>NW_020954626.1:3532244-4031415 GCF_900497805.2 Vombatus ursinus
ACACACACACACACACACACACACACACACACACACACACACACACGCGAACTCCTGCTATAGACAGAAGGATTAACTGGTTGACCTTTTTAAGTTTCTTCCAGTCCCATGATACCTGCTCAGGGTCACAGGATACTGTAAAATGCTAAATAACATTTTCATAAAAAAAAGAAAGCTGTTTTACCTGGGCAGTAGTTAAAGCATTACACATGGAACAGATGGCTTCAGCATCTTCATCTGTTTTCTTCTTCACCTGCAAGAGCTGGGCAGCCTGAATCAGGGGCTCTAAAGTTTCTTTGGCCCCACTATTCATCAGATTCTTGTCACGGAGCCATTCTTCCAGTTGACTGACATTGTACCTGTGTGGAGAGAAGTTTGAGAAGGCATGTCTTATGGCTGTCATGAATAGCTGATCAAACTTTCAGCAACCTTGACAGAACTTTCAAACAGAATATGACAGGCAGTATTTCTGTTCCATTTTCTTTTATAATCACCTGTCCCTGAAAATAAAATCCTCATAAATAGCTTGTGCACTCTTGATTGTGATTGTAAAAAAATTAAGTGATTAGAAGATCTTAATGTATTTAACTGAAGATGGGGATTGAGCCATTCCATCAGAAAATAAGTGGAATGGAACAGTATAAAAAGCAAATGGAAACACAAAGTCTACATGTGACTCCTTGCTTTATGGAATAAAGGCATTCTGAAAAGCTAATTATAAACTAAATTTCTATAAAATGAATAATTTCCATACTCCTACCAGAACTCTTTTTTTTTGGTTTCCCATTGCAGTTTCAGAGACGTGTTTCTTTATTGCATAACAGCATAGCACAAAGTTTGAAGTGGGAAGGAGTAAAGGGAGTTTTGAGGTAAAATATCTCTTGTGGGCACTGATGTATCCAAAGCAGACACCTTGGACCTGAGCTTTCCCTCTCACTGCCCTGACCTTGGAGCTGTGTTCAGGAAGAATGTGGGATATAGGACACCACACCTAGCACAACAGGAAGGAGTCAGAAGCTTCGTAAAGAAGCAGAGCTAGCCAAGCACCTCAGGGTATCAGGAGGAAGCCAATGACGTTAACATTCAGGATTAATATTAAGAATGAACATGCAATTTGAATTTTGTGATTACCCACACAATAGGCACTATAATTTTGATTTAAATCATTCACATACTAGAAGGTATGTTCAGAAGGCACTTGATCAAGGCTAGAAGATGAAGCCTTTGTTCTGGCATTGAAGAGGCCTCTCTATATAACATTTAATATGATACCATACACATAGAAAAATAAATTGTTAGATAAGTAATCTGAATTGAGATGGTGCTGCACATATTAGTGGTTTTGTTTTTGCTTTTGAGCATGGAGGAATATTATATAAGTATTCACATGTAAAAGAACATGAACTTTCCCCCAGTAAATATTTAATAACATATTAGTCTAAATCTAGAAGTCTTCAATATCATACTCCGATGTTCCATACTGGTATGGAAACTCCCTACAATGTTACAGATAGTAGCTCATCCATGACTGCCCATCCTGAGTGACTTGTCCAAATCCTCCCATACTCCACCACAGAGGGTTCATTTAAGGTGTTGGAAGTCTTCCTTGTCTTCACCTGCTATTGCAAAGAATTGCAAAGAAAATATGTGGGCTATCACTTGGTTATTCTGTGCTCTCACCATTGACTAGCTCACATTTTTCTTCTTGAAAATATATAATGTTAAAATTTGGCAACAGAACTTTCAATATCTTACCTGGTTTAAAAAAAAAGCCACACTCCTGTCTTTTAACATTCCCTACTCCCACAAAGTGTGCTCATTTACTAATGGAGCAAATCTTTCTACCAAGGAGACTAGCAAAGTACAGTTGAATGCTAATAATCAATGAGATTTTGTGAAATCAAAGAATGAGTAAAAAATACAGGTTAGGTGACTAGGAATGTAAAGAGGCTTAATGTCCATTCCTTCCTTGCTTTCTGGCCTCTTTGCACTAAATTTAAGGTTTTCTTCTGAAACATTATAACATATTAGTTTGAAGTTCTGAATATGTTAGTAGTTCTCTACTGATCAAGGCAGGTCAATGAAATGTCCAAGAGAATGTACCCCCCAGTTTTCTGGGTGTTGGATTTCAGGGGAGACAAGGCCTGGCATTTGCTTACCTGATCTGCATGCCTTTGCTCCAAGAGCACATATCCTTTCGTAGCAGAAGGTTATTCAAAGTAATGGCACCCACAATGTAAAACATCTGCTTGACCACTTGCTTGATCAATTCTGGATCCATTCCATGCTGACACATGACTGAATGGAAGGAGTTAAGCTGCCGAAGGATGGAGTCCAATGTATAAGTGCCTTCATCTGCAATACTGGAGGTCCTCTTCCGTAGCCCGGTGGGCTTCACTCCTGACACTCCTTGGATGGTTTCATGCTCCAGCATGCCAGAAACTGATTTGGGATAAGCACAGAGTCACAACAGCTGGAAAGGTATGGACTGCAAGGTTTAAGTGTTAAAATAAAAGACAAGTAAAGAAACTTGCTTATGCTATGCAAAAAAAAAAATCTAATTAAGATGTTACATGTAAAGTGTTACATGTAGGAAAAAGTGCTCCACACACTGGGGCTTCTAGATTGGAACACTAAATAAAGTAACAACAAGAAGAATCATCATAGTAATAACTAGTAGTTATATAGCACTTTAGAGTCTGGGAAGTGCTCTACAAATATTATTTCATTTGATCCTCACAACAACCCTGGGAGGGGGGTGTTATTATTATCCTGATTTTACAAATGAGGAAACTGAAGCAGACAGAGGTTGCCCAGGGTCTCACAGCTAGTGAATGTCAAGAAAGATCTTTTCTGACTAAAGGTCCAGCACTCTATCCACTGCACCTTAGGAAGATGACCCCTAAGGTACATTCCAACTCTAGGATTATCTAATTCTCCTGCTATTCTAATTTTTCTAATGAATTTTCTCTGCAAGTTGCAATCTCTGCTTCTTTTTCCAATTTTCTGTCCATTTGTATAATATGTGGATCTTTCCCTCTCCTGAACCTTAGTCTTGTTCATTTCCCTTCAGTTAACACTGGTGTCTGCAAATTACTCTTAGGAATTTATCAATGCTAAATTCTTTTAGAAAGTAATTATCTGGTTGATGCAAGTTGCCATTTTGGTGGAAAATGATTTGTCTGCTTTTCTGACTACTTCGTCTTTACTTTGGAAATATTTTGTATTTATCAGTGTTTTGCTTGTTTCCTCATAGTAGGAGTTTTGAAGACAAGGCCTGTTTTCATTTCTATCTTTGTATTTCTAGTAGCACATAGTAGGCACTTCATAAATGATTACAAATAGAATCTGACCTAAAATTTTCCCCATGTAATACAGTGTATATTTTTATGCAATGTGAGTGATAAATTTACAAAGACAAGCCTACGAGAACAGGAGCTGTTGAGCATAATCTGCTAGGACATTTTACTGCCAAAGCTAAAAGATCCACATTTCAAGACAATGTAATTGCCAGGGATGTTATGAGGACCAAATCATTGAGCATAGTGCTTTGTGCATAGTAAGTGTAATAGAATGCTATTATAATTATTATAATCTCAAAACACAAATAAAAGAAGTGGAGGCACAGAATTTTAAAAGAGAAGAGTTTTGTTACTGTTACTCCTTTCGGTACAAAAATTCCCTTGAAGTCTGAAAATCTTGATGGTTTAGTCTAAGAAACTTTTTTTAGAAAGGGTTAGCTAAGTGGATATCTGGTGTATTATTATTCTAAAAAAAAGTTAATTTTATCTGCTTCATCAAAGCAAACAAATTTAGTAAAAGTTTATTTTAATTACATAGGCATAGAGACTTTAACTTCAGCCTCATATCCCATGGTTCTTCTGGTAGGTATGAAAGAAGACAGTTTATTAAAAACAATCTACTCTCAATTCACAGAATCTCAGACTTGTAGGGCCCTTTCTAGGATATCTAGCCCAAATGTGGCCTTTTAGAAATTTAAGTGCCTGTGACAACTTGACAAAGTATCATTTCTATGAAGTGTTTCTTAGTCTTAGTATGAAGTCTTAAGGGGGAATGAATTCAAACTACTTTGAAAGGATAGGGACTGTGTACTACAGTGAGTATTTGCTGCTATTTTCCTTACCCATACCCCTTTCTTAACTTTCTAGCCATCTCTCTATAAACACTTCCATTTCAGTTATTAATGAAGAGCCAGTATGAAAGGTGGAAAGAATATTAGACTTGGAATCAGGTGAGGTCTAGATTGAATTCTGACTTCAGACACTTGCTAACCCAACATCTCTGACACTCACTGCTCCCATATGAAAAGTGGAGATGATGATACTTTGTTGTTGTTGAGTTGTTCAATAATGTTCATCTCTTCACGACCCCACAGGGGATTTTCTTGACAAAGATAATGGACTGCTTTGTCATTTCCTTCTCCAATGGATTAAGGCAAACAGAGGTTAAGTGACTTGCCCCGGTCACACAGTAGTAAGTATCTGAGTTGGATGTGAACTCAGGTCTCCAGGCCCAGTGCTCTATCCACTGATCCTACTTACACTATTTCATAGAGTTGTTGTGAGAAAAGTGGTTTTTAAGCGAGAAAGTGCTATATGAGCATTACTACTAATAATATTTTTGTGTTAAATCTAACAATTTGTGGCAACAGGGGCCCTACTGGATTGCATTTCAGGGAAGAAGTTCTCTGAAATCTTTGATGAAAGCTTAACTTTGCAAATAATGGTGCCAGTTTATCTTGAGCAGGTGAGATGGTAAATTCTCAGTAAAAAAAAAAAAGACTACAAGTTGTTATCACTGTATACTTGCTTTCATATTCAAACCAAAAGATAAACTTCTTACCTACCCTCAAACAAAAATGTTGATCAAGTTAAAGAATTTCAGTGAAAAGGTGTGCAGCTTTGGTTTTTGAGGGGAAGTTAAAACTTTAAAGATTAAAAGAGACTCATGAAATGTGAATAGAAACTTCAATGCAACAGCCTTCTTTGAATTTTTCCTTATTACACAGCTGAAAGCCCAATTTAACTTCGGGAAAATGTCAATGATGCAAATAAAATTTAATGCTTGTTACATTATTTGTGCATGACTTGTCTTTTCAAAAATTTCATCTACACTTAAGAAAATTGCCAAGGCTCTAATTGGACATTATTTTATAATTCCCAACCACTCTAATGAAAGAAAACAAATGCATATAAAAGAAAATACTGCAGTGGTGGGTCTTTTCACATGCTATGGTGATGTCAGAATGAGAAGCACAAATGGTCAAATAAAAAAAGAAGCAGGGAACTAGGGAGCAGTCTTGATGAAGAGTTTGCTTGGTATAACTAATTCAAAATCTTTTCCCTTCTGTCTTTAATGCCTACCCACTAATTGGATTCTTTTCAATTCCTTAGCTTGCACCTGCAGTCAAAACTTGAAATTGTTTTGAGGTCAAAAGCAAACTTTTTGATTGGTAATAAAGTCATTTTTGTATAAATGGAAAAGAGAAGAGCTGGCTGAGCTAAACTTTCTCTTGCCTCTACCTTGGACTAAGTTCTGTCTTTTCAAAGTTCAGAGAGGTCCTTTGGGAGGACTTTTATGCTCCCCATAAGCCTTTATGCCGACAGTAGGTTAATTGCTGGGCTATTCTGGAAAATGGGGGTGGCAAACAGAATTAAGACTGAAGAAAGGAAATGGGAAAAGTATTGGGGAAAACTTGCTCAAGTGATACAGGAGAAGGTCGACATGGAGACTAGAAATAGCATCCGTAGTATGCTGAGGATATACCTATGTTTTGTTGTTGTTTGATTGTTTCAGTCAGATCTGACTCTTGACCCTATTTGGGATTTTCTTGCCAAATATCCTGGAATGGTTTGCCATTTCCTTCTCCAGCTCATTTCACAGATGAGGAACTGCAGCAAATAGGGTTAAGTAACTTGCCCAGGGTCACACAGCTACTAAGTGTCTGAGGCCAGATTTGAATTCAGGAAGATGAGTCTTCCCAACTTCACATTAGAGTAGAGTTGTACATTATTTTTAGTAACTTACAATTTTTACTGCCTGATGTTTCTACTTGGTTTCTACTTTCCCTCAGGTTCTTACCACACACCTTCACCTATCCAAAGGCACATACATACCCATCCACATGTAAAAGGACATCAGGATACACATGTAGAGATAAATGAATATATTGAACAGGAGCGCGCATAGGTGGGAATGTCAAGAATCACATATTCACACACACAGAGGCATGTGTAGTACGTGGATATACATGCATACACGTACATAAACACCCTCTCTTGCTCTGCAGATGGGAACCCTCGCAGGCAGCAACAGCAAGAAGATTGCTCAGTCACCATACTCACACTGCTCTGGCTCCTTACAAACCTATTACAAGTCGCACAGCCCTCAATCATTTCAAAGGGTCTCCAGTGTTTAAAGTGATGCTGCCAGTGGCCGGGGCAAGTGAGGGAGAACAGTGGCTCTAGTATCAAATCTCAGCCTCATAACTCTGCTTCAAGGATATTTTAAATCCTATAGCTCTCAGCCCACCACTAGGGCAAGGTAAAGGAGTGCTGTCTCCTGGTGTTCTAAACTTGTGGAAGGTCATCAAGGCTGGAGACCAAGCTGTCATCCCTGCCTCCTCACTCTCTCTCACCATCCATATACAAACTGTTGATACATCCCATCATCTCTGCACTCATACATCTCTTGCATAGTCTCCCTCTCTCTTCTGACACTGCCACCTGCCCGCTGGTGCCGGCCTCATCACCTATGCCTAGACTACTGTAACAGCCTACTCGGGATGCTGGTGGGCCTGATGGCCTCATTTCGGTCCAGCCTCCATAGTGCTGCCTATGGGACTTTCTATAAATGCAGATTATAAGATCCTAGATTTAGAGTAGAAAGGGCCTCTAAAGAGGCCATCAAGTTCAACTCCTTTATCTTTTAAGTAAGGAAACTAAAACTCAGCGAAATTAAGTGACTTGACCAGAGTCAAACTGCTACTAAATAATAGGCAAGATCTGAACCTGAAACTTCCTGATTCCAAGTCCAGCACAATTTGACCATGCCACTCCCTTATTCCAATTTCAGAGGCTACTGAATATTTCCCTGTTATCTCTAGGATCGAGTTTAAATTCCTCTGTTGAGCTTTTTTTTTTTTAAAGTTGTAAAAAGGTTAACTGACCTGCCCAGGGTCACGTAACTAGTAAGTGTCTGGAGCTAGATTTGAACTCAGAAAGATGAGTCTGCCTAACTTCAGGCCCAGAGCTCTATCCTGTGCGACACCTAGCTGCCCCTTCTGTTTAGCTTTAAAAGCTCTTCACAACCTACTTTCAACCTCTCCAGCCACATGCTATGTTCTTCTCCCTCCTACAACCTCAAACCTAATCATACTGGCCTGCTCTCTGTCCCTCACAGACAGCAGTCTATCTCTCATCTCAGTAATTTTGCATGGCTGTCCCATGTGCCTGGAATAGGCTGCCTTTCCAATAAAAGTCTCACTCTTCCTTCAAGATGCAACTCAAGCACTACATTACATAGGAAACCTTTCTTGACTCCCCTAGCTGCTAAAGCTCCCTCTCTCAATCTACTTTGTATTTAATATAACATAACATAACATAGATAATGTTAATTTGTGGTTTTCTAAGTCCACGTGCAGCTGCAAGGATTCATTTCTACTTAAGTTTGACACCAATGATTTAGTTACCCAATAATTTTCTGATTGAATTCATGGCCAGAAATGCTTGTCAGAGATAACAAGTGGAGTGAAATTCAATTACAAAAACCTTTACTTAATCCATGAATAGAGTCTAATAACTAAATTTCCAGAGAGATCATCTTTTGCAGAGACTTTGGGCGAATACTCAGGTTGCCAAGGGCTGACACATTTTATTTTAATGACAGGAAGAGGCTAGTTGTCTTAGGAGGTGATCTGCTATTATGTAAAGATATCCGGGGTGGGGGTCATTCCGCACTACTTATGTACTTTTGAGTGCTACAACAGATGGAGCCTGCTTTCAACACAGCATCCTCACAAAACAGTATCGTGCTAATGATATTCTTAGTCATAATAATGTTTCGTTGCCTTTGTAGTCTTACCAATCATTGGCTGAAGGATGTTCTCCAATACTCGAACAAGCTGCTGGTAGATCTGAATCGCCAAGTCGCTCAGCACCTGCCGGTACTCAGCCAGGTCAAAGTTGGTGAGGCAGTGTTCATTCTGGCGAGGTGTATTGTGCTTCATAAATCCCTAAATTGTAAGGCAAGATTGATTTCCAAGAAACATAATGCAATTTTTCTCTTCCCAATTTTAGCATAATTCTCCAATTCCCCTTTCCTTGATAAAAGGAATTCATTCCTCCCTCTTCCATTTCTGTGGCTGCCACCGTGGTCCAAGGCCTTCCCATACACACCCGGATGACTGCAACAGCATTTTAGTTAGTCTCCCTGTACTGGGGCCATTCCTACTTCAATCCCTCTTGCTTGTGGTAGTTAGAATCATCTCTCTCAAAAACTGTCTTCAGTATGTCCCTTTTCTGCTTCTTACTGCCTACTGGATGAAATTTAAATTTGATAGCCTGTCAGCCAGGGCTCTTTGTCACCTTTTCCCATTTAGCAAAATAAATAAATAATTGAAAATTGAAAATTAAGGAGTAGTGTAGAGATGTGTGGAAAATCCCAAGACTTAGCATACACTTGGGCTTTTTAATTAAAATGTCAGCTTCACTACTCTACACTAGAATATCAAAGGCCCTGAGCACTAATCTCTACAAACTAAAAGTAACAGGACCAAAAGGACACTACTATTGTCAGACAAACTGGGATGAACTTTATGATGATCTGTTATTAAGGTTTTTTCTTTTATCAGACATAATTACATCCATAGTGGGCAAATTGATATGCATGTGACTGTGACACAGAAAAAGCCTCCTTAAACAAAAATAGGTGTTTTGACAGTATTTGTTTAAATGGGATTCTAGACACAGAGAGGCTGGCAAATGTTTAACAATAGGCTCTCCGGGGGAAAATGTATGCAAGAAATGCTTTTAGACTTAATCTGCAATATTAACATTTTCTTCATTACATAATAATAACCTGATTTGTCACATTTGCAAATTTCCAAGGTGTAGATGCTTACACTGAAAAACTGACTTGAGCAAACCCTGGGCAGCTCCCACTTTTTTCTAAGTTGTGTTTTGCTTCTCTGTTCACTTCATTCTACTAGTGATCTATATTTCATTTCTTCTCACCTTTATTCACTTAATGATTTCAATGGGGTGTCCAAATAGATGAAGAGACAACATATTTGTATTCTGAATTTTGCTTTACCATAATCCCCTTTATGGCAGTTCTCCAGGAATACATTGTATTTAAAATCACAGAGCCCTTGTTCATCTGTCACATTTGCTTTTGTAGACTTTGGTCCAACCTTCTTCAGAAGCCTACAAGCTTTTTCAAGAGCAGGATGGGTCTACTAGATTTTAGACATGCTCCTCCCACTCCAAAAAATGGATTAGCTCGTCTAAACTTTGAATCTTTGCTAACTGATTAGTACAAGGTGCTACACACCATAGGCTCCTAAGAAACAAAGGCTGAATTTGAATATTCTCTGATTTGGGCTCTCCTACAGATTCTAGTATGTACATACAATATTCTGAATCTACTTGCCCATATAAGGGGGCAAGTTCCAAGCTTTAAAAAGTCTGCCCTATACTTCCTTGAAGGCTGAGACAATTTTTGTGTCTCCAGTACCTTGGAAATAGTAGGTATTAATATTTGTTGAATTGAATTCTCTTGAGAAAAACCAAATAAGCGTGAATACACCTAAGTACAAATAGGCCCAACACAAATACTGCATCAAATCAATAGCCAAAAAGGTGTTCTTATCTTTGGTCATCCTAAAAACTGTTCCATTGTCTTTATTCAGATTTCAGTTGTGTGATGGGAAGTTCATTTCATCTGCTATGCTGCCTCCATTTGTTTGTTTTTGTTTGTTTGTTTTTGCTAAGCAATGGGATTAAATGACTTGCCCAGGATCACACAGCTAGTAAGTGTTATGTGTCAGAGGCCAGATTTGAACTCAGGTCCTCCTGACTCCAGGGCCAGTGCTCTATCCACTGTACCACCTCGCTGTCCCTATGCTGCCTCTGAATATAAACCCTGGGAGTGGTTATACAAGGGCTTACTGTAAATGTACAATGAATATTAAACAATATTCTCTGATGCTCCAAACCATGTTGATTCTGGCCTTCTAAAAGTGAACAGGTAAAACACTTAATTTATTATTTTTTTTTATAAACATCAGGGAAAGGTATTCTCACCTCTTCTCCACTGTATTGCTTCAAACAGTGCAAAAATCGGCATGTGTTTGATAGCCAGAAGGAAACAGTTTCAAAATCGTCACCTCTTTTCTGAAATAGAGAAAAAAAAATAATTCTAAGTCTGGTTTTTCCTTGGGAAAGTGGTGATTTGAAAGAACTGAAAGAGATCCT
The DNA here is from genome assembly GCF_900497805.2 of Vombatus ursinus. Classification (NCBI taxonomy): domain Eukaryota; kingdom Metazoa; phylum Chordata; class Mammalia; order Diprotodontia; family Vombatidae; genus Vombatus; species Vombatus ursinus. The sequence goes on from NW_020954626.1 coordinate 3,542,741, forward strand.
AGAATTTACTTTCTGTAAGTCACTATATAGGTAATTATAGTATTCCTTTTGCAGATGGAAATATATGTTGCTCTTTTGCTATATCAATATATCAACATCTATATTGCTATATCAATAACCATATCAATAGCTTCCAATAACAGATTTCTTTGCAAGTTTCATGGGGAGCTTGTTATTTATCTTGGTCTCCATTTTTTCCTCTCATTAGGCAAGCTCTCCTTAACACTCAAGTGGCTGAAATTTAGCTTCTTTTTTTTTTTTTAAATCAGGAAAAAAAATTGTTAAAAAAAAAAAAGGCAATCCCTTACTTACATCCCTTACATATACATAACCAGGTGGCCTGATGGTCAGACCCTTTCCACAACCAAAAGTTCCCTCCCTAGGGACCTATCACTGACAAGATGGGAGGGAAGACGATAAATAGGAAAGGAGAGAAATCTAGAACTGTCACTTATCCCTCCCCTCACAACAGTGCTACTCTCTATGGTCCCAGAACTCATTTCATTTTGGTAGTATCCTTAGTCTCTAGTCTGTTTTGATACCCCTACATCCCTCATGGGTACCATTCTATGTTTCAACTAAAAGTCCCCACATTCTGTCCCAGCTCCTGTGCCTAAATGGCCAAGTTAACCTCTGATTTGCCTCTAAATATAAATGAAACTTCAAGCTTTGGGGAACCAAGTACCCCATTAACACTTTCCTTACAGGACCTGATAGAATAAAGAAAAAGAAGGCAGAATGAAAGAATGAGTGAATGAAGGTGTAAAAGTAGCAATCCCCACTTGGAAGAGCCAACTTCTAGAAAGGCATGATGATATGTAATGGAAATAGCATATTCCTCTTTTTGGATCATGTGAAGACTTTCTTCCTATATATTTTAGAAATAAGATCTTTATCAGAGAAACTTGCTGCAAAGACTTTAGACTTTCCTCCATTTACCTACTTATCTTATAATCATAGCTATGTTGGTTTTCCTTGAAAAAATTTAAAAAATTTTATGTAATCAAAATTGTCAATTTTACCTCCTGTGGATCTCTCTATCTTGTTTAGTCATGAACCCTTCACTTATCCATAGTTCTGACAAGTATTTTTCCATATTCCTCTAATTTATTTATTTCCCTTAAGATTCTTGACCTTTTTCCCCCCTTCATATGAATGTTTTATTATTTTTCCAAGTTGTATGGGGTAACCTTTTTGTAGTTTGGTATGGTACTAAGTAAATTTGTCTAGGTCAGGGGTTTTTAACCCTTTTTGGCAGTCTGGTGAAGCCTGCGAACACCACTCTTGGAATGTTTTTAAATTCATAAAATAAAATGCATAGGATTACAAAGAAAACCAATTATATTGGAATAGTTATCAAAATTATTTGAAAAAACAAGTTTATGGATTTCAAGTTAAGGACCCTTAGTCTATTGCCATTTCTATTATATTGGCACAATCTAACCATTTAGGGCTATATTTCTGCAAAGACCATTTTATCATAGTATTCATTTAATTCCTGTGTGAGTCTTGCTTTGTGGACTTCTAAATATTTTAAATATTCTATAGTTAATAGGAATGAAATTTCTCTTTCCATCTCCTCCTATCGAGTTTTGATGGTAATATATATGAAGTCTGTTAAGTTATGTGTTTTTATTTTTACACTGATATTTCAGTTATTGTTTCAACTAACTTTTTAGTTGAATCTCTAGGATTCTCTAAGTAGATCATCATATCATCTGCAAAAGGTGATCCTTTCATTTGTTCTTTGCCCATACTTATTCCCTTCATCTCTGTTTCTTGCTATCGCTAAGTAGTTAGATCAAATAATAGTGATAATAATGAACATCCTTGCCTTACTCCTGATCTTATAGAAAAGGACTTCTTTATTACATATAATGTTGAACTCTGGGTCTCAGACACTATAACCATATTAAGGAAAGGTTCATTTTTCCCTATTCCTTGAAAAATTTAAAAAAAAAAGAAATATGGGTGTTATAGTTTGTCAAAAGCTTTTTCTGTGCCTATTGTTATAATCATGTGATTGTTATTGTTTTTGTAATGAATATGATACATATCCACCCTGATCATCATGCATAATCTTTTAAATATTTTGCTGTAGCTTTTTTGAAAATATTTTATTCAATATTTTTGTGTCAATATTCACTAGGAATATTGGCCTATGGTTTTCTTTCTCTGATTTGATTCTCTCTGATTTAGGTATCAAGACTATATTTGGCCTATAGAAGATATACAGTAGGATGCCTTATTTTCCTATTTTACAATGTGTCAATTATTGGATCTAATTGTCTTTTGAATGTTTGATAGAATTCAATTGTAAATCCATCTAGTCTTGAGGTTAATTCCTTTGAGAGTTCATTAATGGATTTTCAATGTTTTTCTGAGATTAATTTAAATTCTACATTTCTTATATTAATCCAAGTATATTATATTTTTTGTAAATCATTCATTCCACTTATCAATTTTGTTGGTATATGATTGGCAAAATTACTTCCAATGAATTCCTTTGTTTCCTCTTCATTAGATAGGAATTCTTTTTCCTTTTTGGTACTGCCAATTTGTTTTTCTTCTCATTCCCTAATATCAATTTCCCTAATAGCTTATTAATTTTTAAACAGCTTCTAGATTTATCAACTCAATTTTTTATTGCTTTGTTACCTTCTTTGACTTTTCAGAATTTCTATTTTGTGTTTAGTTGGGGTTTTCTGATTTATAGCCTTTCTTTTTGTTCCTTCCTTCCTTCTTTGCATACTCAATTAATTGATGTGCTCTTTCTCTCTGTCAATGAAAGTATTTAGAGATATAAATTTTCCCCTTGGGGCTACTTTGACTGCTCACCAAAAGTTTTGCTATGTGGTTTCATTTTGTCATTATTTTTCTCTTTGATGAAATTATTTATTGATTCTATGATTAAATCTATGACCTAGCAATTCTTAAGGATTAAATTATTTAGTATCCATTTAAACTTAATTTCTGTCTTTAAAGGCCCTGGTATTGATTAGTACTTTCATTGCATTATGGTCATTAAGGATATATTTAATATTCTGCATTTGTTTATGAGGTTTTTATGCCCTATCAAATGGTCAATTTTTGTAACGGTGCCAAAAACAACTTTTAATTCCATAATTACACGGCATCTATAACACAACATTCTAAAATTCTATTCAGGTCCCTAATTTCTTTCTTGTTTAATTTTTTTTCAAAGGGTCACAGTTATAGTTTTCTGTCTATTTTTCTATGTTATTTGATTAACATTCCCTTTAAGTACTTAGATGCTATGTCACCAAGTGTATATACAAGGTGTCCCCAAATTCTGATTTTTTGGTATTGATACTACTCATTGTCTGTGCTGTCTTTGAGCATAATAAAGTTTCCATTTTTCCTTTTACTGTTTTCCCTATTCCTTTATCTGAGATCACAATTGCCACCATGCTTCTGTGATTTCATCACATGATTCTGTTCCAGTCTGTTATTTACCCACATATTATATTGTATGAATTTTTATGTTTCAGGTGTACTTTACTTTATTGAGTTCTGCTTTCTACTCCATTCTGCTATCTCCTTCCATTTTATGGGTGAGTTCATCCCCTTCACATTCAAGGTATATGATTGTTGTGTATTTCCCTCCATCATATTCTCCCATGTTTCCCCCCTTTCTGTCCATCTCATACTTACAAAGAAAGTAGTGAAAGAAATAGAATTTAACATTATCTATAACTAAAATGATCATCTTTCACTCAATTGCCCTTCTCTTTATATCATCCAGATCCTTATTATTGCTTCTTACATTTTCTTTCTTTCCTTTTAATACTCCCTTCACAATCCATCCTTTAAAGAGGAAATTCAGTTTGCTTGTGACCATTTCTTTCCAATTCTTTTCTCCCTCAACCCTTTTCTCTGTCCGTGCTCATTTTCCTAATGACCTTAATGTAATTCTATACCAAAATCTCTGTGTGCATGCATGTGGGCTCAATCCTCTTTTTATACTGTACTCTAGTTATGAGAAATAGTAAGTTATTCTTCTTTCTTCCTAATTTCTTTCCTAGTGTATTCCTTTATCCCTCCCTTTTCTTTCCTCTCTCAGGACTATAAAAAAAAAAAACAACACATTCACAATCTCCTTATTTGCCTTGTTTAATGTAGAGGCATCAGTATTCTGAAGGGACAGTATCTCTTCACTTCTTAAAACATAAGCCTGTCATCAAACTTTAGCCTCTTCCCGATATTTCTACTGACTCCTGTCTTTGCTTTTTTTTTTTTTTTTTAATTTTTAGGCAATTGGGGTTAAGTGACTTGCCCAGTGTCACACAGCTAGTAAGTATCAAGTGTTTTGTCTGAGGCCAGATTTGAACTCAGGTCCTCCTGATTCCAGGACCAGTGCTCTATCCACTGTGCCACTTAGCTGCCCCTCCTGTCTTTGCTTTTTAAAGTATCTACATAGCTGTGGTCTTACCAGGCATGCTTAGAAGACATTTTCCATTAGAGGTCCATTTTTCCCCTCTAGTATTAAACTCAGCCTTATATTCTTGATTGTAAGCTTTTATTTTCTGCTCTTTGGAATATCATGCTCAGATTTTCTCCTGACTGTAGTTCTTTGTCTTAAAAATTTCTTTCTGATTATTTGTACTTTTCTTTAACCTGGAAGCTGTAGATTTTGACCATGATATTCCTAGCCATTTTTCATTTATGATCTTTTGTTTTTAGGAGATGACTGGCAAATTTTTTCTATTTTCATTTTGCCCTTTGTTTCTAATAGATTAGTTGTTGTTGTTCAGTCATGTGTGACTCTTCATGACCCCATTTGTGGTTTTCTTGGCAAATATGCTAGAGTGATTTGCCATTCCCTTCTCCACCTCATTTTACTAAGGCCAGCAGGGATAAGTGATTTGCCTGGGGTCACACAGTTAATAAGTTTCTGAGGCTGGATTTGAACTAAGGTCCTTCTGACTCCAGGCCTGGCGTTCGTTCTATCCATGGTGTCACCTAGCTTCCCCTAATAGATCATGGCAATTTTCATTTATGATTTCTTGAAATACAGTATCTTAAGTTTTTTTTTTTGGTTTGGTTATGGTTTTCAGGGAGTCTGAGGATTCTCAATTTATCCTTTCTTGACATGTTTTCCAGATCCATTGTTTTTGACATTAGAAACCTAACAATATCTTCTATTTTTTTTCAATCTTTTGATTTCCTTCTAATACATATTACTGTCTCCTAGAGTCATTAACTTTTGTTTGTTCCACTCTAATTTTAAGAAAATCAGCTATTTGAGAAAGGGTTTCAACCTTCTGTTCTAAGCTACTTATCCCCCTTACAACTCCTTCCTCAAGAACTTTTATTTACAGATAATTTTATTTTTAATCTCTTGCTTAATTTCTTCCAATCATTCTTATTGACCTTGTGGTCCAGTATTTTCCCCCTTTCCTCTGATTGTACTCATTGTGGGAACACTGCTTTTTATGAGTTTATCTCTTGGGCATCTCTTGGTCCACAGTATTTCTTCACTGTTGGGTTTCTTCTTATTCATTCATACCTCCAGATTCAGTTCCTGGTTATGGGAATTTGTGCCATGGACAAACTCTACCCCCTGCAACACTGCTGGATGGTGTGGTTGGGCCCTGTTTGGGCTCCTACCTCCAGCTCCAACTCCTCTGGTATGCCTGTAATCACAGCACTATCAGGTTTTTGGTCCCTCCCAATCCCAGATTATATGGGGTGAGAACACTAGAGTCTTCAGGCCCCTGTAGGGTGTCTATAGTCAGAGCATGTGGCATTCAAGCTACCCAAAGCACCTTACATCAGAAATGTTGCAGGCTTTTGCTCCCCCTGCAGCTTCCTTGCCAGAATGCTGCCAATTTCCAATCCCCAGGCAGATTCCCCACCAAAGCAATGCAGGAATCAGGACCCTTGAAGGATACCCAGCCAAAGTGCTGGCAAGCTTTGGGTCTATTTACCTATGCTGCTGCCAATAATGCCTGCAGGCTTCTGGATGTTTGTTTTTGTGTAGTACTGCACTAGATGAAGGCACTCATTGCTTCTCCCTCCGACAAACACACCTTCGGATTTGTTGATCATCATTCAATGCACTGCCCTTTCTAAAGCTTTGCTGAACTATATGCAGGATTCCTCTACAACCTTTTATATCATCATTATAACTAGGAATTCTAAAACAGGTGATTTTGATGTTTCAATGTAGCTTCCCATATTGTTGATATGTACTATAAAGTGTTTCTCCTAAGTAGGTATTTCATGTCCTAGCGGAAATTTTGGTGAAAGAGGATAAAGGGAAAGAAAAATAATCATCCAGAAATTCCTTATTAGTCACTTAAAGTCTCTTATTTTAATTGTAGCATGTTATTCTCTATAGATTTATTCCATTAAATAACTTTCATTTGCATTCCAGATAGGATCTGGAAGCACAGATAACTCTCATTTATATAATGCTTTAAGGTGTTCCAAATGCTATCCTTATATATAACAAGCCTATGAGGAATGTAGTGCAATGATTATTATCCCCCATATTAAGATCAGGAAACTGAGGCACAGAGAAATTAAGCTGTTTGCCCCTGGTCACGGAGCTAACATCAGAGCCCAGATTCAAATATAGGTTTCCTAACTCCCAGGCCAGTGATTTTTCTACTATACCCCTTAAGCATATTACTGTAAAGCTAAAAACATGAAGCATCCAACCGATCTTACTGTTCAACTCAAACCTTGTTTTTAAAATAAACAAATGGATAAATGTCAAGGAAGAAATCTTTCCCATAATAAAAGTTATTATCTACCAGTTATGACTAAAAAAGTTTCACTAATGGGTAACTCATTTCTCACACTGAAGGAGGATTCATTTAAAAAACAGAAAACAACAGCAATGTAGATTTTATCATCTCTACCATTCATTCGATGGTAGTTTTCATAAATCAAAGAATGGACTGACCTTCAGTACTTTTTTAATGCTGTTAATTGTTGATGTCAGCAATGACCTCACTTTCTGATCATCGTTCAGGTAGTCAGCATGTCGGACACACATAAATAAAATGTAGGCTGGTAACCCAGGGATCAAGTTGACAGCTACCCCACGTGGTTTCAAGTCTAGAAGAAAAACAATTTTAAAAAATTTCACATAATGCTCAAAACCACACAAGGAAGGCTTTGTGGTGTGGCCTACATGGTTAGGCATCACATAAACATGAGTATTTTTTAGGGCAAAAAGATATCAGTAGAAAGGATCTGGTAAGGTATGAAGTTGCAGCTTCCAAAATAGTGCTGTTATTGAAGCAATTATTACAGTGCCATGAATCATGTCAGTCTGTAATACATGTTTCCTGTTGATGGTGACCACTTTGCTGGAATACTAGAACTTAAAAGGAAGGCCAAATGAAAAGTTAATGTAGAGTTGTGGCTTAAGGTATGACATTGAAACATATTCTTAATTCTTTCACTTCACAAGCTCACGGCTCTATGTATGACCCTTCATTCTTCTTCTGAGGATCTCATATTCTTCATAGCCCCACGCTCAATGTCCTTAGAGATTCTCCTATTCCCCACCCACCTTTAACTTCTGTGTTTCTTCTATTAACATCTTGTTTACTCCATTGTTTTCCTGTCATTGTGGAGTTTTCTCTCTTATAACATGACTCTAATCACATGTGGTAGTCAAAAGAAAAATGAACCAATGCTACTGATAAGCAGCAAAAAGTGAAATTTTGTGTTCAATCCTAATCATCATGTAATAACATCAACATGTAGGTGTTCGGACCTACGGAGGACATTTTCAAAAACTTTATGTTGGCCATTCCTTGAAGCTAGATATCTGTGTCGAAGGTACAGGGGTATTAATCCAGGTTGATCAAGTAAGCTGTTGTTTCATGTAAAATATACTTGCCCAGGATGAGATTCTTGACAAGTTTTTGCTCATCATCCTTCTTATATTCCAACATTCCCTGGAAATCCTTTTCCTTCCTGGGTATGTTCACTGGACGGATAGGTTCATCAATGATCTGCCCAGGAGATATGTTCTCCATCTGCCCCACTTTAGGAGTAAAATAAGAAAAATACATATATATTTCAATGTAGAACCATGAAACAGAAATAAAAGATGTCTATACTCAACAGCTCAAAACAGTACTTATCTCGTTCTTTTCTCATAAAACTAGAGAACCATAATCAAGTCATTCAAAAAAAATTGTAACGTCTAGAAAACAATTTTAATTCTAAATGTCTTCTTTTATAAAAGCCACCAAGGTTATCTGTAAAAAAAAAATTATTTTTCCCCAATTACATGTTAAAAAATGATTCTCAATATTTGTTTTTTTTTTTAAGTTTTGAGTTCCAAATTCTATCCCTCCCTCCCTGCCTTTTCCCACCCTGAGACAGCAAGCAATCTGATATAGGTTCTACATGTGATACAGGTTATATACATTATGTAAAACATTTCCATATTAGTCATTTTGTACAAAAAGATTAGATTTTTAAAATGAAAATGAAAATAGTATGCTTCGGTATGAACTTGTTTTTAAAAAAAATTTTGATAGCTATACTTCAATAAAATTGGTTTCCTTCATAATCTTATGTATTTCATTTTATGCATTTAAAAGCATTATTCTGAGAAGTCCACAGGCTTCACCAGACTATGAAAGGGGTCCATAACACACAAAAAAAATAAGAATTCTTCTTGTAAGAGGAAACCCCATTAGTTGAGTCCTTTATGAGTTATTCCTGATTTTTATTCAAATACCAGACATAAGACCCTTGAAAGAGCTTATAATATACCTTAAGATAAGTGAAGAGGGAAATATGGCTACGTTTTAGAGGGGACTGTGCTTGGTACTAAGACTAAAAAAACAAATCCCTCTTTTCTACCAGTTACTTTTACTGAAAGAAATCACCATTTACTTCAGTTTGAAGAGGAAATAGATCAGGCTGAGGAAGTCAAGGAAATACCTACACTCTGTGTAATCAAAAGAAAACCATTAAAAACTATTATTTTTGATGACACAAGAATATATCATCACTGATTTAGAGCCAGAGAAGAATTTTAAGTCTATCTATTGCAACTCATTTTATAGACAAGGAAACCCAGACCCAGAGAGATTAAGTGACTTGCCCAGGGTCACAAAAGATAGTTAGCAGAGCCAAAATTTGAACCTAGAGCCCTTAATTCCAAATAGAGTACTTTTTCCACCACATCATGATGATGGGAACTTATGTTCTAAAAAGCAATTTCATTTTCATTTGGTCAAATCTCTAAGGAGCAGCTAGGTGGAACAGTGGATAGAGCATCAGCCCTGGAGTCAGGAGGACCTGAGTTCAAATCAGCCTCAGACAAATAACACTCACTAGCTATGTGACTTTGGGCAAGTCATTTAACCCCTATTGACTCACCCAAAAACAAAAATCTCTAAAAACATTTTTTCTTTTGTTAAAAACACAATTCAGAAGGCACTATCTTTTCATATCCTAAGAATGACATTCACATGCAGATAAAATATGGAAGAAATTAGGTCAATAGTGTCATTGATTTATATAACCCTCTCAAATAAGTGAAATAAAATATCAATTATCTTTAGGAAGGTACAGGGTTTCAAGTACAGTTAATGAAGTACAACATTCCACTTGTGTTTAGGAAAATCTAAAGCAATCCTTCTTCCTGATAATGAACCATTTATGCCTGTGGATAAACTATTCAATCATAAAATTGGCCATGTCTCACTAATTAGGAGGACTGTATTTCAAATACGTGATTAGGAAGGAAAAAGTAACTATTTGTACAAAGGTGTTCATGGCTTTGTTGTATATAATACCAAAACTCAGGAAATCACCTAACTACCTAATGTTTAGAAAATGTATAAACAGCTCATAGTGTAGCAATACAATGGAGCAGTATGTCACCATGTAAAATGACAAATACAAATAGTTATATCCTAAGCACCTACTACCTTACATAAATGCTAGTTGGAGTAAATAGCATACAGTGAAAAGGTATAGTTATTTTAAAAATGTAAAAGGAAAAAAAGACCAAGCATACTACATACACAGACTATAACTGAAAAAAAATTCGATGTATATACGTAAGAGTATATTCATAAAGATCAGAAGGAATTTAAGTCCCTGATATTAGTAGCTGTATATTTAAATATATTTTTTATCATAAAACTAATGAAACAAAATATAAAGGGGATAAATCCACAAAGATTACCAGCATTTCTGTATATTACCAACAAAATACAGCAGGAAGAGAGAGAAATTCTATTTAAAATAACTACTGAAAAACATAAAGTAGAAAAATATTCCACTCCCTCATTTCTCTAATTAAAGACCTACATAACCCTTTCCAGTTCTCTGTCTTTGCCCCTGCCACTCCCACACACTTCAAGCAATGAAAGGGTGAACTTGAGGTTGAACTGAAACTGCTGTCATGCAGGAGAACTCCTTATAATGGAAAGATACTAAATCATTGTAAAGTTAAAAAACATCAAATTAGAAGTTAGAAGACCTAGATTTTACACAAGCATGGCCACTAATAATCCATATGGCATTGGACAAGTAACTTCACTTCATATTCCTTATCTGGTTTGATTAGGTATTCACTAATGTCCATTCCAGCCCTAAAATGCTATGATCTTATTTATATTATGATACAGAAAATATTTTTTAAAATCATAAACCCACTTCCAGATTCAAAAATGAAATAAAAATTTGAAATCTCTACAACTATGCTGTGTGTGTGTTTAAGGTGCAGTAGAAAGAAGACTTGGGATTAAAATTCTCCCTGCCACTTACTACCTGTGTGATGTTGAAAAGTTGCTACCCCTCTTTGGATCTCAGTATTTTTAACTATAAAATGAAGAGAATTGGCCATTACTCCATTGACAGACCCATTAGCTTTCATTTTTTGCCACCGCAAAGAGCAGCAATAAATATTTTTGTGCAGAAAGGACCTTTTCCACTTTCTTTGATCTCTTTGGAGTATAGGCCTAGCAATAGTATAGGTGGATCAAAGGGCACACACTGCTTAGAGACAGTTTGTGTAAAATACCAAATTGTTTTCCAGCATGTGAAATGTTGCATGTACTTTCAGGTGAGGTCACTGTATAATTAGTTATACTTAATTGTTTTATTTTGTTATAAGAAACTTCTCATGAAGAGGGACTAAATTATAGTCCAAGACCAAAATGCATCAGTAAAACTATAATGGTGGAATAGGAAAAAAAATGCAACTTTTTTCTTGTTACTATTTTTACAAGACCTATAGAAATGAGAGCAGGAGTTCTCTCTTCTGAGTTGCAACAGCAATTAAACAAAGTTGCACATGATACTGATGAAGCAAGTACAGAAATAAGCTGCTATGTTGCTCTCATTACTAAACATATTTCTGCCAAGTATTTGCAGGAAAGCAAGTTTTGTTTTCAAGCCAAGATATTTGACTAAAAAAAAAGTTTAAAATTTTTTTACTCTAAGAGCCATTGATAGAATCACTGCAAGACTTTCTTTTCTCCCCATCCTCAATGAACACATAATTGGGGGCAAAATATAAAGGGAGTTGGATTAAATAATTTCCAAGATCCCTTCAAGCTTTGGATCTATTTATGACCAAATGCACACAAGTTTACTGATGTTAAATACAATATAGTCTTCTTTAATATTTTAATTGTAAAATAGTGTCTATTTTAGATCACTGTCACTTAAATGAACTAAAAAAGGGAAAATTCTCATAACTCCAAGGTTCTGCTAAAAGAACCCAATGAAACTTTAAAAATTCTTTATTTTGGGGAATTTTCTAAATTTCTTATTTTTTTTTTTAGCAAAAGGAAAGAGGTGGCAGAGACAACTTTTTTTTTTTGCCATATTTTATCCGCTCTCTGCTTTTCTGAAAAAGCAAGTTATGAATACATGTCCAAATCTCTTTAAATAATGATCAAAATAATGATTCATATTTCAAACCATGCTTTAATGTTTCAAAAATGTATGCCTCACAATAGCTCTGTGAAGGATATAGTACAGATATTACCTCTGTTTTACCGTTAAAGAAACTGAGGCTCAGAAAGACTGAGACAGTGATGGTTACTCAGCTGGTAAATGTCAAAGCTGCGATTAGAACCCAAGTTCTATGGTTCTTCTAAGTGCAGCCTCTTGGCAGCTCACCATAGGCTCTCACCAAAGATGACCTCTAATAACAAATCTCTTCTCTTTATTTTACCCTGCATAAAAATGTCATCTGATGCATTCCTTAACAGTAGTTATAAATGTCTCATTTTATTTCTAATCCATGCACTGCCTATTTGAGTGCCATGTGTATGTATACCTATGTACAAGACTGGAAATCAAATTGATGACTCATACTTAACAGGACCTTAAAATGATTAGCATCTCATAAGATTTAGAAATCCTATTCTCACCTGTCTCTTCAATTCTGAAAAAAGACAAATCAAATTGACATTGTAAATAGTTAGGCTTTTGGATGCTATTATAGACTTCCTAGTTTTATAGATTTCTACAGGCGTGTTTCAGTATATCATTAGTGGTCACTAAAAGTCTAACTTGATTTGTCAGAAGCAGATGAGTCCATGTCCTTTTTCTTAGTTCACTTTTCAATGATTCATATGAATTTTGGCAATGGCTGAATGTTACTTGTAGCTTTTAAGTTAACCCACAGCAAAATAAATAAATAAATTTAAAAATTAAAAACAAATTCAATGAATAAAGCCCAGTTTTAGGGCTTAACAATGCAACATGATACCAGTCAGGAAAGCTGGGTTCATGAATAGGTTTCAGCCTACCTGTGTGACCTTGGGGAACTAATTTCTGCTCTACAAGCCTAGTTTTCTCATCTGCAAAAGAGACACAATACATGTACTACCTAACTCACAGGGCTGTTGTGAGAAAAGTACTTTGTAAATCTTAAAGTGCTATATAAATGTGAGACTATCTTAATAAAATAAGCTATTTGCTTACTGTAACTGGCGTAGAGGTCTTGTGTTTTTGAAGAATGATGTACATTGTGTGAAACATACTGTTTCCACAAGATTACACAAAAAATGATTATATCTTGGAGATTTGATGTGTTAGAGATACATAAACATACAAATGATTTTTTAAAATATTCTAAATGATGGTAAGACTTTTTCTATGAAGGTAAAAATAATTTTTGCAAATAGCCAAAAGTCATTCAGAACTATAGCTAGTGAATTAACTGGATGAACAAGACTCATTTCATGTTTGTTTCTAAAAGAAGAGAAAAACAACTCAATTAATGTGACTGCTTTTCTTGTGTGGTTTGAAAGCACTCCTGAAGATAGCTCCAAGAGATCTTAATTCGAGTTTTAATCATTAGAAGTCATGGATAGCCACCCAACATAACCATTCTGAAGGCCAACAGTCACTTGGGTGGTATAAACCATCTAACTCATCACTTCTAGTTTCACCTCATAAGTCTGGACTTGTAGTTAGGAGTCCAAGGTTTAAATTCCAGCTCTTACATTTATAAGTTTTCTGAGTGTAGGCAAGTCATTTAACTCTGTGCCTTAACTTCCATATTGGAAACATGGAAATAATATTTGTGCTATCAATCTCATAGGGTTTTCTGAGAAAAGTGTTTTATAAACATTAAAATATTACACAAATATGAGTTATTTTTAGTAATGTTATTATTTTGGCAAGTGATTATTATTAAGTGGTTTTTCAGTTGTGTTCAATTATCTGTGACCCCATTTGGGGTTTTCTTGACAGAGATACTGGAATGGTTTGCCATTTCCTTCTCCAACTCATTTTATCGATGAGGAACCAAGGCAAACAGAGTTAAGTGACTTGCCCTGGGTCACACAGCTAGTAGGTGTGTGAGGCTGTACTTGAATCTCATGAAGAGGTCTTCCTGATTCCAAGTCCAGTGCTCTATCCACTATGTCACCTAGTTGCCCCAGCGACTAATTAGCACCCTCTGTAAATTATGATAGGACACGATGTAACTTTTTGAGGAGCAGTTCCTATTCATTCACCATCCGCCTCCTGTATGAGATTGTTTTGTTGCTTTATTAAATACATGAAATTCTGTATCTTACCAAAAACTGAATGGGGGAAAAACAACACAGAGATGAGCAATATTCATGAAAGCAAGTATTTTGCTTTGTAGCAAATATTCATAAAAGTAATACCTTCCAGTTCTCCAATTTTTTTAGCAAATACTTTCAGCTGTTTCTTCAATTTCCGGACAGTCTTGTCCTGTTTTTCAAGTTGTTCCATCAAATCCTAATGATCAAAATGAAAGACAAGAGATGAGGAATAGAAAAGACTCCATTCATATGCATGAAGGGAGAAGGCACAATAAGTCACAGAAACAGCAATTATTAGTTATACAAAAAATGAGGGGAGGCTCCTGAAAGGTTGGATGGTGGCTCTCCCCACCTGGCTAACACTGTCAAGCCTGTAAAATTCTTAGACAATAAAAGCCAAACTTCTTAAACACTTTGGACATTCAAACCTTAGGCAGCATGATGGAAACAAGGCCTGAAATGATAGCATTTTAACTAGGTCCCGTGCAGATTCAACAGTAGTAGCATGATAACAAAAAGATGTACTGTTATCACATTTGAACATGTTCTAAAGGGAAGTAAGAATGAAAATAAATTTCTCTAAAAGTACAAGTAAGAGTCTTTGGGGAAGTTTTAAAGAAAGATTGAGCTTCTTAGATGTGTTCTCTTTTGACTCAACACATGAAAGAAGGTAGGAACCACCCTCAGGAAATGTCAGAAATTATTTGAGAGCTAAAACTTAAGAGAAAGAAATAAGCATAATAAAAAAAATGGTGAAGAACTCTTCTGATTGAGTTCAGAATTGTTCAAAGTGGCAAAGTGTAGGTTAAAGAAAAGGGGTCACAGCCAGATGGGCTTGGTGACCCTGGGCAAATCTCTGCTACTCTCAATGGTAGAGAAGGTACTGACCTGCACTGGTAAAAAGAGTTTCTTATGCCAGTAAAATCATCAGTCCAGTTCTATCTTATCACAGTCATACATTTACTGTAATATAAACTCATTTTGCAATAAATAAAACAGATGTTACTCATAATATTTCATATGCAGCCCATCTTTTGAAATTCCTCCAAAAAGGCTTGGACATAGAGCAAAAGGAAATGGAAGCAGAGCTAACTGTGGGCTTAAGATAAGCCCCTTTTCTAGGTATTGCTAAGCTCTAGTGGGTTTCAGACTTTACAAAAGGACAAACTGCCAAGAGTCCTTTTTTTTTTCTTATACCTTATACCTTTCTTATACCTTAAGGGGACTCATGATAAGAAAAAGCCAAGCAAGTGAAAAATAGAAAAGCAGGCAAAGAGGACAAAAGACTGTGCCTGGGAAGATAAGTCAGAATTAGGGCAGGATCCTAGATGGGCTTTCTATGCTGAGTTCTGCCATTGTGGGTTGAGCTGAGGGCCATCAGGTGTTAGCACTTCTCAGAGAAAGGCAAACACTAAGGGGCCAGGGAAAGAATCTCAGAGCTGGCCAGTGGCCATCCCAGATGCGGGAACAGAGCTGTATGTGAGGCTGTCTTGCAGTGACCCCACCCCATCCTCAACCCCATGCTTTCCCAGGGACAGAGGGAGATTTTCTCACCATTACCCATTCTACTCCCTGCTTGTTTCTCTGTGTCTCTCCCTTGTTTGGCTTTTTCCTATCCACAAACCCTTCAACGTCAGGGTCCAAAAATAAGAAAAAAAAGTACTCTGGGTAATTTACTTTCAATAAAGTTGAAAACCCTGTGGAACTTGGAAAGCACATGTCAAGCTCTTTAGGAAGCATTCCAAAAGATGGACTACATGCAAGGAAAGAAAACCATATCATATGCAAGAGGAAAAAAAAGATAAAAAAAAAGACAAAGAACCAATGGCCTTGATTCTAATTATAACTAACTTACACATAAGAATCAATGAAGATGTTATTTTTCACTTAGTTAAGAAGAAAATGTAAAGGAAGAACTTCAGGGAAAAATCAAAAGAAGGGCAGTCAAGGATGTATGGAGTTATTAAGAAAGCTGTAGGAAGAGTAACTTTTTGACCAAAAGTGAATTTAGACGTCAGATTTCTCAAAATAAGTATTTTCTAAAATTTGAAAAAGTTCAGATGCACATTTCAGATTTTATTTTCTTTTTCAAGTCAAACTTTGTTTCCATCTCATTTTAAAGACTAGGGTTAGTAACAAAGCAAACACTAAAAATGACATATATCAGATAGACGTGATGCCACTCGCTAAGAGAAAGCTGTGGGGGAAAATAGGTTTGTGAGACTGTCTGAAGAGGATTTCCTTGGAAAGAGTGGGCAACAAGCCTGCTGTTCTGTTAGCAATCCAGAAGTAGCAACAAGACAACAGAAAAACACAATCTGTGGGATTTACATACAATCATCCGTTTGTAAAGTGAAATCCGATATGATTGATAGTCCTTAGGGTCATCTGCATATAATTCCTCAAAATACTGAAAAAATAGGCACAATTGATGTTTGCTTTTATCTTTGGGGGATTTTAATATCTAACCAAAAGCAACTTAAAATTATTTTAAAACAAAAGTACTGAAACCTCACATTCTCAAAAGACAATATTTGCAATTGCTATATACCAATGGTCCTCTTAACAACTAGTTATTCTGATTAGGTGTAGTAAGATTCATCAAATGTACTAAATATATTAACTTATATGTGTGTGTACATTTACACACACACACACACAAATGGGTGGGGAGTGGTAAACCCTGAAATATACAGATAAAAACAGGCTAGGGCCAGGATCATGTTTTCCAATGGGTAGCAGGGACCAGTAAGTCACCTGTCTTCCCTCTCCCAGCCACGGTAGCAGCAGGCCTGGGCACAGCCTTCACCTACTGGGGATGGAAAGATAACTGTAATGATGCCTCTTCTGGACCAGGTTAGACAAAGTGGCAAAGAGCAGCGGCAATGTTCTCCCTCACAGTTCTCTTCTGGGAAAGAGTTAAGTAATGTGGGAGTGATTTGAGGGCTATGTTCATCAAAGCCTGAAGGCCCAGGTGTACATGGAGGGAACCCTTGGGAGGTATAAACAAGCTCAGGAACCACCAGTGTCTCAGTACTGCTCTAGTGCAGAGAATAATAATTTTGAGCATTCTAATTTGTTTATATTCTGATCTCTCTTATCCAATAAGTTGCATAAAGAGAAGAACACAGTTGACCTAGACACTGAGCCCCCCGGCCAAAAAGTAAAGTCTTAATAATTTAGATCTGTGATTTAAGTTAATCTCTCTGAAAGCAAGTAAGCTTTCCCTCTGAAAAAGTAGCTTGCTATTAATCAAAGAAGTGTTTGAGCTACAAGGGAATAAACAAAGATATTTATAATATAATGATATTTTTCCATAAGCCACATATCACTTCCTTACTTTATGGTAATATACTTGTAAAAAGATACTCATTTTACAAAAGTTATGATGACACTGAAAAGGACAACTATTTTAGGCAAGAATTTAGGCTCCATTTTGTTGCTCAGAACCAGGCAAGGGGGATTCACTTCACTGAAACATTGCTTTAAAACATTTCTTGGGGCAGCTAGGTAGCGCAGTGGCTGGAGTAGCAGCCCTGGAGTTAGCAGAATCTGAATTCAAATCCAGGCTCACACACATAACACTTACTAGCTGTATGACTCTGGGCAAGTCATTTAACCCCAATTGCCTCGCCAAAAAAAAAAAATCTTTTTTTCTCAAGAATGTGAGAAATTCATGAGTATTAATATTTTTAAAGAGATGTATTTAATTATAATTTTTCTTTAAAATGTAATATTTCTTAAAGAGATTTACTCAGTTATAATTGACTTTTTTGTGTTTTATGGACTCCTTTGACAGTCTGGGCTTATGAACCCTTTCTCAGAATAATGCTGTTGAATGTATAAAATACATGGGATCACAAATGAAATCAATGATTTTGAAATACAGTTATCAAAATATTAAATAAAATAAATTCATAGACCCCATGTTAAGAACATCTGACTTAAGTACTTTGTACCATGGGCCATGACGGAGATTTCCACTCACTAGCTGAATGAAAAATGAATATTCTCAAATTCTTAGCTCAGCTTGGATCTTAATTCTTACTTCATCTTATCACTAGCGGTGTTGACAGGTGGCTACTTCATGGGCAATGGGAATTAAAAGCCTGCCATACTCTCAGATGACAGCAGTCATACAACATGGTACAGAATCTTCTTTGACAGGATGACCAATAAGTCCCCTCCAGCTCTAAATCTATTGTCCTCACATGCCTTTCAGTTAGAGAAAACAGCATAAGTTGAATGCACATAACAAATTAAGTCTAGAGTGCCTCGTCAGGTGTGGCCAATTTCTTGCCTGTCAGAACCATAAATAATCACTTCAAGTATCAATGAGTTACAAGACACATACAACCACTGAACAAGTATTTTTCATTCCTAAAGCTACAATTCAGCAATATTTTACTATCATACGTACTGTATGACTTCTAAAATGAAATAGTAACAGTTTGTGACCACAAAATCTTTACCACAAGGTAAAGCATTGTCTGATTTGAAGAATTTAAGTATCCCCAGAAGTATTCACACAGGGCACAGACCAAAGTGGGCAGAATAGCCACTGGTGCCTTACCAAGTTCTCATTGGTCAGCCGGGTAATCTCATGCTGCAGGCTGGCTTCAATGCGGGCCTCGGGTGGTAACTGTAGGTTCTGGGCCAACAGCTGCTGTTGGCGATTATTCTCCTCCTTTAGACTCTGGATCTCACCCCGCAATGCCTCCGTTTCGTTGTCATGGCTCTTTTTCTGGGACTGGAGCTGTGATTCCAAGAGTCTATATAGTCAATAAGGGAAAAGAAGCTTGTTATTCTTATTCATTTGTTAATTGCTCAGTTCACACTCAGGATAATATTCAATTATTGATTTGTGAAAGGGGGGGGAGGAGAGGGGAGAGCAGAGACTCTAAGTGATTCAGTTTGCCCTCTGACTAAATCAAACTCAAGAAACCTAAAACAGTGACCAGAAAGGAGACTGATGCTTTGATAGATATTACCAAACTAAAACTGAATGTTTTTCAATACTGCAAATACACTGTAAAAAAGTCTGAAAAGCTTACACATTCTAGCTCATTTTGAAGGCATTAACATATTAGACAAAAAGGACTAAGAACTGTGAAAAGTCAATGAAACAAATTGGCTTATGGGGCATAAATCTTGGCATCTGTATTAACAATATAAGGACTTCTGGGAAAAAATAAATTTTTTTCAAAGCCCAACATTACCTCAATAGAGAAAAAATCTGCAAACCCCTAAATACTACTTGGCGGGGAAGTGTCTGTATGATTAAATATGCATTTAAGTATTTCATAAATGATCACTCAAAATGAAGCTTGGGTTTGGGGTCCCATTTTACTTTTTTGTTTCCCTAAATCATCTCTCATTTCCAAAGGATGGTGAAGTCAGGAATAGGAATCTGTCAGTCTCAAGAAACACAAATCAAAGTAGGTACTTCTGAAATATGTCCTTATTTTTAGATTTGTTCACCAAGCAGACAGAGCCACACATGTCAATCACATTTCCTATCCCTTACAAGAGACAATGTGAAGGTATAAATATTAGAAATATCAATAAAGGAACTAATGTGTCATAGAGCAAACAGATGGACACTTGTAAACAAACCGTCATCTTTGTTTAAACTCCTATAGTTAGAACATTAAGACAGAAGAAAATATAGTATATTGCCTTTACTATTCCCCCCATCCCCTATTATTACATCTCTATATTTTTGCAAACATAAGAAACAAGACTATGTTAGGAATTTATTAACAAAATGAAAGGAAAATATTATTAGGTTAAAAGCATCCCCTATAGTCCCAGTAGTTATTAAGGTTACTATAGTCTGATTAATAATAGCATATTAAAATATTTGATACTTTTGGAGACTACAAAAATTGAATGAGAATTTTAAACCATCACATTCTATAGTTATTGATTGTTTCATAATTAGAACAAAACAAAATAGCACTTGAGCAGCAGCATTAAAAATGTATATGGCATATATATATTTCTTAGAGTATTTTTACAAACTTTCTCTTATAACTATCACTACGAAGATAAAATTTTTGTTTTGAAAAGCCGCTTTTTTGAATGTTAATTGTTTTCTCTTCAAATCTACATCGGCTCAGCATGTCATATTTGATGGGTTAATTCTATGCGGTAAGCATTTTGGATTTCATGACTATAATTCATAATTATATAATCCTAATTTATAATTTCATAATTTGTAGTTTCAAATACTAAACAGCTTCCATGTTAGTTAGAAGATAAGTACTATAGGCACAGTAGCTTAGACCTATCTTGCCAACACCTTACTGTTTGTTTTTTTATTAATTCAATCAACAATGAGGTAATTTGGTCTCATTCTCAGGCATGGGAAATGACATCTATATTTACAAGTGTCTCAGTCTCTTCTTTTAACAGCATCACATAAGAAAGTGATATGTCTGATACTTTGTTGTGCTTTGCCTATGAACATAGTTAGTGCATGAAAGAATTAGTGGTTAAAGAGGCCCTGTTTGTTAGTAAGAAAACAGGAAGTGATGAACATTCCATTGTGAGGCAATACACATAACCTGTTGGCTTGTTTTAACCCTTCATAAACCAGCCACAGCTCTTCATCCTCATTCAGCTCATGGCAATCCATAGGAAATGGTCTTCCAAGCCAAATGAAAAATGGAAAACACAAAAGGGATACATGATGGTAATGAGATGATGGTATATGAAGGACAAGAATAGCAAATATTATTTAACATTCATTATTGGGATTGGCATATTGTCTTGACCACAGATGACAAAGTTACTACACATATTAGCTTCGTTATTTAAACTGGTTTTAAAAAGAAAACAGACAAATCATATGCAAAACAGGGAAAATTATAAAGATATTAAATAAAAAGAGTCCTTTCTGCTTTTTTCTTTATGAAATAATAATGATATAAATAAGAAACAGCAGAATATAAGAAAAAGGTAGACTCTGAGTTTCTGAATACAAGAGAAATTACATGCGGCACACAATATTAGACAGATTGGCTGCAAAAGAACAAAGGCTTTAGCAGGAGTGGTAGCCTGTGGCTGTAGCATGAATTCCTGGGATGAATGAACTGCTTTCGTGTCCTCAATGGGAACTGTAATCATGAAGAACTGCCTCAAAGTTTGTGCAGGAATGGGATGGGGAAAGCATGTGGTTTGTACATGCACGCGTACACATGGATTAACTATAAATTTTAGTCACTACAATCAAATTATGAGGTTCAAAGAATGTATAAAGGTACAATGGTACTTATGCATAGCAGCATTCTTCCAATCTTTGGTATGCGTACCTATATATCTCCCGATATATTGTATAGCCTATCGGGAGTTCTAAAAGTGTCAGACTACAACATTCTGGAAGCATAAATTTGTAACAGAGTTACAATGCTGCCTGTCCTTTCAAGATGGTACATGATGTAACTGAGGGAACCTTGTAGCTGTGGAAAGTTTTGGCATATGGCTAAGTTCATGGTCCTTTATTTCAAGTTTTATGAGGTTGTGAAGGAATCCTGGCATTGGCCCTTTTTCTTGTGATCTTATGAGCTATGCAGAGCCTAACGAAAGTGAGCAAGGTATTACTAACTTCTTGGTGGCAGAGTTTCCTCTACTGCTGTCAAAACACACACACACACACACACACACACACACACACACACACACTCTCACACTCACACATCCTCTGTGTAGGCTTCCAAAGATAAAACTGGAGTCAGGATTTTCTCAGCCTTGCTTAGACCAGTAGAGGGGAAAAAAAGGCCTCGACCTTGGTCATGACTGACTTCCTCTTAAGCAGTCAGGTAAGGCCACTAATGAAATATGAGTCAAGAACCAGATGTAGAACAAGGCCTTTACCCCTTCCAATCAACATGTTCTAAATTTTAGTAATGACTTGAAGCTACTTACAACTTTAGCTACTACTCAAAATCTTCAAAAATAACAAATATTTAACAATGGAAACATAACAATTACCAACCTGCTACTGTGATTTCAAATACAAATACTATTTAAGAACCAATGCTCCCCTTCAGGCAAAGATTTTCCTAACAACTCTTGTTAGTAATTATTTGAATTTGTATCCTCAGCACCTAGCAGAGTACCTGTCACATAGTATGTACTTAATAAATGCTTGCTGATTGATTGATGCTGCTGCTACATGTTTCAGATGAAATTTTAAATGGGAATAACTTAGAAAGGTTGGGTCTAGTCTGAAATAAATAAATAATAGACAAAAAATTATTTGCTATATAAAAAATGTGAAACAGTGATTCAACAAGCCAAAATAAATTACAGAACCAAACCAACCTGTTTGTTTCCTTCAGTCCAATGTATGCCTGTGCTATTTCTCCTTTGTCCTTCATTTTCTGCACATCTTCTAAGAGGATTGTGGAATCTGTCATTGTATTCTGATGCAGAGAAAAGTATTTCCATCATGAGAAATAAAAAGTTTGAGGTTCTCCAGTAGGGGAATTTTTTATTTAGAGGACTATACTGAGGGACTGGCTCCTAATCTGCAAGCTCTAAAATCTCTGCTGCTAGTCTCTCTGGTGTCAGTGCTCTGCTTCAGGCTTGAGGCTAGGGGTTTTTCACCTTTTGTGTGTCATGAACCTCTATGGCAGTCTGGTATAGCCTATAGACCCCTTCTCACAATAACATTTGTAAATATATAAAGTTAAAATACATAGGATTACAAAGGAAATTATATTATAACAGTTATTTTTAAACAAACTCATGGACCCCAGGCTAAGAACTCTTGCTCTAGAACCAATGCAACACCTAGACAAGGAACACATTTATATCTATAGCTATCTCTATCTATCGACAAAACTGAGATATAGGGATCTATCATACAGCTCAATAGCAAGTCAGTCTTGCTATTGGTTCCACTTTGACCCTGTACTCTTGAGTCTAGTGCCTAGACTCTTTCTTTGCTCCTGTGACCAAGCCTCTATCTTAAGCACCAATCCAGTAACTTTGTCCTACCTTGGCACACTGGTTGGACTGTTCTTGTGGGGCTTGGTCCTGTCTTGTTCTCATCATCTTCTGCAAAACCAGAGACTTGTTCCTGAATCCCACCACCTATTATTGCCAGACCCTTCTGATAACAAAGCCTTGTTGCCTGTCTCCATCAAACTTCTATCCCCTCTTTGTCATTCACTTTCTAATCAGCAGGGTCAGCTATTATCTGTCTCACTCCCTAATGCCAATCTGCCTGCCTAGATATTTGCCTGTTACCTGCTGCCAAACTCCCTTGATATTACACCCACCTGTCTAGACTTTGTCCTTTTATCCATGACTAACACTTTATTGGATCACCTGCCTTGTTTAGCCTCTACTATTGCTATTCTAAGCCCAATAATGATAGTGAAATGGAAGTCCCAAACACCTAAAACATATTAGAGCAGTCATGATCCCT
This sequence comes from Vombatus ursinus, assembly GCF_900497805.2. NCBI lineage: Eukaryota > Metazoa > Chordata > Mammalia > Diprotodontia > Vombatidae > Vombatus > Vombatus ursinus. Next base: position 3,566,225 of record NW_020954626.1, read on the forward strand.
ATATGGAGAATCATTGGCTTGCCTCTACAGAATACATAGCACTTTAAATCAAGACTGTATTCTGAAAAGTGACCTGGCACAAACAGGAATTAACAATTTAACTGAATCTACAAAATAAAAGGCTCCATTATTGTTTATTTTTCTTTCTATTATATTTCAACCACTTGGAATGAATTTTTAAAAGCCTACAGAAATGTTGAATCTTAAATGAAAGCACATTACCCATTTCATATCATTCTAGAAGCTCTTACTTGGAATACTGTGATATCAAAGTTGCCCTACATTTTTTACTTTTAAAAAGCACAACACAACAGGAAAAGTTGTTCTATCTAAGTAGAATCCAATTAACATCTGAATAGCCATGACGTATAATTTCCATCAGGAAGAGTTTCTGTAGTGATAGCCATTAGGGTGAGCAGAATGGCAATGTCAGTATTGGAGAAAGACTTTAAGGCTGGCAGGCCAGGCTCTGCTTCTAATCAATGCAGAGCTGGTGGAATTGAAAGGTTAGAAGAGCACACATTTTTCATAGAACATATCTCAGATTCAGAATCTATGCCCAGTTCTGCAGGTTCCCTACTAGCATTCAGTCCACTGAAACAATTATTGACTACTATGTACCACGTATTAACAAGCGATAGAAAAAGGTCCACCGTGCTCTGGTAGAGGAAATAATCTATGCCCTAAACTGGAATCCTCTGTTACCCATAGTTCTCCATAAACTCCCATTATGGAATGGGAGTTGATCAGAAATTAGTTTTTGATTTATGAAGATCTTCTCTTTTTGATAAATTGAACCAGAAAACATCTGTTTCACATGATAAAAAGTATTTGTGTACTGAAATGAGAAGAGAGATATTAAAAAATTTTTTTTAAACCCTTTACCTTGTCCTCCTGGAAATCACAAATTGGCAAGCATAAAAGAAGAAAATAAACTCTTACTTCTACAAATAAATACCACCAATGACTCTCAGAACAGACAAAAGTAACAGCAGAATGACCATGATTACATTTCTCCTAGGAACCCAATGAAGTTGTACAGAATAAAACCCGCAGATAGATATTTTATACCCTTTCAATCTAAGTCTGAGAAACAAGTTTTGTTTTTGTCTTTAATCTGAGTTTAGTTTCTTCATCTTTTGGATTTTTTTTTCAAAATCGTAGAGTCAGAATTCTGATTTTTAGAACAAGTTATTTCCTGGACCAAAGCTGATTACTGGGGCTAGATACCATCCACAAGGAAGGATATCATGTATTCTTATAGGTATCACAAACACATGATAGAATATCACCTCTATCAAAATTCCTAGCAATAATGCCTAAGCACACAAGTCATTTTAGATTTTTAAGTACCATCTCCTAGGGTCAGGAACTATGCTTATTTTACTTTATGTGATGCTTCAGTAAAATATGTGGAAAGGCTTCTTAAATGCTTTGGATGATGATTCTTCTATCATAGTTTCTAGTTAGCAGTACTAGGTTAATATACTTGTTAAGGCATATACACTGATCCATTTTCTTTTCTTCATTCAACACACTTTTATCAAGCACTTCCTATGAACACCATAGTTCTTGCCTTCAAGGAGCTTACAATCACTGCTCATATAGATTTATGCAATACACTGCTAATTGGACTTCCTGTTTCAACACATTCATTTTCAAATATTACCTTTAAAAGCAAAACAATAAAAAAGTCTATGGAGAATTCCATTATCATATCCAAGTGGTAGATTTTAAAATTCATTTTTAATACCTCCCACAGAAGGTTATGAGTCATTCTACTGATGTCAACATTTTTAACATGAAAATTTCCTCAAGTAAGAATGCTAAAGAAGGCTTCACTTTAAAAGGACTTTTCTTGCAAGTGTGCTCTATGAAACTTTCCACAGCATTTAGAATTTCACATGTTCCCTGACCAGCTTAAGATTAAAAAAAGTTCTTTTTTTTTTTCACTTGCTGTGTTTTGGCTACAGAAGATCTAACCATGAGCAAATCTATTCAGATACATCTTCCAAGAGATAGAAAGTAGGGGAATTGGCATGACAATTTCTTTTTCTTTGTGATTTGGTGGGCAAGTTGACCTCGGATAATTTTCTTATCCACTAACACTTACCTTAGGTTGAATAGCCTCTTTCTGGCTCACCAGCTGAGACCTCAGGATGAGGACTTCCTCTTTTCTAACATCCAGTTCTTCACTGACTGAAGTCAGCTGCTCCATGAGGACTCTGTAGGCAGGAGCACCTGGAGCAGTCACTTCCGGAGCACCCTTTTCACTGAGGGCTTTACGTAACTCATTCAGCTCATTCTTTAGTTTCTTATTTTCTGATTCCAGTTCTTGACGCTACATAAAATAAAGTCATGCCATTTAGATTCACGTATTGTTTGTATACTGCCTTCAAGCTGGCATATTAGAATTATGTTGTGAAAGAACACCATGGTAATACTCAAATGGCTAAAGAGGAAATGCCTCCCTCTAGTCTATCTGGAACTCTATATGGTGGAATTAAAGGTGTTGTACATTGAGTAAAGTGAACAACAGTTTGCTTCACAGCCTATAACTCAAATTCCAGTGGAAACTATGTTCCAGGCCTGCCTGCCCTGGGTGTGGTTGGAGCACAGACCTGAAAAGCCTGCTCTGTTCTATAGTGACCTTTGGGTGTTGAATCTAGCCATGGGGTTGTCCTCAATCTCAGGAAACCTAGAGAGATTGACTGGTTCTTGGTTCTATCCAAAGTCCAAAAATAAAGTTGAATAAGCTATTTCCAGTTAACAAGTTAAAAATGGTTAGCTCCTTGAAATATTTACCAATGTTCTCTTTGGTAAAAATGATGTGGGAAAACAACACACTTAAAAGTTTAGGCTGTATCTAAATGTCTAGCAAAAATATCTTCAATGAAACTGATAGAAACTTCTGACTTCTGTTACAGAAGGTTATAGGAGAAGAAATAAGGAATCGATCTAGATGAAGAGAAAAATTGTGAAGGTCATTTTGAGGGATCTAAATTTGTGCAGAAGGTCAGATAATTGAATTTGAGTAGGAGAAATTTGGGATCATTTAATAATACACTGGAGAGCAATTTGAACTACAGGAGAAGAGAGATAGATCACTCAGAAGGGCAAAATCTGAAAGAAAAAAAGCATTAAGAAATATAGGCCTGAAGAAGAATTCAGAAGAAAAAGGAGAAGGTAGTTGTAAAGCAAGGTAAATAAAACAACTAGTAAGTACAAAAAGAAGGTAGAGAAGAAAAGGTATGGCTGGTCAAGTTTTATTGACAGAAAGGAAAGGAAGTTGGTTATAGGCCTCAAGATGTTAAGAGATGATGAAAGACTGTAAAAGTTTTAACAAGGTGCTTTGGAGAGGAGAAATTTTTGAACCCACTGACTTGGTTGAATGGCTGGACTCAAGGAGTAGTCATTAATGGTTCAATGTTAACTTGGTAGAAGGTCTTCACTGAAGCACCACAGGAATCTGTGCATGGCTTGGTGCTGTTTAATATTATTACCAATGCCTCTGATAAGGCAAAGGTGGTATGATTATCAAATGTGCAGAGGATACAAAGCCAGAAAGGTTAGCTTACACACTAGATGACAGGATTAAAAAAGACTACTATAGATTAGAACACAGCTCTGTAGATTTAATCTAATATGATGAAATTGAATAGGGATAAATGTTAAGTCTTTGGCTTGAGTTAAAAAAAAATCTCTATAAGGAAAATGCGAACGAGACAGGCATCCATTTGTCTAAAGATGATCTGGGGTTTTTAGTGGACTGCAAACTCAATGTGAGTTAGCAGTGTAACATGGGAGTGTTAATGTGATTAAGCTTCCCAGAATAAGAAGGTAATAGTACCACTGTAACTTGACCTATTGTATTCATTTCTGGTGTAATAGTTTAAGAATGACATTGATAAGATGAAGAACAACCAGAGAAGGGCAGCCTGGATGGTGAAGGATCTGTGAATGCTTAATCTAGAGAAGAGACATGACAGCAGTGTTCAAATATCTGTCATGAAGTTTAGAATCATTCGGTTTGACCTCAAAGGAGAAAACTAGGAAAAATTAGGATAAGATGCAAAAAAGTAAATTTAAGCTCAATGTCTGGAAAAACTTCTTAATATCTCAGACTCTGTGAAAGTATAATGTGCTATGTTGGGAGAAGATGGTTTTCTTCTCACAGGAGGTTTTCAAGTAAAGGCTGAATGACCCCTTATTAGGTGTATTATAGTATGGACTCCTTTCATTGTATGTAGGATGGATTAGAGGTTGCCATGTCCCTTTAACTTTAAAATTATATGAACCCTTCACAGTGTATTTGTTAGCAACCAAAAAACCAGTTTTCCCTCAAACTATTTATCTGTGGTGTTGCAGCAATATACCACATGTAAATCTGCGAAGTTGTTGGGGTACAACATGACATGTTGGGGAGGTGGAAGGAAAGGAGGCACTGCTTCATCAGTCATTCATGAATTAAACTTTGTTCTCATCCCTCATCTCCTTCCCTCACTACATTTTAAACATACTCATACACACACACACACACACACACGCTCACACACATCTATGTTCACTCCAGCGTAGTTACTACTATCCTTCCCTTTTCCCATAATTTTCCCACTCAAAAATTGGCAGAAGAATGAGGAAATTCAGCACAAAGTGATATCAAAATCTTTATGATTACAATACACCAACCACAGAGTGTTTGGAAACACTGAGGTAGACAAGCATCTAAAAATGAACTAGCTTTATAGTGTTTAATTTAGCACGTATCATAAATAAGATTTCTTCATGAAGTTTAAATATTTAAAGCTTGAGAAGCCATCTTGAGATTACATCTTCCTATCACAAACTTTTAATACATTATATTAAAGCTACTTCTTATTATGTTAGTCATAACAATGGAGTTACATGAGTGAATTTTAGGTTATTTTTATACTCTCACAGAGAATCCTGGAACATATGTCATTCGGTTTCAAGTTCAAATACATTAACAAAGGCTTTGCACTTTAGGCTGCTGTAAAGAATTTCTTTATATACCACATATATGCATGTGTATATATACATGTACATGTGTGTGTACATATGCATGTCTGACACACATATACATGTGTATATCAAACATGTAGAGGACACTTAAGGCTAGAATAAAATAGATCTGCTATTCTCTGTTCTCCTGGCCTATTCAAGCCCATCTTACCAAACTCCTATGTACTGTAACTCAAGAACAAACTAGGCATGCACTTTGGCTTACCCACCCAAATTGACTTTTAGGGGTGATAATTCAGTATACATGGTTGGGAGTATTTGTTTTCCTATGCATATTAAGGGATCGTCGGTTCTAGGCAAAACTATGAGGTCAATGAAATTTGTCTTGTTGGTTTTCATTGCAGGTTCCTGCCTTTTCTGGCTTACATAACTCTCAGGACCACCCAGGGTTTGATGTCTCCCAAAAACTTTTTGGGATTTGAATGATATTCCCTTAGAACCAGACTTTCTATACATTCCAAAATAATAATTGTCTAATCTAATTCATTAACAAACATGCTAATGAAAGAAGGTTAAAGAGAATACCCACTAAGCTCTCTATCCCATCAGGATAGAGATAATAAGTATATCTTAATAGTGGCCTTCTTTAAATGATACCCTGACTTTTTTCTAACTTAAAGGGATGGCTCCAGTGATAGGAATTTCAGGTGAGATAGACTGGGAGGATGATGCCACGGCAGCTCTTTGTGATAAGACCACAATATCCTGTGGCAAGTGGGTCCATGTAGCGACAGATCTGTAACATCATATGTAGCAAGTGCATATTACCAATAGATACAGCAGATTTCATAGAAACTGGGGCAAATGGTTGCATGAACGAAGAATAAAGTTAATTCATATGTGCAGGAATACATAATTAAGTGTATCCTTGATATTCAGGCTCATAGGCATAGCAACTGCAAAGTTTGGGGACTAAAAGCTGAAAGGCCTTATGAGGTAAGGTGGGGAATACAATTTAAATGAAACCATAGGGAATACAGAAAACTAATTTAATTTTTTTTATCCAGGGTTAAATTTAAATGGATTTTGCTGTAATTTAATTGAAGGACATAAAATTTCAAGAACTAAAATAGTAAATATTTCAAACAAATCATACATAATGCTTTATTCCCTATGCAATTTACATGATTCCATTTATATGGGTTGTTCCTTTCACTTGGGTGTTTCAGGAGTTGAGCAAAGGGATATTTATAAGTGATAAGTCTCTATAAATCATCCATCTCAACCTTACCCTGCCAATGTCTGATTCCATGTTAACCCATCCCTTCTGATGTGTCTTCTGGAATGCCTACTTCATAATTAACAAACTTCTCATCTTAAATGTCTTCCTTTGTTAACCTATCTATTTTCAGGAACTCACAGAGACCTGGCTCCCTCTGACAACACAGCTTTTGTGGCCACCGTTTCCAGTACTGGCTACACTTTCTCTCATAGACTCAGGCTCATGGGTCTTGATGGGAATATACCTTGCTCCCCATTGTCACTTTCAGACTCTCTCTATCACCATTACTCAGTAAACTCTACTTCTGTGAGGTTCATGAAATCCAAATTAATCACCTAATGCAAAACCCCAGACCATTTCCTCAATGATTTCAGTGCCTAGCTCACAATCCTTGTCTTCCACCCCAACTCTTGCCTTCATACTAGGGGACTTCAACATACCCATTATATTCCCTCAAATACTCCAGCTTCCCACTTCTTCAATCTACTAAGTTCTCATGACCTATTTCTCCACAGCACTTCAACTATACAGGGAGATGGTCATGCCCTTGATCTTGCTATTACCCACAAATGTTCTATTCTCACATTCATAAACTCTAAAATTCCTTTATCTGATCAAAATCTTATCATTCCATCTTTCCCTGTATCTTATGACCCCCCACCCTTCTGTTTTTCATCCTCCCTATGACTTCCAATCCCTCTTCACCTTTGTTTTTTTCTCAATCATGCCTACAACTGGTTTCATCCTCTTCCCTTCCCATCTAATTTCTCACTGGTGGATCAGTTCAACTCCATATAACCCTCCACTCTCAAATCGTTTGCCCCACTGCCTATAGCTAACCACACCTCACCAAACCCCTGATTATGCTATCTATCTCCTTTGTTCCTATTCACATGTCACTGTACAGACTTGGAGGAAGTCATAAAACTGTGTTGAATGAGTCCATTACAGATGTGTGTTATTCAGTCTCAGCTAGGCCCTTTATCAGAGCAAGGCTATCTTTTTATTTCTCCATAATTGATTCTATTCCACTTTCCACAGAAACTCTTCTAAACTTTCTCATCTCTTCAAGCATTCCAGAGTAACTCTTTCCCCCTACCCTCAGTTAAGAATGTGACCTTGTATTTCACAAAAAAAAAAAAGCCATTTCCTAAGAGTTCTGTCTTCCCTTCTCATCTCATATTACTCAGATATCTTCTCCAACTATCTCCTCCTTCACTCTAGTCAAATGAAGAGGCTAAGACTTGGCCTTTATTGCCAAGGGCAATTCCACACAATCTTGATCCCAATTCTTCTTGGCTTCACTAAGACTGCCTGTGCTATTATCCCTACTCTCTCTATAATTGTGCATCTCTCCCCATTTCTTCTTCCCTACTGCCTACAATCCCTCCCATGACTCCCTTTTCCTTGAAAAAAGAAAAAAGAAAAAAACCCTGTTGTTTGATCCAACCATAGCTATTGTCATTCTATATCTTTTCTCCCTTTCTAACTCCATGAGAAATCTGTCTACACTAGGTACCTCCACTTCTCCCATCTCATTTCTAAACTCATTTTAATCTGTCTTCTGATCTCATTCAACTGAAGCTGTTCTCTCCAAAGTTGCTGATGACCTCTTAATTGCCAAATTTAAAGACCTTTTCTCAGTTTTCACTCTTCCTGACCTTTCTTCAGCACGTGACACTGTGAAACAGTGAACTGACACTCACTTCTGGATATGCTCTCTTCACGAGGTTTTGCTTCTTCTACCTGTCCTACCAATCCTTCTCAGTCTTTTTTTGATGGATCTTCATCCAGAGTATGCCCACTAACCATGGATGCTCCCTAAACCTTTGTACCAGGCCTTATTTGCCTTATACATTATGTTCTTTGGTGATCTTACCAATTCCCATAGGTTCAATTATCACATCATCCCTATGCAAATGGATCCTTGGGCTCACAACATTGGTGTTATCCTTGACTCCTCACTCTTACCCCACAAATCTAATCCACTGCCAAGTTTTGTTGTTTCTACCTCCATAATATTTCTTATATATGTCTCCTCTCCATTTACACAGCCATTATGTTAGATCAGGCCCTCACCACTTTTCACACAGACTATTACAATAACCTTTCAGTTAATTCCTATGACTTAAATCTCTACTCATTCTCATCCATCCTCCACTTAGTTACCCAAGTGATTTTCCTAAAGTGTGACCGTGTCATTCCCCTGCTCAAAACAACTTGCCTGGCTCCCTATTGCCTCCAGCATCAAATACAAAGTCCTTTGCATAGCATTTAAAGCTTTTCATAACCTATCTCCTTTCTTCTTTTCCCATCTTCTTATGTTTTACTCCTCTCCACACACTTTATGATCCAACTCCACCAGTCTTCTTTCTGATTCTAACACAATACTCCCCCTCCTGTCACAGAATCTTCACACTGAATGCTCTCCATGCCTAGAATGCTCTGCCTCCTCCCCTCCACCTCTTAAAATCACTAACTTCAAAACTCCAGTCAAATGCTATCTTCTATAGGAGGCCTTTCCCACCCCTCTAAGGTCACGCTTCTTTTTCTCTGCTTATATCTTGTATGTATCCATTTATCTATTAGAATGCAAGCTCCTTTACAACCATGGAAGGTCTTCCCCTTTCTTTGTGCCTCTACCACTTAGCACAGCCCTTGGTTCATAGAAAGCACTTAATAAATGCTTGTTAACTAGCTGGAAAGTTTTGTTATTCATCTAGCAATAGTTCCCTCTTGCTTTCAAAGCTGTCAAAATTACCTTGAGTGATTCATATTCCAGTTCAGCACCTCTAATTTGAGGTCTTTCTTCTTCCTAGGAGAAAATAAAGTAAAACAACGTTTTCTTTGCTCTTTAATCATAATTCCTGGTATGTTTACTTATCCTGAAGGACATAGTTTGGTATTTATCAAGAATTCTACACCAATCTCTATAACTAGTGTTGGTGACTAATTTGGGGGGAGGGAGTAACTGTATTCCTTTTAAACCTTTCTCTAAAGGGAGATCACAGACATCCAGGTAAGAATCCAAACACATTGAGTTTACTCTACTTGTTTGGATGGGCAATGTTGACATTGGTCAACCGATGGTGGGTACCTTAGCCTTGCTTCGGAGCACTTGCTCCTCCTTTCGGTCCAGTTCATCCTGCATGGCTTGCTTTTCCAGCTCCAATTCAGTTACCCTCTTCTGGAGCTTGAGGAACAAGGACATATCCAGAGGTGCCTTCTTCTCACTTGGTTCCTATACCACAAAACATGTCATCATCAGTGAGGATCAAGAGAAAAAAGGAAAATAGAAACTGTATCAGTCAGCCAAAACATATCCTTCAATATGCCCAAGAGAAACTGCTTCCTAAACCCAGGTATATATAATAGCAATCAATGGAGTAATAAAGGTGTACAATTCAGCAGCATTTCTTAAGTGCTCACTATTTACAAAGCACTGGGCTAGCACAGTGGTGAAGAAACAGGTTAGATAAGAGAGTTTCTGTTCCTCCAGGAGCTTATAGTCTACTGGAGGAATAGAAGAACAATACAGGTCAGGGACAACTTCGTGGGGGGAGCAGCCTTTGAGGTGAGCTCTAAAGTATGAGTACAACTAAGATAAGAGAAAGAAAAAGCTAACAAGGAACAATGTATCTTGGGGCCATCAAATGTTTTTTTCCCTTATTCTTGTTTTTTGTTGTTTTTGGTTTTTAAGATTTTTTCCCTTAATGTAGAGGGGAAACGATTTAATGGGATGTGGGGAGGGGAGATATATATATATATGAGTAAAATTTTCTTTAAATATTTTATATAAATTTACTTTCCTATTAAAAACAAAACTAGAAACACTAAAGGTAACTATTTAGATCAAATGACCAAAGTGATCCAGCAAGCCCCAGCTTTTTAACAACTCTACTCTTTGGCGGACTAGGTATAAGTCATGGAATGCCACAATCTGAAGCATAAAAGTTGAGGGTCCCCTAAAGAGCAATGGAGGGGTATATGGTGGATGTGAGTAGGCTGCAACATGCTATCAATTAAGAATTTTTATTCTTAGCTAAACTTTATATAGGACTTTAACATTTGCAATGCACTTTACAAATATTGTCTCATTTCATCTGACAGCGACTCTGGAAAGTAGGTGCTATTACTATTCCCATTTTACATATGAGGAAAATGAGGTAGACAAAGATTAGGAGACTTGCCCAGGGTACCATGGCTAGTAAGTGTCCAACGGAGGGTATGAACTTGGGTCTTCCTTCCAGAAATCTATCTACTGCTCCACCTAGCTGCCTTAGCAATGTGGCAAAAAAAAAAAAAAATGTCATCAGAGAAATGTCTGACCAGAAAAGAAAGTGGACCAACTGCATGACAAGAGCAAGGAACATCTGGTTGACAGTCCATGTGCTCCACTGAAATCCACATAAAGACAAGAGCTCTGGAGAGAAAAGTCTTGAGTCAAGCATGGGGCATTTTCAGGACACGGCGTCATTTACTCACAAATAACCACGCCTCTAGCTTTTCCTAAGTCCTTCTTGCTCAGTCCAAACTGGACAAGTAAGAGAGGCAGGGGGGCAGCTAGGTGGCACAGTGGATAGAGCACCAGCCCTGAAGTCAGGAGGACCTGAGGTCAAATCTGACCTCTGACCAAACACTTGACACTTACTAGCTGTGTGACCCTGGGCAAGTCACTTAACCCCATTGCCTAACAAAAACAAAAAACAAACAAACAAAAAAAGAGAGAGAGGCAGGGTTTGAGGTCATGAAAGGTACAATTATACACAAATCCCTGATGTTAGTTAATCTTAAAAAGCCTTCTTATAATACAAACAATTCTTTTGGGATAAAAATAATTAATCCTGATTCATCTGTTTCATGAGTTTGGGTCATCATTTACCATCCTAGGTTTTCTTTCTATCCATCCACAATAATGAGTCTGTTCAACTATAAACTCCAGAGAGCCCTTGATGTTCCCCCCTTGAGGACTGAGATCATAACTTACTCTTTACAGTCGTTATGGGGAATGACACAACTTCACGGACGTGACACAGGCTTAGCATTATGCTTATTTACAAGCCATCATCCATTCTAGGCCAAGGAATTAACCACTTCTGAAGGCCCATTTTACAAAAAAAATTATTTGTTTTAAAGAGACTTTTTTCTCTATTTTGAACAAAATGATGTAATAGGAACATTTTGCTTCTAGGTAAAACTAACAGAATAAAGGAAAAAGGTGTTCAGCTCTTTTTGAAAGTATTTCTGGAACTAATCTCTTTCTGCTTCTGAAGTTTCTCTGAATCAAATATAAAAATAGAAGAGGTGAACTGAAATTATCCTTCTGATAGTTTATCTAAAAAGGGGCAGGACTGATGAATGACTGGAACAGTCCAATACAGAACTTAATGAAGTTCTAGGGTTACTGTAAAAGGTTCTCTTGGTTTCATTTCTCATGATGCAAAACACAAAAATAAAAGTAAATATTTCCAAATTTTTTTCTAAGCATTGCTGTGGAACAAAATTATATTTTTAACAAGTGATATCAATCAAACTCAATGGTTTTTGTTAGCCTAATTTGTTTTATTAGCCAAGTAACTAGAGCAGTACCTAAGTACAAGCGGCTCAACCCTCTGTATTAAGGAAGTGATTTCAAGATTTGCAATTCCATTTGCAAATGGCATATAATTTATCTGTGCTTGGTACATATCCCTGACAGGCTAAATTTTTTTCAGATGCAAAATCTGAACATAAATGGGAAGTTGTAAATAAGGCAGTCAAGTATTAATAAACTTAATAAACAAGCATATGCTAAGTGCCTACAATATGCCAGGCACTGCGGCAAGTACAGAGGATACAAAGAAAGGTAAAAGATAGTCTCTGCTCCCTAAGTGCTCATTGTCTAATAGGAGAAAGGATTTTTCTTTCAAATTAAGTACAAATGAGAATTAAAATATATATTACTTTTGGTATAGTGGAAAGAGTACTGAACTTGTGATCGGAAAACTCAAGTTCAAGTCTAAACTGTTATATTTATAAATCCTTTAGCTTTCTGGGTCTCAGTTTCATCTTTTGCAAAATGAGGAGAATGTTACGTGCACTACCTACCTCACGAGGTTATCCTAAGGAGAGTAATTTGTAAACCTTGTAATACAATTTCCATTAGTGTGCAGTACTATTATTGAAGTATCAATATACCAATTCATCAAGAGATGCAGTAATTATGCAAGGAATCTTAGTTCAGCAATAAAAATTGTCATGTGAGCAACAACAGCAGTCACATGCTACCCCTGACTGGAAAAGTAGGAGCAATGCTATAAAACTCACCTCCATCCTCAATGGAATGTCTTCAGTCTCTGTAATTTCGGAGCTAAATGTATATTCAGATTCATTGCTGCTGTGGGTAGAGTCAGTTCTTCTGTGCCCAGGCTTAGGTATGTGCTGAAATGCAATGTCAATAAGGAATGAGTGATAGAGATTCCTTCCATGTTTATTCGATGATAATCCCACCCAGACTACTTTCTATAGCTAGGTGGTACAATGGTAAGAGCATTGGGCCTGGAGTCAGTCTGAGTTCATATTTGGCCTTACACTCTTACTAACTGTGTGATCCTGGACAAGTCACCCAATCTCTGCTTGCTCAATTTCCTTACCTTAAATTGGGGATAATAATAGCAACTACCTCCCAGGTTTGTTGAAAGGATTAAATGATAATATTTGTAAAGTGCTTAGTACTGTGCCTGGCACAAAATAAGTACTATACAGATATCAGCTATTTACTATCATTATTATTATTATTATTATTATTATTACTCAACTGATTTGCTAGAAGATTCATTTTTTTCAGACTTACATGATCTCCTATCTTCTCAAGGTTAAAATACCTTTCCTTCTACTGTACTGAATGCTCCTCAAAAAATAAACAAGCAAAACCAGAATGGCAAGCCAGGAACAGAGTACCCTAGTGAAAAACGCTCATACTTACTAGCTACATTGTTTAAACTTATAAAAAGTAGTTAGTGAATGACCACGTTGGATGAGTAATATAGCATAAAGTCTGAGTGTACATGAGTTTGGTGTTGCAATCAAATGAGATTTACACAAAGTAAATCTGACACATTTAATTATATGCATGATTGTTGCTTCATTATATAATGGACTAGATATGAATGGTAAGTGGTTCACATAAATGAATTTAACTTGTATTGTAACCTAGCATGTCTGGTGTCAGCCAGAGGAAAGAAGGAGAGAAGCTGCTGCTCTGAGGTTCCTCTGAAGGTGCTTGGATCTATACCACAATCAATCAATAGACATCTGTTAAACACCTACTATGGACTAGGCACTGGGTGAAGCATCCCCAAAGCGCCTAATCTGGCTAGACCTCCCTCCCCACTTTTCCAAGAGGGAGCACCCATGGCCCATGTATTCAAGAAACTGGTAAGGGGAAAATATTTCTCCTTCTTTCAGGAAGGGTCCAGGTGAGAACAAGAGAGAGTGGGCTGAGGGAAAGAATGAGCCAAAAAAGAAGGAAGGCAACGTGTTGTGTCAGAAAGAACACTTGACTGGGAAGCAGGATTCTATTGCTAGGCTTGTACCTGACACACAGTACAATTTCACCTTAATCAAGTCACCTCACCTCTCCAGGTCTTGATTTGGTCTGCAAAGTAGAGTTTGAACGTGGTGATCTTTCTGTAGTCTTATGGCTTCTGAACCTGAGCTTCTCCTCTCTGATTATCCTCTCATCCTCCCACCCTTCCCCAATCTCTCACTCCTCCTGAATTCCTTCTTAGCCTGCATCATGATCTCCAGTTTCTTAACCACTCCCTGTCCCCTCAGTTCACCATTACTATTCTGGCTTCACTCTCCTCCCTTTACAACCCTGACCATATGGTCATTTTCACCAATGCACTGTCCTCTACCTTTGAATACCCTGTTTACTATCTTTTTGCTGCTTCTGTCCTGAAATCTCCAGCTCTGGTTTACTCCAACTATCTGCCTTTTCTGCTCCTAGTCCCGAGCACTGCTCAAGAAAGTCACAAAACTATGCTGACTGGGATCACCACAAAGTTATGTGATCAGCTTTACCCAGGTCCCCACCCATTATACAGGGCTCTTTCTGATTAATTCCCTACTATATTCTCCACAGTAGCTGTTCCAGGCCTCTTCTTAAGCCTTCAGGTTCAAACACCCCCCATCCTTCATACAACTGTCAAAATAATCTTCCTGACATAGGTCTGTCCCACGTATTGTTCTAAAACCTTTAGTAGTTCCCTTGAAGTCAAGATCTGGGTTCTAATCCTACCTCAGTCACTAACTAGCTGTGATCTTGGGCACATCACTTAAACTCTCTCAGCTTCAGAAACTTCATCTGTAGAACCACCTCACAGGGTTGTTGTAAGGATCAAATGAGATAATGCATGTAAAGTGCTTTGTAAACCTTAAAGTATTACATAAACGCTAGCTATTTCTATAGTCTGTGGGATATCCAAATGCAAAACTGTTACTTAAAGTCCTACACATACTGGATCCAACCCATATTTTCAATCGTCTTTCATACTATTCTCCTTCATGCAGTTTATATTCTAGCCAGACTAGATTACTGGCAGTTAACCCACCTTTTTCTGCATGGTCCTACTTCCACACTCTCACCTGTATTATCTCTGTGTGCTGACATGTTTCTGTTTCTTCAAAGCCTAACTCAGGGATCAATTCCTCCATGATGCCTTCCCCTTATACCTTCAGCAGAAAGTGACCACTACCCTTCTCAAATATTCTAAGAGTACTTTGTCTAGATCGTTCCTTTGCTTCTATCATACTTAACCTTGTATCATACATATTTGTAGTATATGTCATATTCCTCCCGCCCTATCAGATTTCTTAAGCTCTTTGAAGACTTTTTATTGTCCCTTTTCATTTTTGTGTCCCTGGTAATGAATACCGTGCATTATACAAGGGTAAGCCTTTAGCAGCTAACTGAATTGAAATAAATGCATGGAAATTGCACCAAGAAGGAACAGTGTGAGATATTAGTTATGCATACTACTTAGAGAGCTTGTTAAGAAGGATGGACTACTTGGAGCATTAAAATGTAGGCCAAGTGAGATCATATTAATCTCAACTTTGCAAACCTCAAAGTGCTTTATTGTTATCTATTATTATTAATAAAAGAAGGAATTCCTATTAATATCTTAACAGCAACAAATGATAAGATAAAATATTAACTCTCTTCAAAAAAGTGTTCTTTGTAGAAGGAAGTGATATTTATAAGGAAATGGGCAGTTTGTTTCTTCCACTGTCCACTGCCTCCAGCTAGGCATGTGCATGTTATCGTTTAGGAAGGAGGTCAAGCCCATATGATGCTGTACAGACTCAGTTGCCTATTTCCTTTTTTAATAAGACTAGTCCAAGCAGAGCAGAAAATAGGATGATCCTTATTAGTAGGTAAGGCACATACAGTTATTCATGAGCTCCTTGAATGGCAATTACTGGTTGTCAACCTGATTTCCATCAGAGCCATTATCTTACCGGCAGCTTCTTTGCAGCATGTGCTCAGTGAGTAGCTGTGTATAGAGAATGCTCCCTGGACCCATGTGAGAAGCTGTTCCTGACTCTCTTTTTCATTTTCACCACAGTGTGACCTTTCATCTTGCTCTCATATTTTAAGGTCTTTGGTTAGGAAAATGTTAAGCATCTATCTTCCTCCGCAGTGTAGGAGGCACTATAGGCAATTCTATCTTCATTTGTATATGAATATAAATCCTGTCTCTTCAGACACCAGGAGAGCTAGGATACTCTGTTCTCTCTGATGGTAGACAGAGGTCAGGATATGATATATTCCCAGTTTCTTCTTCCCTATTATATTATCGCTTTGTAACCTGGATAATTAATAGGGCTGTCTAAATAACCAGTCTCATAGAATCAGTAAGAACTTGAGATCACAGGCATTAACTACAAAGTATACTTTAACACATGGGTGTGAATAATAAATATGCAAAAATCATGTGAAGAGAACTATTTCTGCAACTAAAAACGTGGTCAGGTTTTCTTGTAGAGCTTGATTTGAACAATTAAATTTATAAAATGTGCCCAGCAAGGATGGAAGTGAATCCATGAAACAAAGTCAATCTGTATTCAGTTCTATTTAACTGAACATCAATATCGCAGCTTCTCCAAGTAACTTACCACCATTATGGTCATCTCTTCCTTGAGATCATCGTACCGCTCCTCTAGACGACTAAATTCATTCAGAAGGTTCTGGTACCTCAACCTTTCATCATTTAGATCAAGTTCTAACTGTTTTGTTTCCTCTATTAACTTCTTCTCCATGGTCTCTGACAAGTAAAATGCAAGAAAAAGCTTAGAAAAGATAGATCATTAGCATATACCAAAGAATCCAACTTAATCCAAAAAGCATTTGTTAAGGTAGGCTCTGGGGCTTCAATAACACAACAAAAAATAACTCCTGCCCTCCAGGAATTTACATTCTACTTGGAGGTGGGTGAAAAGAATGTCACACGCAGACAAATAGGTGAGTATGTGTATACACATTCTGTTCCCCAAATCATCCTTGATGTGTATGATATCTAAGAAGAACATGAAGAGAACACTAACAACTCAAAGGCTTCCTACTGAAGATAGAACACTGAGTTGAGCCTTAAGGAAGCTAGGGCTTGGCTTCTTAAAGGTAAGAAATGGGGAATGGCAGTCACATGCTAAAGCATATTGATGGAAGCTAGAGTGTTGAGTTTAAGGAAAAAGCAGGTAGACCAGTTTTCCTGGAATGGAAGTTAAATGAGGTAATCTTGGAAAAGCAGCCTTGGATTCCGATTGTAATGGGCTTTAAATCTTAAACCAAGTAGGCTGGTGGGAATAGGGAACCACTGAAGGTTCTTAAACAGGAGAATGACATGATCAGACTTGTGTTTTAGGAAAATTATCTTGGCAGCTGTGTAAAGGATAAATTGGGAGGAGGAAGACTAGAAACAAGAATTAATTAGGAAGTTGCTGTGGTGATGAGAATCTGAAGTAGGTGGTTATGGGATGAATAGAAGGAAGGAGACAGATGCAAGAGATATTGTAGAAGTAAAATGGATAAGTCTTGGCAACTGGGAGGTGTATATACACACAGGTACTTATTTCTTCTTTTCTAAAAGAAAAGCAATTCCATTATTAAAGATATTCATTAAATCTAAAAGATAAAGGCATCTTTGATGCAGGAATATTGTAACAAACATAGTCAGAGTAAAAAAAATCTCATTATGATAAAGGAAAATGAAATAATTTCATTTCATGAATGAAAAGACATCAATAACTTCACACTCCCGTGTGAAGTATGATAAATATAAAATTCCTGATAAAGTCTTTTTCTTACTGTTTTTATGTAGTGCCTAAAGAGTAGTAATCTCATTATGGCATTTGTCTTTTTAAAAATCTATTCTAATACTGGTTAAAATACTCTTAAAAAGGGGGAATGTTTCTCAGATCTCTCTTGAAGTCTTTTTATGTCACTCATATTCAGTAGAGTTTATTTTACCTCAATTTAACAGTCTTCACCTCTGACGATAGCTTCTCCCATACTCTTACCTTCCTATTATTTTCCCATTCCTGACCTCTGTAATCCCTTTCTCTTCACTTCTTAAATTCCTTTTCTTGAATTGCTGAATGCATGGGAGAAAATTGCAGAACCAACAAGTTCTGGTTGGAGTAGAGGAAAAGACATCAATTCCTTTGTTCATACCTCAAATTAGCCATTTGATACCTTCATCTCTCTAAACTTCCATTTTCTCTTAACTCTAAGGCCATGATTTTCTACTCCCAGGTCACTTTTTTTTTTTTGGTGAGGCAAATGAGGTTAAGTGACTTGCCCAGGGTCACACAGCTAGTAAGTGTCAAGTGTCTGAGGCCAGATTTTGAACTCAGGTCCTCCTAACTCCAAGGCTGGAGCTCTATCCACTGCACCACCTAGCTGCCCCAAAGGATCCATTCTTTTTTTTTTTTTTTTCCCATTTTTAGGCAATTGGGGTTAAGTGATTTGCCCAGGGTCACACAGCTAGTAACTGTCAAGTGTTTGGTCTGAGGGCAGATTTGAACTCAGGTCCTCCTGACTTCAGGGCCAGTGCTCTATCCACTGCACTACCTAGCTGTCCCCCTCCCAGGTCACTTTTTGACAGCTTTGTCAGCCCACCTAGACCAAGGGCCACCCACACCTTTTATCTGTAATACTTGAGGGAGGGGGTTTGGCCCAGTTCTGGTTTGGTGACTACTTCACTTGGGCCACAACTGTAGGCCTCAGCCATGCTTCACTTTACTCCCTAGTCTTTGGCAATCTCTATAGCAGGCCTGCACAACATATGCAGCCCGTGGGCTGCTTGCAACCCACCAAAGGATTTTGGGCAGTCCACAAAAAATGTAGAGGACATAAAAGAAAGTAAAGATGTAACAAGTGCTTTTGTCCATGCCTGGCTTAACCTGCCTTTCACCAGTCACTATTGTGCCTGTCATGTAACTTGGCAGGTGGGCTACTGCTATGCACTCTCTCCTGTTTGTCACATGATCCGTGGCAACCAACTATTGTCAGTCTGTCTCTAGTTTGAGAGAAGTGATTTCATGATAAATAAAAATCTTAAGTAATAAATGTAATTAATTGATATTAATTAAAATTTTCCTTTTTCAAATATGGTTTACTTGCAAAATAGTTTAATTATTAATTATACCTTTATTTGGAAAATGAGCCATTAAAAATCTATCATCTGTGGCCTGAAGAAGTTTCACCTATTTTAATTTTGGCCCCTACCTACTGCCAAGATGTGCAGGTCTGCTCTTCAGTTTTCTTGCCACCGTGCACTTACCTTCTCCTACTCCCCACCCCACCTCTATCCTTATCTCCCCAGTTCTGGAACCAAGATCAAATCAGCTCCGGCCATCACCCCCCAACACAGATTGGCTCCCCATTTAGAATGCAGACTCCTTGAAGACAAAGATTGACTTTTCTTTTGTATTTGTACTCCCAGGGCTTAGCACAGTGCTGACACATAATAAGTACTAATAAATGCTTTTTTCATTCATTCATTAAAACCCAACAACTTTGTGTCATACTTCATATGCTACGTATATAAAACATCAGGTATACATTTCCCCACTCCCGTTCTGATTTCACATCTGTCTGCAGTTATCCTTTCCTCCTTTTTTTTAATAATCCCATAGACATTCCTCCTTTTGTAGCCCTTTAACTTGTGCTCTGCATCTTATCCTCAAAAGGTTCATAAAGAATTTTGCTTTTACATTCATCCCTACTTTTTCTAGAATATTTAATTTCTTCCCTCAACTGCCTCCTTCTGTTCTATTCAAATGGTCCAACCAGCCAACCCCTGACCATAGTGACTCTCCCAAATAGATGGTTAGAACATAGGTTCTATTTCATTTCTATCTTTCACAGTTAAATTCCTAAACAGACAATTTTCTGAGGTAAAATTGCCTACTTTCTCCTTAACCCAATAAAATTAGGTTTCCTTTCTCATCACTCCTAACACTCTTCTAAGGGTAAGGTACTGAATTTATTCTCTGTCCTCATCTGTCTTGATATTTCTATTACACATTATGCACTTTGCCAATCCTTTTTAAAACTCTTCACTCTTGACTTTTTTTTCAGACATCCTATTTCCCCCACCTCTCACTTTTTTCTGTTCCTATTCTTAGCCCAAGGTTCAGTTTGAGCCACTTTCTCTTAAACCCCATTAGGAAGTGGTAGTTGTATCACTCAACCACAACCTGAATTCTGACGACCTTCAAGCCTACATCTTCAGCCCTAATTTCTTACCCTTTCACTTGTCAACTACACTGCACTTAAATACCTATCCTCTTTAATGTTTGAAACTTAACATATTGAAATTTTGTCTTATCTTTCCTGAAAATAGATACATTTTCTCAATTCCCCTATCATTAATGGAACTATTATTTTCTTGATGTTTGAACTCAAAACTTTACATAAATTTTTTATTCCCTTCTCTCTTCCACCCACCAAATCTAATGAATTATTAACGTTCGCTGATTTTCTCTATATCTCTTCCACTTCTCTAATTGCTACCTTATTGCAAAGGTTTGCATCTCCTCCTATCTAAGTTATGTTGACATGCTTCTTATGGCAATACTCATGAAAGGCATATAGAAGCTATAATAATGGTTCTCTGGGGCTTATATGGAGACTGAATTGATTCCAAATGGGTATATAGGAGCAGGTAGGAAGGATTTGAGAAATGATCTTCTGAAGGAGGTAGTTGAATGTCTCTGAAGACCTACTGTTTTCCTCCTCAATGAGGGAAAACCTTACTTGGCAGACCATAGCCCTGAGGAATAAACCCCACAAAGGCAAGGAACATGAAGTCATATGGCATGAATTGACACTTCAGGGACTAAATTCTAATGAAATCAAAGTACAAATAAACTATGCCCTGCAAAACTATACAAGGTCAGCCTGCAATTCTCAGGCTATAATCTGGCAGAACACAATCCACAGAGCATCCCCCACAGAATGTCCCTCCCTCCTTTCTACAGTAAAACTTTCTGGTTATCTAAAATGATATTTAACTGCTACATAATGACTTTTGCGCAGCTACATAACTTACTTATATGAAAAAGAAGTAAATGCTTACAAGGTCAAGCAGAGACAGATAGATATACTAGAAAAAAGAATTTTTAATAGATCTCCTATCATGGGAAAGTATGGGATGTCAAAGAGTTGGAACTGGTAATTTGTGGGGGGAAAAAAGTAAAGTGAATAAAAGTAGGTAGATTTTTTTTCTGATCTGGAAAAGAACTCAAAGGATAACTGCTCATTCTCTCTCTACTGGAGGTGCATACAGAGTTCATCCTGGAGAAGGCATTCTCTCATTCTCATATTCTCTCTCTCTTTCTCTCTCTCTCCTCTCTTCTCTCTCTCTCCTTTTCCTTTCCAGAGGCCTTGAAGAGTTTCCACCTACTGTCAGTTTCTCTTGCAAGCACCCAAAGAGAAAAGGGGGGGGGGGAGGGCAGAAGTGTAGAATTCATGCCCTTCCTCCTCTGATATTCTCCCTGTTCATCTCCCTTTTTCTAAGTGTTATATCTACCTGGACATGATATGTAAAAATGTGAGAGGCTATTAAAATTAAGTTCCTCATGGAAGATACTTAAATTATTAAATGAATTCCCATTCTGATGGACAACAAGTTGCATATTTGCATTTCTCTTTGTCCTACATAACAGGAATATACTCCTTTGTCACCTCAGCCTGTAAGAATCCTTAGCTTCTTTCAAGGTTCAGGTCAGGTGCCCACTCTTACAGGAAGACCTCCTGATTTCCCTGGCTAGTCATGTTCTCTTCCTCTTCCCAGTAGACAAGATTTCCTGAAATCATAGATCCTTTTTTTTTTTTGTCTTTGCATCTTTGGTACTCAGCACAATACCTTGCACATCTTAGGCACTTAATAAATGTTAGTTGCTATTGTTGAGCTAAAAATTTTCCCCAAAGTAATCAATGCATATTTTCACTTTTTATGCTTAATAGATGAGGTGGCATTGCACAGTGGACAGAGAGGAAGATAGAAATTCTATTGACCAGAGGTGAAAAGGGAAGCATATTCCAGAGAGAGGGGTTCTAGAACCAGCAAATTTTCAGGGAGGCAGCAAGGCACAGTAGATTGAAAATTGGCCTCAGAGTCAGAAGACCAAGGGTCAAGTCCTGCCTGGATCCTGGCTAAGTCAATTAACCTCTTAGTGATCTAGACAATTCTCTAACACTCTAAGTTGCAGAGAAGGTGGTGCCTTGCATTGGTAGAAGGAATTTCTTTACTGGGGAGTTCCCTACATCATTAAAATCACAGGTCTAATCCCTACCCTTAATAAATGGATACTTTTGATGATGATTGTTGCTGTTTACACTTTTATTTTCAAAGAAAGACCTCTGACAATCTGAGTTGTTCATTAACGTCTGCCAAGATGCACAAGTGCCCAAGCTAAAAGAACTTTTCACAAGACTCTTGTGAAATGTGTCAAAGAAACATTTCCATGAAAAAAGCATTACTAACAGTTCTGGTAGAGAATGGTGGCATACATTTTTAAAAGAGTCGCCTTGTTACCAATTATTGCAACATTTCAATGGTTTACTTGGCCTCCAATTTTTCCCCTATTCTAATCCATCCTATAAATAGCTACTAGAATTATCTTCCTTATTAAGTTAAAGCCCTACTCAAAAACCTACAGTGGCCTCCAACTAAGAAGAAAAAGGTTAAATAATTTGGTGCTTGGCTGACTCTAGGGGATCTTCACATGGTGCATGTCACATAGAAGTTTCTCAATATAAGTGTAGCAAATGAATGAAATTTTCATTTCAATAAACACTTATAAAGTACCTACTCTCTACAAAGCCATTGTGCTATGCTCTGAATTCAAGCCTCAAGGATCTTACATTCTACTAAATATACGTTTGTTTGGTAGGATGCTCATTAGGTTGTACAAGACACCCTTAAGCCCTTCTCCCTTTCCTGCTAGAGTTATTGCAGAGTTCTTTTATATTGATTCTAAATAAAGGAGAAAGTAAGCTTCTTTTTAGCACCATTTCTTGTAGAGTTTTTTTTTTCCTTTTCTGTTCTAATAGTATCAATGGCCATTTTCTTTTTCTTCCTTTTATTGTTGATAGCTTATGCTGACTTCTCTCCTCTGGCAATTTTGAGAGTGCAAGAGAAATACAACAATCATGGCATTGGTAATATCTCTGAGAAAAAAAAGTGTTAGCTGATGCATAAATAACCATGCTAGAAAAATAAAATACAGATAACTTTTATATGACTTATTTTTATAGTAATATAAACAAAGTTGACAAAAAAAACAAGCAAAGTTTGATATGGCACTTGGCAGATTAGGGGTGAGCAACGTTGAGACAGGGGAAATTATTTTAAAGAGAACTACAAACTTCAAAATCAACTAACCTGTTATCTCTTTGGCCTGCTCAGAAATAAGATGGTTGAGTGTCTCTTTTTCCTTTTTCAGCAACGTATTTTCTTCCTTCAGATTTGATACCAGCTATAAAATAAAATTATTAATGTTAATTGTTTAAAATGTCTATATCATCATAACAAATACAAATATACTGGAATCAAAATTCAACAAGTTTATCCTTGAAGTAAGAGTGGACTCCTCATCTTAATCCTTTCCTCAAAGTAAAGAATTCCCAGAGTGTAAACTTAAGTTATGAAGAGTCATATTTTTAATGAATGGACAGAGAATCTTGATAAGGTCTTAGAGGGAGTGACTAAAAACTGTTATACTTTATATACACTGAAATTAATTTAGATATATTTACCAAGTTTAGTTGGTAGTTGATGTTCAATGTTAAATGTTTAATAAAACTTAAAAAACAAAACAGAGATTTTCGTCTCATACAACTCAGCAAAGTATGAAGAGACCAAGGATGATTGCCTATGTTACTAAAGGCCCCTCAAGATCCAGAAAGTTGCCATTTTGAAACAATACTTGTGCCATATCAAAATCTGGAAGCATATCCAAAAGAAGTTGCTTTTGGAAACTTCTGCTTGGAAACAAATAGAAACTCTTTCTGATAGTTTACAGTGCTCCTTCCCTACTTTTCACAAAGATGCAAAAGTCTCCCTATTCTTAAAACAAAACCAAAAACGAACTCTCAGAGCCTATAATCCCCACTCATTATCATTCTAGATCTCTCCTCTCCTCAGATAAACTGCTTGACAAAGTCAACTACTATCAGAGCCTCCACTTCCTCTCCTCTTACTCTTTTTTAAATGATCTGCAACCTTGTTTCTGTCAACACTGCTCAGTTGAAGTTGCCTTCTTCTAAGTCAACAACAATCTCCAAATTTGCAGTTCTAATGGCTTCTTCTCAAGTCTCTCCCTTCTTGAACTCTCTATAGCATTTAACACTGCTGATTACTTCCTTATTCTCTTTTCTCTGAGTACACATGACTGTTCTCTCTTGGTTCCTCTCTCCTACTTGTCTCAGTTTTTTTGCTGTATTTTTACCCAGGTCATGTCCAGTAGCCATTGGTGTATCTCAGGGCTCAGTCCTGTGCTCTCTTCTCTTCTCCCTCTGTGTTATCTTGGTGATCTCATCAGATCTATATATTGAGCCCTATTCTCCTGAACTCCTTCCCGTATCATACCCAATTGCCTTTTGGACATCTCAAACTGAGTATCCTACAGGCATCTAAACTCACTGTTCAAAACAGAACTCATTATCCCCCATAAACCCTTTCCTCTCCCCAAATTTTCCGTTACTGTTAAAGATACCACCAGATTCATAAAGATAACCCAGATTTATAACTCCAGTGTCATCCTCAACTCCTCTCTTCTCTAACTTACTCCACATATCCAATAGTTTGCCAACTCTTGTCATTTTTACCTTTACAACACTTTTTGTATACATACACTTTACTCCCCTCACACAGTCACCTAATTCAGGACCTATCACCTGGACCACTGTAATAGCCTTCTAACAGCTCTCCTTGCCTCAAGTCTCTCCCTACTTTAATCCATCCTTACCTCAACATCATTCCCCACTGACCTATTCATTTACTCCAGTATTAAAGGATAAAGTGACTATTATTGTTGATGATATTGATGATACCAATCTCTCTACTTGTGCCCTCAGTCCTAAACCCTCCTATAGAAACTCACCACTTTGATTGTCCTCACTCTACCTTATTTTAACCTCTTCTTATCTACTAGTCTCTTCCCCTGCCATTTAAAAAATACCCAGGTCTCCCTTAAAAACTTAAAAATCTTTAGGCAAAAAAACAAAAAACAAAACTTCCATTTGACCCTACCATCCCTTTAAGGTATCATTCTATATCTTTTTTCCCTTTCACATCCAAATTCCTAGGGGTAAAAATGTCTATCTATATTGCCTCCACTTTCTCACCTCCCAATCATTTCTCCACTCCTTGTAATCTCGTTTCTATTCCCACTGTTAGACTGAGACTGCTCTTCCAAGGTAACCAATGATTTCTTTAATGCTAAATCTAATGGCCTTTTCTTAGTCCTCATCCTTCTTGACCCTCTGACATTGTTGCTCACTCACTTCTGGGTTTTTTGTGACAATGCTCAGTTGTGCATCTCTTCCTACCTGACTGATCTGACTGATCCTGCTGCTTCCTTTGCAGATTCATCATTCCTATCTTGCCCCTAAGTGTCAGTGTGTTCTAGTGCTCTATCTTTGTCTCTACTCTTCTCTCTCTGCATTAGCTTTTGATAATTTGATTAGTTCTCATGGATTCAATCATTATTTCTATGCAGATGACTCCTAACTATACATATCAAGCCCTCACCTTTCTCTTGAGCTATAGTCCCTCATCTCCAATTATCTTCTGGAGAGCTCTACCTCTATATTGTCAAACACAGCATGTGCAATACAAACTCATCTTTTCCCTTGTACCCACCTCTCCTTCTGTTTTCCCTATATCTGTCCAGGGCACCACCATTCTTATCTGGTTTGCACAACCAGTTGCCAAGGCTCCTTGATTCTACCTCTCCAACACGTCTTGAATCAATCCTTTCTCTCCACTCACACCACAACCTCCTTAGTATTACCTCTCATCTGGAAAAATACAACAGCATCCTAATTGGTCTCCCTTCATCTCAGTCTCTCCCTTCTCCACTTCATCCTCCAAAGACACCAAATTGATATTTCTATAGCACAGGTGCAACCAATTCACACTTCTGCTTAAGAATTTTCAGAGGCTCTCAACTGTCTCTAGGATAAAATACAAACTTCTGTGTTTGGCCTTCAAAACCTCCCACTATCTCAAGCCTTTTTCAGATTTATAATACATATGTGCCAAACAAACTTCTCATGACATAATATTCCATCTCCCACTTCAATGCCTTTGCACAAGCTGTCCCCCATGCCTGAAATGCACTCTCTCCTCACTTCTGCCTCTTAGAACCCCTAGATCCCTTCAAGGCTCAAGTGCCACCCTTTTCAAGAAGTCTTTCTTGATTATGCTAGTTGCTGGTGTCTCCTCTCCCCAAATAACTTTGTGTGTGTGTGTGTGTGTGTGTGTGTGTGTGTATCCCATATTTATTTTACATTTATTATAATACATATATATCCCATATTTATTTATGTGTGAACACATTATATCCTTCTAGCAAAACATAAGTTCCTTAAGGGCAGGCATTATCTTATTTTTGTATCTGTATTCCCACTGCCTCATAAAGTGCCTGGAATCTGGTATATAGTGGTATTTAATAAATGCTTGTTGAATTGATTTAATTTTAAAAATAATTTATTTATTAGTTTAAAACAAATGGAGAAGGGGCTATAAACAGAAGAGGAGAAGATAAATTTTATTTCAACCAGACTGTTTTACTTAAAAGTATGTGCACATTAAACAGATGAGATGCTATAAAATCCTCCATTTCTTTTATAAAGACTTTTGCTGATAATTTCTTAAATTGGTTATTTAGGATGTTTTTACATATCTATCAAGTAAAATAGATATCCCATGTCTATAAGAGGCTACAAGTTGAATGACTGAATTGTGTAAAATATAGGAAATATAAATACATATTTTAAAGAATGGCATTCAGGAAGGGAATGAACTTATGGATGTTAATATATGATTATCCTTCAAAGTAAAACTCTAAATATATTTCCATTTAATGAATTGGTTGATAGACATTAGCTCTTGGTGCTTATTTTCAATAGGCATAGGCAAAAAAGACTAATATGTGTATATGATCTTTTCATACTACAGACATGAAGTGTTCTCCAGTATATGTCTTTAAACTAGTGTTTGTAAAGTCTTTCCGTATTTGAAATTTCATACAAGTAATCTCACTAAAGTCCTAAGCAAAGATATATACTATTCCTTACTACCAAATGTCAGGTTGATGTATCTAGCTATCCATGGATAGCTGTGACACACTATTTCAGTATATCCTCAGAATAGTTCATCTGCTCTTTGTGCCTAAAGCTATTCCATTTCATCTGTCTATACCCAATCTTCTTAGAGAATCTACTGTCATTCTCTCTACAAAGATACCTCAATAAACACCTGCTGTGATGAGCATTACTTCAATTATAGAGAATGTGAATGTTTCAGGAGCTCACTATCAGTTATTCTGTCATCTGGATCAACAGATGACAACCAAACTGTTCAAGCTGCTGGTATCAGCATTATAGGTGAAAGCACAACCACTTTTCTGAGTCATTTAAGAGCTTTGTAGCTTCCAGACCCCAGGTCTAACAAATGCTTTTGTCAGGTCCATGAGTGCCACAGAAATCTTGATTTCATTTGCTTAACTTTTCCTGTACTTACTATAAAGCAGATATTTGTGCTGTGTTGCATCCTAAACTGACGTGATCCTGAGTGCATATAATTGATGATGTTCAATAGCCAGTACAAGAGGACCCTAGTTAAGATTTTGCCAGCAATAGTAATCAGGAAGATATCAAGACAGTTGTCCATGTTGACTCTCCCTTTTTTACTTTAGAGTAGTAAAACTAGTTTGGCATCTGAAATATCATGCCATTTACTTAGTTTTCCATTCATTAAAAAGAAGAGTCTTTATAGACATTTAAACACTACTTCCCATACCATACTTGAAAATCCCATAAGATACACTATGCATTTCTAGAGTTTTAAGATCATCATGTTTACAACAGCAATAGGTGCATCTTCAAAAGTTGAACCAAAAGTCATGCCTGGGTAGGTTTTTCTAGTTTCATAGAGTTTTGTTATCAATGAGGGTAGACAATTGTTCTGCTATCCCAGTCAGATTCCTTCTTCATATGGGATAAGAGTAATTTCCTCTCTCTTAGCCCTTTTTTCCCTCCCCACCCCCCATTTAACCCCTTAGTTGCACAACAGAAGTAATGTTGAGTCTACAAATACTCCTCAGTGATGGACAGTATTTCTTGGCTTTACAATAGTCCCCATAGACTTTCTATGCTTAGCTTTGGACTCTTAGCATTGGTCATGCCTAGTTTTTAACTTGATCTGCAGCTCTAAGTGCAGGATTCTATTAGTATTCCTGTATTAATATGGGTCATGAGCATTTGTCAGGTATTAACAATACATTTCAGCCTGCTTTGCTGAAAGTAGTTTCTCAAGCACCACAATCTAAATAGAGGGACAAGGTCAGTTATACCGAATTGCATTCGGACTAGAACATTATTATAAAGAGAAATAAGACCCAGTACTAAGTTAATAATTTTCTTCTAAAGATATCTGTACCTGTCTCTGCTATCATTATTCAAAAAGCTCTACTAAAATGTCTGAAGTTATTCATAATGTGAGAAATGCCCTGGGAGTACTAATAAAGGGTACTGAGCCAATAAGATTTTTACTTGCACAGCAATGGTTACAGTAGAACAAATCAACAAATGCCCTTTGTCGGGAGTAGTAGTAGATAGGAAGTTAGTTCTTACCTGCTCTGTTTCTTTTTTGTACTTGTCTGCCCACTCCTCAATTGTTTTTTTCTCCGACTGAGTTCGTTCCAAGTCTTTCCGGAGCTTGGCAATTTCTTCTTGGAGACTGAGGACTCGACTAGTGGCAATCTTTGCCTCCTCCTCACTAAGCTGGAGGCGACCCAGATCACTGCGTAGTTTCTCAGTTTCTGAGGTATATGTCCCCTCCAGGGTGTTCAGCTTCTCAAGTAGGCATTTATACTCTTTGTTCTTTGCATTAGTAGCAGCAAAAATAAAAGTAAAAAACAGATAGATGCACAAGGAAAAATGAAAGAGGGAGAGTAGGAAGAAAAAAGAAAATAAAATATCACATCAATTATTTGTCAGAAAGCCAGTGCTCACAATTATCCAAGGAAGTAGCTAGTAGGTTTTTCCCAACTGAACATCATCAAAGGAATGTCAATTAAAGCAATTACTTTCTGATCATTGCTTTACTTTGCTCCCCTAAGCATTTATATATTCCATTAATAAAATCGAACTTTACACTTGCTAATAATAGTTTACTCTGTAATTGTTCTCAAGTAGTTTGAAATATTTTCCTTCCAATTAAACCAAGGTTCCTCAAAAGGGATTATCTCTCTGATTTTTCTTATGTATTCTCCCACAATAACAGACAAAGTGGTTAAAACAGAGTAGACACCATATAGTAATTCATTGGTTCTTTTGTTTACATTTTCTAGGTAATATTTTAAATGTAATTAAACTTTTTAAAAGATCTCCTTGGGAAGATAAATCCATCTCTTTTGTTAAACATGTTGGAACTTTGAAATTATACTAAACAAATACAAAGGAACCTTCAATTTCACTAAAAAAAAATTATACTAGTATAGGTAGAGACTTCGAGGCTTCATTAATATTTTTGCAATTAAAATATACTAATTTAAAGAATTTCAATTTCAATTTCAATTTCAACTTTCCTAATGAAACAGGTGTGCATCTTTCCATTTAAGAAATTTAAGAAGGAAGATTAAAAAATAATGTAATATTAGCCTTTAAATATAGTTTAACCCTATTTCTTCCTGTAAGGAAAATATGTTTTCTTCCCCCACCCATGTAGACAACTAAGTTCAGAGCCCTTAGGAACCTTATAAACATTTGGTGGTTAGATGAATAAATGAGAAATTGTACACAAATTGATTTTAGAGAAGAATGTGAAAAAGAAACTACTGCTAGAGTATAACCAAAAAGTGTGCAGCATGAACAAAGAGATGAGGAAGCATAGATCTTCCACCTGATCTTCTAACAGGTAAAACCCAATCAAAATGTCTAAATGTGGTTATAATAAATTCACATATTTTCCTCTGCCTTCTTTGACACAAGTCTAAAAAGAGGAAGGAACAAAAAATGTGCTTGACTGATACAGCAAATTGTTTATGGTAACTAGTCAATTACCACAGCAACCAGCAACCTATGGAATAGGTGTTACTGAGTGGCACTTGCACTGATTACTGGTTGTCACTCAATCTGCTCCCATCACTGGCACCTTTCATTTTTCTCTTTCATGCTCTCCCTCCTTTTCCTTCTTCTGTTCTGTATTTTCATTCTCCCTTTCATCCTCTTGTTTCAGTCCTATGCCTCAGTCCTGCTGGGATACTAAGGAGCACTGCTCTTCCCATTTAGGGACTCAGGACCAAAAAGGCCTCCTGGGGATTGCTGTAGCTCACAGCACAGCAAGGGACTGCTGCTACTGCTGCTAATCCTGGGCTGCCCCTGCCCTGACTGTTAACACTGTCCATTGGTATCATTGGCAAGTAATGAGAGGGTCCTGGGGAGTGAAATGAATGGGGAGAATGTGGCAAAGAAAGTGGCTGCTGTAGCATAGCCCGAGGGAGAAAAGAGAGTCTAAACTTCCTTTCTTTGAATGCAACCATCTCTCAGGTTTCCAGATCTAACACTCAAGGGAAACACAGAAACTTTCCTCCCATGAGGCATGCCCGGCATGCCCAGTATGCCAAGGAAAGCCAGAAGGGCCTAGTTAACTTCTGGTTTCTGGTTTGTCTGTGAGGGAAGCAAGAAACTTAATAACACAGTGACTTTTACCGTTTCCTGGCAGAGAGAGAAAGAGAGAGAGAGAAAGGGAAGGAGGAGAGAAAGAGACAGGGAGGTAGGGAGGAAAACCTTTGACTAAATGCTTCCTGTGCAAAAAATGCTGAAGAACAACAACAAAACAAAACACAAAACAAATGAAAAATTACTCTTTGAGAGACAGAATGAAAAATTACTCTGGACCCTGATATATTCATGATCCGTATTTCTGTGAAAAAGACCCTATTAAAGAAGGGGAACAAGTAAATAAATAGCAGATCAAGTAGTACTAAAGGGACAAGAGTAGTAGGAACATTAAAAGAAAAAACCTGAAGCAGGTGTTTTGTTTATTTTTTGCCCTTCCTAATGGCTTTCTGTTGCTGAACATTTCCCCCCCAGTGTAGTATCAGTAGCACAACCCTAAGAATAAGTTTTAGTTCTAATGGTGAAGCCTGCAGGAAGATCTAGTCCTAGAGCTCTCTCAGCATTTCTAGACACATTCTGACTCAGTGATACTCAGTCCTACCCTTCTTTCTGTATTCTCCAATTTTATCAACTATAGAAAATCACTGGTAAGCAGCATCATCAATTTGGAGAAATGAGAGTTTCAGCAGTAACAGGTATGGTGCTGGGTGGATAAGAGACAACAAAAGAAAACACACAAAGGTTAAGACTGTATATGATGCTAGCACTGGTGTCATGGACTCAGAATTCGGAAACCTAAGCACAGAAATGGAGCAAGAAGTAACCTTAGAAGCTATCTAGTAAAACTCAACTCAGTTTATAGATGAAGAAGCTGACACTTAAGAGTTAAGTGACTTGCTCAAGGTCACCTGGGCAGCAGAGCTGAGATTCAAAACTATATCCTCTGACAACAAATCCAGAATTCTCCCTTCTGCACAAGATTAGGAAACTAGAATCTGAAGCTTCATCAGGATTTAGCATTAGTGGTAACAGTAATGGCCTCCCCAGTGTGAAGGAAACCTTGTTCGGGGCTCCCCTTCATCCAGGTTCCGCCCAGCATAGGGTGTCAGGAGGAAGGGGGGCTACATTTGCTTAGATTTTCCTCAGGGCCTTCTACTCTCTCAATGGTACTCTAGAATGCTCAAACTTTGACAAGCCAAATTCAATTCAATTTCCTGTCTCTATTACTAATTAGCTGCATGATCTTTGGCAAGCCAAAGGTCTCTTTGTCTCTCAAGTTTCTCATCTGGAAAATGAAGACAATACTCGGCTCACTCACTTCACAGATGTTATGACAACAGCTTCCATCTATTTAAAGGAGATACAAAAGCCAGGCTGCCAACACCTGAAGGGTCATTCAAAGTTGAGAGTGCCAACAAATTTGGCCACTCTTTAATGTACTTCCTATCTTACTTCTAGTAAGCCTCCTGGAAATAATTTCCTGCTTCATTACATTAAATAATGTTTTTCATCTATTAACTACTCATGATTTTTAGCTTCTAGTTGTTAGAATAAAGAGATAAAATGATAGCATTAAAATTTCAGTTGACAGTGATATTTTTAACCTTGGCTACTTGCCTAAACATGGTAACTCCCTGTATCTTTTTCTTTACATCAGGGTCAAGTGGAAGTGACCTGTACTTACCTGTTCATCAACTTTACGCTGCAATTGCATAATCTTGTTTTCCATACCAATGTGCAGCTTCTTATAGCGCTCAACAGAGCGGGCCTCAATCTTCAACTTCTTCAGCTCTCGTTTGGCCATCATTCGTCGGAAACAGCACTGCAGGTAGACGATGGCCTTTAGACACCTTTTGTAGTGCAGCCGAGCCAGCCAGCCACGCACCTGCTTCTGGATGATGATGGCCTTATGTTCACAGAGGATCTGCAAAAGAAGATAAATGTGAAGCAACACTATACCCCAGAGTCCACCTGGTTCATAGCAATAATGCATTCATTTGATGAACTAGAAGAGCAGGAGACACATGAAACATGAATTATTATATGCTGGTAGCATATGCATGCACATTTTTAAAAGACAGTTTGAGGGTTTAAATAAGGATATGCATTCTATTTCTGTAAATATGATCTATGCATATAGACAAAGCAATGACATTTATATGGTGTCTTTAAAAATAAAAGCAAGGGATAGTATGATCAGGGAAGGAAAGCTAAAACAGAAAGGAATAACTCAATCTTGGCATCTGCCTCATTGTTGGATGATTCTTTTTAGTCTCCTGTCATTGGCTGACACTCAAATTAACAAAATTTGGCATCCCAAGAATCACCTGCTATTGAAGGTACATATTTTCCCACCATTTATTACCATTACTTGACAATGCTTTATAATAATAGCTAGCATTTTTATGGCACTTTAAGGTTTACAAAGCACTTTACAAATATTATCTAATTTCGTCCTCAAGACAACCATGGGAGATAGGTTTTATTCTTATTCCTATTATATAAATAAGGATTGGATATTAATGGGCTGATTTTTAAGGCCTACTGGGGGGCTTTTTTTTTAGGTATAAAACAGGCACTCATATTGATCATCCTCAAGAAAATCTCCCTAAAGAGAGTTTTACAAGCACTGTACCAAATGGAGTTGAATTCAGTTTGTCGCATCCAAAAGAAGGAGGAACAAAGACACAAAGAAATTTTATAAAACACCTGTCTATCAAAAACCAGACAAATTAACAGGAAAACTAGGAACAAAATTAAATCTTTGATGCTTATAATACAAACTATTTTTATATCACCTTATATTTTTAAAAATCCATCACAATGTTCAAGTGAACTTTCCAGCAATTAAAGCTGTCCAATAACCAAATTTCCCATTACTAGAGAAATTCAAGCAAAATCTGAATGACTACCTATCAAGGTCATTGTAGAAAGGGTGTATATATTATGTTAAAGGTTTATCTAGATGTTATCTAAGATCCCTACAAAATCTAAGATTCTATGAAATCACTTTCTCAGTATATAAACTATTTTCTAAATGAATTTTTGATCATTTGGCCTTAAGAATAATATTAGTTTTTCTTCTACTGTTCAGAGCCCAGAAAGTTCTGTGATTGCTTAAAAAATATTATTATCACCGGACACCTGCCATGTGCAAATGTCAAAATGTACAAAGCTTCTTAAAGAAGCGATTAAAATATAACAGTGTAGTGATCTAAAGGAAGCAATATATTCCTGTGTTCAGATTTATTCATAAGAAACTAAACACAATGAAAAAACAATATAACACTTTGGTTCTGTTGGAAAGAATTAGCCAATATTTAAAATTTGGGGGGGGGGTGGAGACAAGATGGCAGAGTACAGGCAGTGACCCAGTTGAACTCTCCCACCATTCTCTTCCAAACAACTTTAAAATAACTCCTCAAATCAAATTTTGAAACAGCAGAGCCAACGAAAGGTGAGAGTGAGACATCTTTCCAGTCTAAGACAATTTAGAAGTATGGCAAGAAAAATCTGTGACACAACAGTGGATGCCAGCCAGGAGCACATGTGGAGAGAGCACCAGTGGCGAGCCTTGGAGGCAGCTATGACAATGTCGGTGGCAGCAGCAGCAATTTCAGGAGCTCTCAGCTCAGAGCCAGGAAGGGGGTCAGAAAGCTGGTCATAAAGAGAATACAGGGGACAGTCTGCTGTCATTGGGTACAGCTAGCACTGATTGGCAATTCTACTGCCCAAAAGCAGTTCTGGGTCACAGTTCCAGGGTAGAAAGGAGTGCTTGTGATTGGTCACCAGCCATCAGCGGTTCTGGTCACAGTTTCAGAGGGCTGAGGAGAATGAGCATTTGCAGCCACAGGAGAACAGAGGACCTGGTCATAGTTCCAGGGCCAAGAGGAACACTAGAATTTGCAGCTGCAGAAAAGCAGGGGCCTTTCCTAGGTAAACACCAAAGTGCAGTGACCATACCTTTCCCCATTTCTCACCATCTTAGAAGCACCAAAAAGTTGTAGACCCCCAGACCTAGTTCTGAAAACAGCAGCACCAAAAGCCTGAAGCTTGAGACAGTGCTTTGCCACCCCCTGGTTAACAGACTTTAACTTTAAAGTAAATTTCAAAATCAAGAAATAGGCAGAAAAATGAGTAAACAAAAACAATAACAAAAGAACTTGACCATAAAAAGCTACTATGGGGGCAGTTAGGTAGCACAGTGGATAGAGCATTGCCCCTGGAGTCAGGAGGACCTGAGGTCAAATCTGGTCTCAGACCAGATACTTGACACTTACTACCTGTGTGATCTTGAGCAAGTCACTGAATCCCAATTGCCTTGCCAAAAAAAAAAAAAGAAGCTACTATAGTAACAGGAAAGATCAAGACATAAGAGAAGACAATGTGAAAACAGCTACAAGCAAAACCTCAAAGGAAAATGCTAATTGGACTCAAACAGAATAAGAAATCCTGGAAAAGTTAGAGAAAATAAGAGTGGTAAAGAAAAAACATGAGAAAAGAAATGAGAGTGATGTAAGAAAATTATGAAAAGAAAATTAATAGCTTGGTAACAGAGGCACATAAAAATACTGAAGAAAATAATGCCTTAAAAAAATGGGATTGGCCTAATGGCAAAAGAGGCACAAAAATTCATTGACAAAAAGAATTCTGTTAAAAGCATAATAGGTCAAATGGAAAAGGAGGCACAAAATTCACTGAAGAAAAGATCCTTAAGGGGCAGCTAAGTGGCACAGTGGATAGATCACTGGGCTTGGAATCAAGAGGACCTGAGTTCAAATCTGGCCCCACACAGACACTTGACACTCCAGCTGTGTGACCGTGGGCAAGTCACTTAACCCTAATTGCCTCACCCCAAAAAATCCTTGAAAAGCAGAAGTGAGCAAATGGGAAAAGAGGTATAAAAGCTCACTGAAGAAAACAATTTCTTAAAATTAGAATTGGGCAAGTGGAAGCTAATGACTCCATGAAATATCAAGAAATAATAAAACAAAGACAAAAGAATGAGAAAATAGAACATGTGAAATAATCTCATCAGAAAAACAACTGACCTAGAAAACAGATCCAAGACAGACAATTTAAGAATTATTGGACTACTCTGACAGCCATGATCAAAGAAAGAGCCTAGACATCACATTTTAAGAAATTGCAAAGCAAAACTGCCCTGATATGTTAAATTAGGAAAGAACTAAAAGAATTCACCCAATCTCCTCCTGAAAGAGATCCCAAAACAAAAACCTCCCAGGACTATTACAGAGCTTCCAGGTCAAGGAGAAAATATTTCAAGAAGCCAAAAAGGAACAATTCAAATATCATGGAACCACAGTCAGAATCACACAGGTTTAGCAGCTTCCATGTTAAAGGAGTGGAGGACTTGGAATATATTCTGGAAGGCAAAGAAGCTAGGATTACAAAAAAGACTAACCAACCCAGCAAAACTGAGTGTAAAAATTTTTTCAGGGGAAAAAAATGGAAATTTAATGAAGTAGAAAGCTTTCAAATATTCCTTATGAAAAGACCACAACTGAATAGAAAATTTGACTTTCAAATGCAATATTCAAGAGAAGCATAAAAGGTAAATATGAAAGAATAATCATGAGATTCAATAAAGTTAAACTGTTTACATTCCTATGTGGGAAAATGATTCATGTAACTCCCAAGAACTTTAAGATAAATAGAGTTGTTAGAAGCAGTCTACAAAGAGGGAATGGGTGTGAGTCGATCATGTTTGGATGATCTTTTTAAAAAATAAAGTGAAAGGGTGAGAAAGAGGAATGTAGTGGGAGAAGAGGGAAGGAAGAAGTAGAATGGGGAAATTTCTCACATAAAAAAGAGGCACACAAGGAAGAAAGTAGAGGAGAAAAATGGGGGGGGGCAATGCTTGAACCTGACTCTCATTGGAATTAGTTCAAAGAGGGAAAAAAATACCCACACACATATACATACATATACACATTCAGTTAGGTATAGAAATCTATCTTACCCAATAGGAAAATAGGAGGGGAAAGGGATAAGAGATATGGGGGCAAGGGGAGAATGACAAAGGGAAGGACAGATTCAGGGAGGCAGGGGTCAGAAGCAAAACAAACTTTTGAGGAGGGACAGAATAAAAAGAAAGAAAGATAAACAGAAGAAAATAGAATGGAGGGGAAATACAATTAGTAATCATAACTGTGAATGTGAATGGGATGAGCTCACCCATAAAACAGAAGCGGATAGCAGAATACATCAGAAACCAGAAGCCAACAATATGTTGTTTATAACATATGCACTTGAAACAAAAAGACACACATAGAGTTAAAATAAAGGGCTGGAACTGAATCTATTATGCTT
Organism: Vombatus ursinus; assembly: GCF_900497805.2. NCBI lineage: Eukaryota > Metazoa > Chordata > Mammalia > Diprotodontia > Vombatidae > Vombatus > Vombatus ursinus. Next base: position 3,603,226 of record NW_020954626.1, read on the forward strand.
CAGATGAAGAAAAAAAGGCAAGGGGAGCAATCATGATTTCAGACACAGCAAAAACGGAAATAGACCTAATTAAAAGAGATCGTCATGGAAACTATATTTTGCAAAAAGGTACCATAGACAATGAAGTAACATTAAAAAAAATTTAAGAGCAAATTTCTCTGATAAAGGCCTCATTTCTCAAATATATAGGGAAGTGTGACAAATTTATAAAAATAAGAGCCATTCTCCAATTGATAAATGGTCAAAGGATATGAACAGGCAGTTTTCAGAAGAAGAAATGAAAGCTATGAAAAAATACTCTAACTCACTATTGATTAGAGAAATGCAAATTGAAATAACTCTGAAGTACCACCTCACCCCCAGCAAAAATGATAAATTCTGGAGAGGATGAGGGAAAATAGGTACATTGATAAATTGTTGGTGGAGTTGCAAACTGGTTCAATCATTCTGGAGAACAATTTGGAACTATGCCTGAGGGGCTTTAAATTTTGCATGCCCTTTGATCCAGCAATAATACTACTACTAGGTCTGCATTCCAAAGAGATCAAAGGAAAAAGGAAAAGGATCTATATGTATAAAATATTTATAACAGCTCCCTTTGTGCTGGCAAAGAGTTGGAAATTGAGGGAATGCTCATTAGCTGGGGAATGGCTGAACAAGTGGTATATGATTGTGATGGAGTACTATTTTGTTATAAGAAATGACAAAAAGGGTAGCTTCAGAAGAAAACATGGCAAGATCTATATGAACTCATGCAAAGGGAAGCAAGAACTGGGATGTACACAATAACAACAAGGTCGTAATGATGATCTACTGCGAAAGACTTGGCTATTCTGATCAATACAATGATCCAAGACAATTCCAAAGGACTCACGATGAAAAAAATGCTATCCAACTTCAGAGAGAAAAGTAGTGAACTCTGCATGCAAATTGAAGTATAATTTTCTCGCTTTATTTTTCTCAATTTTTTTTAATATGGTTAATATGGAAATATTTTTTGCATGATTTCACAGGTATAATCAATAAAATTTTGTTTGCATTTGGGGAAAGGAAGGAAAAGAATTTGGAACTCAAAATTTAAAAAGAAAAGAACGTTAAAAATAAATAATAAATTTTAAAAATAAAAAATAAAATGCAAATGCAAAATTACTCTAAATGCTTATACATAGAAAGATTATGGCAAAAATTAACCTGTTTTAAAAGCAAATTCACTGTCATGGTTTTTTGGTGTCTGTTTTCCATTATATGAACTCACTGTGATTTATACTGTTATTATATCAGGCATTATAAGCCTCTTACTAAATATAATCTTAATGGATGAACTGTACTTACCTGACCAACAGACAAGTATGAGGCAACAATAAAAAAAATTAAAGTTTTTCAAGCTTTAAACCTCAAAGAATTGAAAAGCAATTAATGCCCATTTTCCTAGTCTCATTTCCTTTCCCCATTTCTGCCTCTCTTTTAACTTGAAATGCTTATCTTCACTTCAGTAATTTTAGCTGAAAATAAACACTGCAATCTGCATTTCATTTTCACTATTGAGTCAGTGAGGTTGAAGGCCATTTGTTTCACCCTCAAATCTCAAGAAACCACCATGGAAAACACATAACCTGAAACATAGTTGGGTAAAATAATAATCTTATGACAACACAGAACACACAAATAGGGACTTCCTGACTCGTCATCTTCTACTAACATTGTATTTCTAACTTAATTTGTCCCTACATAACACTGTAGCTGAGCAATTCAACTCAGAAATAGCTTTCAAACTAATGGTGCTGCTCCGTTTCAGATGCTGCTGGGGAGAAGCTGGCAACCCAAGACAAGAAAGAAAAGGAATCAGCTTGAGGTGGTTCCTAAGCATCATTTCCTCAAGGAGGGTTTGTTTGTTTTTTAAAGGCAAAAGTATGTCTAAGTAGCTTTCCAAGGCAAGCCTAATGACACATGGAAAGAGTTCCAAAGTAACCAAAGCAACTTTAGGAGGAAAGGGAAAATAACCTAAGAATGACTCTCATTAAATTACTTTAAACACAGCTATAATATATGTTCCTATAAACCTTAGAAAGTAAAGGGGCTTGACTTTCTAGGAAATCTAAAAACAGTGGATGGAGGGCTTTCCAGGAGATCTTTATCACAGTCACAATATCAGGGAAACCTCTTAGGGGGTGGCTATGGAAAATGCACTTGTCTCAGAAATCATCTCTGAAGATACAGATGACATGCATAAATTTGGGTAAAGGAAAAATGGGGGAGATAGCTACACTTAGCTTTGACATTACTTCCAGGTTAAACATTCCAACTTCTTTGAATCTCCTCTAATTTCTCCATTTTCTCCTCCTCATCCCTGCCATCCTCCTCCCCACCCCAGGCCTTAAGATAAATCCAGAAGATACTCTGAGCACAATCAATAATGAATAATTATAACTAGAGTATTATTTTTTGATACTTTTGCATTGGATTTTAGTACCACATTTGCGTTCTTAAAATTAAGTAATGTATTGTTTTGTGTTTAGTTTATGGCCTATTATCACTCTTACATACATTTCAGTCACACGTAACAAATTATTTCCTAGTCTATATTTGTGATTTTTTCCCCCTTATTAAGTAAAATCTGTACTAATCTAGGCTGAATTTCATTGTTAGCTCTTACCCCTTGGTTCAATTTACCAAGGCCATTTTAACTGTGTTTTTCCTCTCCTAGCCTGTACAACTTAATGATATATTTTCATTCTACCATCATAATTGATGATGATGCTACTTAAGATGAAAGCCAGTTTCCACACCTGAATCCCACATGACTATGTCTCCAAACCCCCAAAATCTCTATGAATGACTCTTTAAATAGTCATGCACATGCTGTCCTATTTTGTATAGCAATTTTCCAATTTATTACAAATATGCCTAATAGAAGAGATTCAAAAGCCTTACTAAATTCATAGAGTGACTATATTTATCACTTCCCTTCTGATCAACCAGATTCATCATTCTGGCAGAGACTAAGATTAAGATTTATTTGATTCTACTTTATTTATACCTATTCTCACTTGATATTAAATTATTCAATCAGTATTGTTTAAGGTATAGAAATACTTATCTGCCAGACTATATACCTCTCATGCAAAAGATACTTCTGGGCTCATTTTCTAGACTAGAGAAGAGAGATATCAAATTTTTCCTATCTACTTTTTTTATACATATGCTAAATTTACATAAGATTGGATACCTAAATTTTTAAACTGGTATTCACCTCTAAAAGTGTGCCTTCTATGGGTAGAGATAACGTCTACAATATACCTTCTGGTATTTTGTATGGTGCATATAATTCTGTGGACATTCAATAATTATTAATTACATGAATGATCAAGGAGATTGAACAGATTTGCTTACCTTATGATATCTATTTCTAGCCATGTAGCCTCGTAAGTAAGACTGAAGAATGATAGTGGCTGCTCGTTTGATTTGGTACTTCTTTTGGGCCACATACATTCGCCAATACTTCTGAATGATGGTGGCTGCATTGGTTCTGCGCAGAAACTTGGCATAGCTGTTCAAAGTAAGCAATGATAGAGTGTCAATAATTTAAAATATTCAGACATTCATGTCATGTGGCCTCTCAGAAAGGCAAGGTTTTCTATGGGATGTTAATGACACATATGTGTGTATATATATGTGCATGTGTGTGTGTGTGTGTGTGTGTGTGTATGTGTATAAATCAAATTCTGGAATCATAGGATCAGAGATTCATAGTGGAAAGGCAGCTTGCCACCTTGGACAACTCTCTTGTTTTAGAGATGAGAAAACTAAGACCCAGAGAAGTATCCTGCCTAAGAGAATAAGCAGTATAGTTAATTTTTAAACCAGGGTTCTGTAAGTCCAAATTCCTTGTTCTTTCCTCTGTACCACAAATAATATGCAAATTAAATGGATGTAATCTATTCAGTCATTAACATACATTGATATACTATTCTATTTTATGAAATTTATTTAGCACCATATATGGTCTCAAAAAATATTCATTAATCAGCTGTTGCTGCATAAATTCTGGACATAATCTATTCAGTCATTAATATACATTGATATACACTTCTACTTTATTAAGCTTGGTTAGCACCATATATGGTCTCAAAAAAAAAGTTCACTAATCAGCTATTGCTGCATAAATTCCCCCCTAAGGAATGTCTCATCTGGAATCTGATTGACCTATATAGTTCTCTTTTTCAGGTTCTCTTCACCTCACTTCTCCAGAAGACACTTCAATGGAATCACTACTAACTTGACCATGATAATATGCCAACTTTTTTCAACCATTTGGTTTCTTTGCTCTCTTTAAACCCTTAAGAAGAGATAGTAGATAAGCAATTCTAAGGCATTCCAGTCCAGGGAATGAAAATCCACACGGCACCTGTATGAGATGGCCTTATGGTTTTAGAAAGAAGCTTGCATTCTCAATTTACTTGGAACTAAATAATTTTCACACTCTTGTATGAAAACATTACATGGCATGATGCCTCTTCTTCATAATCTGCTCATGTGAAAACAAGATGTTGAATGCATCTTTTCAACATATTCAGGTTCAAAAGGATATACTGTGGGTGTTATCTATATTTCACTTTTACAAAGCAAAAGTCCATTGTGAAAGCAGATGAACATTAAGTGTGAGATTACCGCTGAAATTAATAGTAACAAGAATGAGAGTGATTATTGGTTTACTTTTAAGATACTGAGTGTATATCCAACAAACATAGACTATGTACCTACATATGCAAAGTGTATGTTATGGGTATGTTTTTTAAGACATGAAAACCAGATAGTGGAATTATATATATGATAAAATTTTCATGACTTTCAGCTTTATTCATTGGCTTATACTGCTTTTCAGCAGTAAGACCATGAAGAGAATTTCATTTTAAGAGAGACAAGCTACTATGCACAAAGGACATGATATTCTACTTAATCTCCTGAAAACAAATAGCCTAGCATGGAGCACAGAAGGAGAAAGAGGCCAGCAGCCTTCTATGAATGTCCTGTTTAGGAGATTCTAAAATCAGATGGCATAGTTCTGCTCACCATCGCGCCTGGTAGCCTCGAACATATCTCTGAATAGTAATAGCTGCTTTCTTCATACGCAGGTATTTCTTTCGCAGCAACCAGCCCCGAATTGTCTTCTGGATGCGGATACAGGCAGCCCTCAACTTGTCTGCCCTTATTTTTTCCAAATAAGCTACTTGCCCCGCTCGGAAAAATATCTTGGTCTTACCAAACTGGTATTTATCTTTATCCTATTTTCAGAGAAAAATTTATATTCAGAAGCAAGATTAATGGTCATATAAATAAAAGGTTAGAACAGAAAGGGAAACAAAGATTATCTAAAAGCAGAATCAGTAAAGAGGTGAAACTACGTCTAACATTTTTGCTAATCAGCAATTAACTAAGGGAGCCAGATTTTGATCCTAGGCACTTCTGTACAAAATTTCTATGATTAGTGAGGTTGAGGAAGTGGAAGGGATTTTAAGGAAGGCTATAATGACAACTAATTTCCAGAGTTCTTCTACCTGGGAATATTATTTGAGGCCAAAACTTGGTGGTGGGATTTGGGGTAGTTTTTTGTTAGCTTGTTTGTATTTTAAACATCTCAAGGAAATGGAGATGTTGATATTCTCTTTGATTGATTCATGCTGTAAATGTCTGTATTCCAGGTGAAAGCTGAGGGGACAAAAACACCACGAATAAGATAAGTCTAAAAGTGCACAAAATTAGAGAACATTAAGATTGGTATATTTATATTGAGTTGGCTTTCCTTTAAAGTCATTAATGTTTGTTTCAACTATAGTGTTATTGAGGCTTTTTAAAAAAATCTTAAATACATATTAAAATATAGGTGAAGCTGAAGGCCTTCTAACAAGTTCAAAGCCATTTTTAGAAAATGAAGGTCAATATGGCACCTAGACCTTTAGAGTTAAAAGAGACCTGAGTGGTCATCAAGTCAACATTCCTAATTTCAGAGATAAGAACCTAAGGACCCTGAGCGACTACAGCTTGCCCAAGGCCACACAGGTAGGCCACAGAGGAGGCAAGACTTGAATCCAGGTCTTTGGGTTCCACGCCCACTGCTCTTTCCACTGGACCATGTGGCCTCTTCTACAATAGGCACAATGTAGCAGATACCTCTGGGTATGCAGACACTCTGTGGTAGGCCTTGGAGTGAAGTATGTATCAGGTGAACCATTCACCGAGAAAGCAGTCTGAAAGGAACCCACATGATCCAAAATTCTCAGGGGACACACAGAAAAGACAACCACCATATTCACTGACAAGCTTACAGAAGAAAAAAATCAGAAAGCTTCACCTGAATCAGGACCTTCTGGATTCTTCCTTTTGTTAGTCCTATTCCCCTTCCCTCCCCAAATTACTTTGCATTTACTTTGTATGTGTTTTCACATTAACATGGTTTCCCCAGGGTAGAACGTAAGCTCCTTGAGGGCAGGGACTGTTTTATTCTTGTCTTGGCAATACCAGCCTGTTGCATAGTGCCTGGAATGTAGTAGGTGCTTAATGAATGCTTGCAGATTTTAATTTCTACAGAAATACATAAAGACTATACAGAACTGACCCCCAGGGCTTGGGGTGGAATGCAAAAATAGAGGGTGAGAGGTTTTTTGATTTGTCTTTGCATCTCTAGTATCTAGTACAGTACCTGGCATATATTAAGTAGGTGTTCAATAAACACATGTTGGATTAAAACAAACAGAAAAGAAACTAGAATGATTCTCCTTTTCTCTCCTCTCCTCTCTCTGACCACTGCTTTAGACCAAGCCCTGCCTTCTTTCTTCTCTCAGAGGTTCCATGCACTACAGTCAAACTACAACTCAAGATGTCTGCCACCTATCTCAGCAAAGCCCCATGTATAAATTCTGAGAGGAAACATGGTATCATGGATAGAAGATTGAACTTGGAACAAGGAAAATCCACATTGAAATCCTGCCTCTGACATTAGCTGCATGAACATGTTCCAAGCAAGTGTTGGGCAGATCAAAATGAGCTAAAAAGAAATGAAATTCTAATGAAAAATGGAATACAACTCAAAAAGTAAAAATTAACTACACTGCTTCCAGATTCGTCCTTCATAAAAAGCTGCTTTCACCATGACCCTCCCCTGTTTCAAAACTTTCAATCAAATGCAGCAAGTATTTATTAAGTACTTACTACGTGCTAGGCACAGTGCTAGTTGCTGGGATATAAAGACAAAAAGGAAACAATTGCCTGCCCTCCAGAAGCTTGGATTTTACTAAAGAGTCATTATTGTTATTTGGAGGGTGGAAGGGGGAAGAACTAAGAGGAATAATGAAGAGACTGGTACAGGAAGTGGTCCCTGAGCCATGTTTTAAAGCAGGTGTGCACAACCCATGGGCCATTTGTGACGCACCAAAATTTTTTCTGTAGGCCGCTGAAATCCTTTGGCATGCCACAAGCAGCCCAAAGGTTGTGCAGGTCTTCTTTAAAGGGATCTGGCCGGGGCGGGGGGGGGGGGGGGGGCTAGGGGGCCCAGTGGATAGAACACCAGCCCTGGAGGCAGGACGACCTGAGTTCAAATCTGACCTCAGACACATAATACTTCCTAGCTGTGTGACTCTGGGCAAGTCACTTAACCCCAATTGCCTCACCCCCCAAAAAATAAATAAGATACTTTGGGGCAGTTAGGTGACGCAGTAGATAGAGCACTGGCCCTGAAGACAGGAGGACCTGAGTTCAAATCTGGTCTCAGACCAAACACTTGACACTTATTAGCTGTGTGACTCTGGGCAAGTCATTTAACCCCAAATTGCCTAAAAAAAAAAAAAAGGGATCTGGGGACTATAGACAGCAGAGGTGAGGAGGGGAATCATTCCAGGCTTGGAAAGTCATTTGCACAAAGATATGGAACAAAGAAAAGGAGTGTCACTCACAAGGGAACGACAGCAAACGGAACAGCAAACGTCTGGCTGGGACGTAGAAAGCATGCAAGCCTTTATTACTTCCTTAGCAGCTGTAAAACAAACTCTTAATTCTAGATTTCAAGGCCCTGGCCGATCTTGTCTCTCCTCAATATAAACTCTCCATTTCAGCCAAACTGGACTACGCACTGGACTAAGAACATGCTTTGGGCTTCCTTACTTCAACATTTGGGCATAACTTCCTTCACTCCTGCCCCTACAACCCAGATCTTATAATGTATGCCTTGTTTATTTTTGTTTGTTTGTCTAAATTCTATCCACACTTTAAGGTTTCCTTCTTATCTGAAGCCTTCTCTGATAATTTCAACAAGAAGGTGGTCTTATATTGTTATTTTTCCCATAGGTACATGTACTGTTACCTTACCTAGCTTGTAAGCCTCTATAAGGGACTTAAGCCCCACTAAGTGAAAGATATACTTTTAATTCCTTGTATCTCCCACAATGCCAAGCATGGTATCTTGCACAAGAAACCAATTAGACATTTATTATTGTTGGTTTTCTAAAAAAGGAAAAGGTGAAAATCATTTAGCCAAAAAGTACTGCCTAACTGCCAAACAGCTTCTGTTCTGGTCCCAGATGATGTAACACTGCCTCAGAACTCAAGATGATCCTTCCTACCATCACTGAACCCCTAAAAAACTCTCTGCTGTGCCTGGATCCTCAAGCAATTGCTTCAATATGCTGTCATTCTTTAATTCCAATTTTATATTAATTCAGCCTAGTCTTCTTTTCCCCACCAAAAGTTTTAACTGGAAGCTCCTAATGTCCCTAAGCAATCAAAATAAAATAGATTCTTAAGGCAAAAATCTGTCAACCAAAAGTTTAATAAAAAAGTCTCCTACCAATATCAATTTCTCTAATACATTTTTGCACGTCTGCTTCCTGTCACTAAGTACATCTTTTTGCTTCATCAAGACACGATAGCGACTAAAAAATTCTTGATATGTCCACCTGCCAAAAGAAATCAACAAAAGCTTAGTTAAATATTTGGGAATGTCTCCCCCTAAAAAAGAAAATGTCTGACTTAAGAAATACCTGGCCTACCTGGAGGGGAAACCTGCTGCACTAATTCGGATGGTTTCCAAGACGCCACATGCCCTCAACTGCTGTACCGCCCGCTTTTCATCAAACCTACAAGTGAAAATGCAAAATTGTTAATATACAAGAAGCATTAGTGTAGTCAAGCACAAGTGTGACTACAGCTCCAATTTGCTTCCCATCATTTTGCTCTATAAGAATTAGCTGATAAAAACATGATACTATGAAAGAGAAAGAAAGAAACTGATGGTTCTAAAGACAGTGTGGGAAAAAAAAAAAAACCTAGTCATGAAGGCAGGTCAGTGATTAACAGTGAGAATATGAACATAAAAGGGCTCTAGTCAGGTTTGTGCCAAAGTACACCTGACCATGAGTCAGGATCATATCTCTAAGTGTCTAGTTCCTATAGTACTCAAAGTAGGCTTAAAAGACCATCCTTTCAAATGTTTTAATATTCCCAAAGACCTTTGCACTCAATCTCAGTTATGGCCACAATAACCACACCCTTACCTTGGTTCAATTTGAAACTTTCAGTTTTCTTTAGGTTACTTTGTGCCGTTTTCTTCTCATTCTCTCTTTCAGTTTACTTACAACTCTTTTAATAATAATAATAGAAATAGTAATAATAATAATAACAATAGCTAGTATTTTCACAGGGCTTTAAGATTTACAAAACACTTCATATGTTATTTCATTTGGTGATTCTCACAACCTTGGAAAGTAAGCACTGTTATGATCTCCATTTTATAGATGAGGAAACTGAGGCTGACAGAGATTAACTGACTTGTCCAAGGTCCAAAGTTAATAAGTGTCTGGGGCTAAATTTGAACTCAGGTCTTCCTGACTCTAAGCCCAGAGCTCTACCCATTGTGCCACCTAGCTGCCTCAAGATAGCTTCTTTTCCAAGTGATTTATTACTCAGTGACTTCTTTCCCAGGGTCATTAAATACACTTTTTTCAACTGAGAAGTTAAAAAATACACTTACGTAAATGGAAACTTGAAGTCATTTGGTTTAATACAACGCACATAATGGGGAGTTGTAGCATTGAGGGTCTCCATCAGCAGATGAAGGGAGTTTCTGAACTATATGAAAAACGAGAGAAAAGAGGAGTCAAAGTTATGAGTTGGATTAGCTTTAAGATCATGTCATCTTGTTCATGGATTTTTTTTTAATACTATATAAAAAATCATCAGTGAATGAAATAGGAATGAAACCAGTGAAAAAGAAGATACCAATAGAGTATCTCATTTTCAAAATGTATGCTTTCCATTACAGTAGGAATGATCTCATAATGGTGGACACTGGTTAGAGCTTTAGAATTCATAAAGTTAACAAACCTGTGAGACAGGCAGAACAACCATTATAACGGCATTTATAGTCATGAAAACCAAAGCTTAGAAGGTTTAAGGGATATGTCTAAAGTCACACTAGCTAGGATTCAAAACCAAATATTTTGATTTCAAGTCTGGAACTTTCTACCCCACCAAAGTGCCTCTTTTAAATACTCTTCCTATGTCATTAGTGCAAAACATATTGGCACCCATCATCCTGACTTCTTAAATACAGAAAGGTAATTGCTAAAGGACTGCTAGAACTGAAAGCAACAGCAATTTGAGTTTGAACATTGTAGATTTAATTTGAAAAACACAAATCATTTCTCTCCCATCTTCAGTCCACATAATTTGATTCAGAGTGATACTTAAGTATTATGGACACAAAATTCGCACTCAATTTTGAGGTTTACCTCAAAATCAACTTTTTTTTTTTTGTGCTAAAAAGTATTGAAAAACGTAGTTACTACCCAGGAGGCAGCTAGGTTCGGTGGATAGAGGATGGGCTAGAGCTGGAGTCAGGAAGATCTGAGATCAAATCCAGCCTTAGACACTTACTAATTGTGTGCCTTAGTTCCTCATCTGTAAAATGGGGAAATACTGGAGAAGGAAATGGCAGACCACTTTAGTATCTTTGCCAAAAAAACTCCATAGACAAAGTCCATAGGGTCACAAAAAGTCGGATATGATGGAACAACAACCTAGAGGCAGTGTGGTACAGTAAAAGGAGAAATTACTTGAGTCAGAGGAATGGGTTTAAATGCTGCCTCTGATTCATATTATGTGTTAGCTTAGACAAGACACCCTTAGGAATCAGTTTCCTTGTGTGCAAAATAAAGGAGTTGGACTAGCCAGCCACTGAGCTTCCTTTGAAATCCAAATCTGTAATCCTATGAAATTAGCACACAGGGTGTGTGTGTGTGTGTGTGTGTGTGTGTGTGTGTGTGTGTGTGTATGTGTATGTGTGTATGTGTGTGAGTGTAAATGTGGGCATGTCTGTGTATGTGGGGGTGGGGGGTGGGGGGGGCAGCCGGGAACTGATTTCTTCCCTGTGGAGAATTCCAAGTGCAGAAATTCCCTCTACTCTCCACAAATAGATGGACTGATGATTTGTCTGGAATTTATCATCTGAGACAGTTGCCTAGGAAGTGGAGAGGTTTAGAAGTCCATGATCATAATACTGAGATGTGTCAGAAGCAGGATGACTTGAACCCAGGTCTTCCTAACTCCAAGGCTGACCCTTCATCAACTGTTTCTGTTTCTACACATACACACACACACACACACACACACACACACACACACACACACACACAGAAACACACACACTCTCAAAGATTTAGAGCTGGAAAAGACCTTAGATGTCATTTAGCCCAGATACCTCAGTTTTAGATGAGGAACTGAGGCTTCTCATGAATGCTAACATTATTCAAATTCCAGTGACATGAAATAGAAAGCACAGTATTATCTCACTTGTGGAGCTCTTTGTCCATCATCCTGATCTGGCAGAAACCCAGTTTACCAAGCTTAAAAGCAGAAGACCAGATGTTAATTTATTATTAAACTAGACATTCCTGGAGGGGGCAAAGGAACATCCTACGTTTCTCCTTTTCCTGAAAAGAAGATGCTACTTATCGATACTGATATTTTGTGAATACCGTTTTTTAAATAGTGTTTTTAGCTTATTCTTCAGGCCCTGAGGCAAAATGATTATGAAGGGAAAAAATTTCTGTGCAAAAATACCTCTACTCCCTTAATTCTTCTTAGGTGGGGTTGGGAAGCGCCTACCTTAAGGACTAACCTGAAAGCTGTTATATTCCTAGAGGCTTATCCTAGTGGCTATTGGGTAAAAGGCCAGGCCATGATCATAAAGGTGTTTTCACACCTTGGATAAAGGTCAGATGTGCCTATTTTGTACCTACCAACTACCAAGCTTAAAATGCAGCATCCATGACTAGAAACAGCAGCTAGATAAAGCTTGACTTTGAGGTCCTTGCACAATTCAAGTCAAAAGGAAGCAAAGACAAGCAATGCTTTGTTTTCTCTGAGGTCCTTAGAGTTAGGAACTGGAAGTCTGCCTCATTTATTCATTCATTTGACAACCATTTATTTAATGTGTGCTGCATCCCCTAGAGGGTACGACACTAAGAGAAATAGAAGGCAAAGTTCTTGACCTTCAGTAGCTTAGATTCTATGTAAGTGTGTATATGAAAGAGAAAAAGATCAAGATTATTCTAATACGAAACTCAAAGATCTGGCTGAATTGAGAAACCGATAAAATCTTTTTTGGTTGAGCTGAATCAGAAAAGGATTCATAAAAAAGATGAGGGTGCAACTAGAGGTGGGCTATGAAGAATGTGTAGGATTAGGGTTGGTAGAATGTGTTGGGGGGGAGGAAATGGATATTAAATCATATTCAATTATGCAAACGTTTCTTAATCATTTATTATGTGTCAGACAGTATGTTAGCCAGGGATTAAAGACAAAAAGAAATTTATTCATGTCCTTAATGAGCTTACATTCTATTGGGTTAAAGTCCCAGTAACTTCTTATTGGATAAGAAGAATTAAATATCAGGGGTCATTGAGTAAGGGCAAGGAAAGTTTGTGTCCTAACTGATGTTAGGAAAGGAAGGAGATTAGCTATGTGTCACTCACCTGGTGTCCCACAGTTTTCTTATGCTCTTTTGCTGACTGGCCTGGTCTAACCTTAGTTGGCTTTATAGGAGTCCTGGAGAGGGGGGTACGCCCAGAAGGAGTGGCTGAAGAAGGGCTAATGGCTTTTTCATCATCTCGAAATAATTCTGGGAGCATCTTAAACTATGTCACAAACAGAAAAAAAATATTAAAACTGGAATAAAAATATAAACCTAGCGAAAAAACAATGTGATATTCTCCAACTATAGTGGATCATTTCAAGTAACCCTAGAAAAATGCTTTCAGACTCATACTCCATGAACATTATATGATTCAATGGCAAAGAAACAGTAGAAGATTTAAAGTCAGATGTTAAAACAATATATGTTTGTAATATGTTGTTCTACAACACAGATTTTATAAGTGAATTCATAAAATTCATAAAAATGCTTTTTTCTTTTCATTTTTATTGATATCTTGTCTTTACATCACCAGTATTTCTGAATATACCCCTTCTTCATATACTACATAGTGAACCATCCCTTCTAATAAAGAAAAAAGAAAGCAAAACAAACAATAATTAAGCAGAACCAATACATCAACTGAGTGACCTTACATATGATATTCTGCATCCATATTTCTAACACCATCTCTGCAAAGAAGGGAGAGAAGTGCATTTTATCAGCTCTTCCCTAGGACAAAGATTCTTGGTCATTACAATCATAGTGTTAAGATTTGATTATTTGTTCTTTCTATTTACATTGGTGTTATAAGGAATACTGACTTCCTGCTTCTGTTTAATTCATTTTTGAACCAGTTCATGTAGAACTTCCCATAAGAAATTTTAAATGTGAAAATATTATTGCTGCTCTAGTGTTTCATTATGAAACATAAGCTTTTGTCTTAATACTGCAGTTTAACATGACAATTTGTTTCCATCATAAAGAAAACATTTTCATAGGAACTCAAGCTCAATTCAATTTAACAGGAAATTTTTATTAATGTCTACTATGTGCCAAGTATTGAAGGGAATATAAAGTTTAGGTAAAGCACAATATCAATGCCTTCACGAATATGACAGACAGTAGATATATGCATCACAGAGCCAAATATATAAATAAATAACAGCCATTTATATAGTCCTTTGAGACTTCTAAAGTACTTTATGTTCATAATCTCATGTGATTTCCAAAATGATCCAGTGATGTAAGTGCTACAGATCTTTTTATTCTTCAAAGCTCAGCTTAAGAAGTGGAGACAAGATGGCAGAATATCAGGAAATAGCAAATCAAACTCTCCTCCACTCCCACCCCCTCAAAAAAACTCCTCCAAAACAGATCTAGAAAGTGCAATAGACTGAATCTTGACGGGGAAATCCAATAAAATGTAACAGTGAGTCATTTTTCCAGCCCAGATTGGCATAGGGACACAGAGAGTTCTATGGACATTGGAATTTGGCCAAGAAATCAGGCTGAAAGAAACATTCCATAGGGAGAGGCTAGGCACAGGGCCAAGAAGAGTTCCCAGGCCTACACTAGGGCACTGTGTGCAGGGTGTGGGAACAGATGCCAACTACATAGTTCAGCCATCACTAATGTTCTCTTGGTCACCTTTTGTTGCAGTGGGTGAGGACCAGGCAAAACTTGAGCTTTCCTCTCATCTGAACTAGTTCAAGGAGGGAAGAATAAACATACACACATATTTAGGTACAGAAATTCATTGTACCCAACAGGGAAGCAGAAGGGAAAGGAGTTAAGAAACAGGTGGGCATAAATAAGAGAGAGAAGAGAAGAAATGGTAAAAAGCAAAACAGACTCTTGAGGAGGAGATAGAGTAAAAAAGAGAAAGCTACATATAAGAAAATAGGATGGAAAGAAATACACACAGCAATCATAGCTGATAATATGAATAGGATGAACTCACTCATAAAATGGATTAGAATGGATTAGAAACCAGAATCCAACAATATGTTGTTTATAAGAAATATACTTGAATCATAAAGATACACAAAGAGTTAAAAATAAGGGACTAGAACAGAATCTATTGTGCTTCAGCTGAAGTAAAAAAAGGCTGAAGTGGTGATCTTGATCTCAGATATTGTTGTTGCTCAGTCGTTTCAGTTGTGTCCAACTCTCTGTGACTCCACTTGGGGTTTTCTTGGCAAAGATACTGAAGTGGTTTGCTATTTCCTTCTCTACCTTATTTTGCAAAAGAGGAACTAAGGCAAACAGGATTAAGTAACTTGCCCAGGGTCACATAGCTAGTAAATGTCTGAGGCCAGATTTTAACTCAGGAAGATGAGTCTTCCTGACTCCAGGCCTGGCACTCTATCCACTGTGTCACCTAGCTGCCCAAAAGCAAGAACAGATCTAATTAAAAGAGATAAACAGGGAAACTACATTTTACTAAAAGACATTATAGGTAATAAATTAATATCAACAATGAACATACACACACCAAATAGCATAACATCCAAATTCTTAAAGGAAAGGGTAAATGGGTAACTGGAGAAAATAGTAAAATTATCATTAGTAGAAGGCCTCAATTCACCCCTCTCAGACCTAGATAAATCTAACCATAAAATAAATAAGAAAGAAGTTAAGAAGATGAATAGAATTTTAGAAAAGTTAGATGAGATAGACCTCTGGAGAATAGTGAATGGGAATAAAAAGAAATATACCTATTTTCAGTTGTACATTGTACCTTCACAAAAATTGGCCCATGTATTAGGGCATAAAATCATAGACAAATGCAGAAAAGCAGAAAATGTATTAAGTACTTCTTTTCCTGACCATTCAATAAAGATTATATTCAATAAAAGGCTTTTAAAGCACAGATTAAAAATTCATTTGAAACTAAATAATCTAATAATAAAGAATGACTGGATCAAAGAACAAATCACAGAGTCAATAATTTCATTAAATATAATTATAACAAGGATACAACAGACCAAAATTTGTAGGATGCAGCCAAGTCAGTAGTTTGAATTTTTATATCTCTGAAAGCTTACATAATTCAAAAAAAAAAAAAGAAGAAGAAAAGAAAGAAAGAAAGAGCATATTGAGGAATTGGGCTTGCAAATAAAAAAATCTAGAAAAACAGCAAATTAAAAACCCCAATTAAACACCAAAATAAAAACCCTGAAAACCAAAGAAGAGATGAACAAAACTGAAAGGGAAAAAAATAATTGAACTAATAAATAAAATTAGGAGCTAGTTTTTTTTTTTTAATGAAATAGATTAAATCATAGAACTCATATGATTAAAAAAAGGAAAGAAGAAAATCAAATGACTGGTATCAAAAGTTAAAAAGGTGAATTTACACAAAATGAAGAAGAAATAAAAGCAAAAATTATGATCTATTTTTCCTATATGCCAATAAAACTGACAATAAATGAGATGGATGAATATTCACAAAAATATAAATTGCCTGGATTAAGAGAACAAGAAATAGAATATTTAAATAATTTTATCTAAGAAAACAAAATCAAGTTGTAAATGAGCTCCCTAAGGAAAAAAAGAAAGAACAGACCGGATAAATTTACAGGCAAATTCTGCCAAACATTTAAAGAATAATTAATTCCAAAACCATATAAACTGTTTGAAAAATTAGGTAAAGAAGGAGTCCTATTAAATCCTTCTACAGCACAAATATGTTCTTGAAATTTAAACCAGCAAGAGTCAAAACAGAGGGGGAAAAACTGTAGATTAATTTCCCTAATGAATATCAATGTGAAAATTTTAAATAAAACTCTACTAAGGAGATTACAATTTATATCACAAAGATCATACACTATGACCTGGATAGATTTATACTAGGAATGCAGGGCTGGTTCAATACTGGGAAAACTATAAGCATTATTGACCATATTAAAAAAAACACACACACACTAGAAAGCACAGGAATCAATGGAACTGTCCTTAAAATAAGTAGTATCTATCTCGACATAAAAGCAAACATTATCTATCAGAATAAGCTAGAATCCTTTCCAATAAGACCAGGGGTGAAGTGAGGGCATCCATTATCACCATTACTATATAATATTTACTAGAAATGCTATCTACAGAAAAGAATTTGAAACAGAAAAAAATAAAAAAATAAAAGAGTCTCTGTTCTTTACACACATACACACACACTACATACAACAAAAATTATAGAAGATGGGAACACTGTCAAAAGGGCTGCAGAGGGGGTGGAGCCAAGATGGCAGAGTAAAAGCAGTGACTTGCTTGAGCTCTTCCCCAAGCTCCCCCCCAAATACCTCTAAAAAATGGCTCTAAACAAATTCTAGAGCAGCAGAATCCACAAAAAGACAGAGTGAAACAAATTTCTGGCCCAAGACAACCTGGATGGTTGATTGGAAATGTCTGTTGTGCCTAGCTGGGAGAGGAGCAAAGTTCAGCGTGGGGCATGCAGGCAAAGACAGGGACTCAGTGAACCTGGAACAGGCCTCAGGGGACTGAATCAAGGGGAGCTATGGTGGTTTCCAGACTTCTCAACCCCCAAAGGCAACTTGGAAGGTCAGTAGGAAAGGTCTGTTGGACCATGGTGAGAGAGGAGCTCAGTCTGGCCCCAGTCCCAGCACAGCCCTGGGGCAGTGGCTGCTTCTGGAGCTATCAGCCCACAGATGGAGGAAGGATCAAGTGGCTGATCAGAGGGGGAATGCAGGGATCTCTTTGCTAGTACTGAGGCAGGATTCTCTTGCTTTGCCAGTGCTTGGATCTGAATGGCAGTCCTGTGTGGTGGTCTTGGGGTGAGGAGGAGCACTGGCATGGTGGAGCTCATAGCCAGGTCAAGAGGGATTCACTCTCACAGTTCCAAGGCAGAAAAGACTGCATGTGGTCACTCACAGACCAGAGCACAGGCCAGGAAAGGAGTAAACATAACTCCCTTGATTGTACCACCTTGGAAGAACTGAAAATTTACAGGTCTCTGAAAACAGTTGCACAAAACCACTGAAGCCTGGGAGAGTACATTCTCCACACTGAAAGCAGACCCCTACCTTAACAAAGAGTTTAATAGTCAAGTAATTGGCTGGGAACGTGAGCAAACAGCACAAAAAAATCAGACTATAGAATCTTACTTTGGTGACAAAGAAGATCAAAACATACAACAAGAAGAAGACAACCAAGTCAAAGCTCCGAAGTCCAAAGCCTCCAAGAAAAATATGAATCAGTCTCAAGCCATGGAAGAGTTCCAAAAGGAATTTGAGAAGCAAGTAAGAGAAGTAGAGGAAAAATGGGAAAGAGAAATGAGAGTGATGCAAGAAAATCATGAAAAAAAAGTCAACAGTTTGCAAAAGGAGACCCAAAAATACTGAAGAAAATAACACCTTAAAAAATAGACTAACCCAAATGGCAAAAGAGGTCCAAAAAAACAATGAGGAGAAGAATGCCTTAAGAAGCAGAATTGGCCAAATGGAAAAGTCCAAAATTGTACTGAAGAAAATAATTCCTTAAAAATTAGAATGGAGCAATGGGAAGCTAATGACTGTATGAGAAATCAAGTAATTATAAAACAAAACCAAAAGAACGAAAAAATAGAAGACAATGTGAAATATCTCACTGGAAAAACAACTGACCTGGAAAATAGATCCAGGAGAGATCATTTAAAAATTATTGGACTAGTATGGCAGAAACTAGGCATAGTTCAAAATCTCACGCCATATAAACAAAGTCAAAATGGGTTCATGATTTAGATATAAAGGCTGATACTGTAAGCAAACTGGGAGAGCAAGGAATAGTTTACCTATCAGATTTATGGAGAACAGAAGAATTCATGACCAAACAGGAGATAGAGAACATTACAAAATGCAAAATAGATAACTTTGATTACATTAAATTGAAAAGTTTTTGCACAGAGCCAATGCAACCAAGATTAGAAGGAGAGTAGAAAATTGGGAAAGAATTTTTACAACAATTTGAAAGTCAAATTTTCTATTTAGCTCTGGCTTCTCAAGAATGCATTATATTCCTCTATGTCATTGAATATCAATTTTTCCTCCTCACTGATTACACTCAATTTTGCTGGGTAGGTAATTCTTGGTTTTAATCCTAGCTCCTTTGACCTCCGGAAGTAGAATGAAGTAAATTATCTCACATAAAAGTGGGAAGAAAAAGCTTTTACCATGGAGGGAAAGAAGGGAGAGGTGAGAGGGAATGAGTGAACTTTACTCTCATCGGATTTGTTTTAAGGAAGGAATAACTTTCACAGTCAATTGGGTATGGAAATCTATCTTACCCTACAAGAAAATGGGGGGAAGGGGATAAAAGAAGGGGGACGATAGAAGGGAGGGTAGATTCGGGGAGGAGATAATCAAAAGCAAACACTTTTGGGGAGGGACATGGTCAAAGGAAAGAATAGAATAAATGGGGGTGGGATAGGATGAAAGGAAACGTAGTTTTTCACAACATGGTTATTATGGAAGTGTTTTGCATGACTATACAGGTATAATCTGTATCAAGTTGCTTGCCTTCTCAATGAGGGTGGATGGGTAGGAAGGAAAGGAGAGAATTTGGAACCCACAGTTTTAAAAACAAATGTTAAAAATTGTTTTTACATGCAACTGGGAAACAAGATATACAGGCAATGGGGTATAGAAATCTATCCTGTCCTACAGGAAAATAGAAGGGGAAGTGGATAAGAAAAGGGCAGGGGCGCTGATAGAAGGGAGAGCAGATAAAGGGAAGAATTCAGAATGCACGTGTTGGGGGAGGGGAGAGATGGGGAGAAAATTTAGTATTCAAAATCTTGTGGAAGTGAATGTTGAAAACTAAAAATAAATTAATTAATTTAAAAATTTTTTTAAAAAGCAACAAGAATATAAAAAAAGGCAGAGCTGCTGAAAGGCACACTAAAACACTGCAGATGGATCTGTGAATTGTTCCAGCCATTCTGGAAAGCAATTTAGAATAAAGCTTTTTAAAAAGTGGCTAACGTTCCAGATCTTAAATTGTATTATAAAGTAGCAATCATCAAAACTACTTGGTACTGGCTGAGAAATAGAGTGGTGGATCAGTGGAATAAGGTATGCAAGACACAGTAGTCAATGGCTATAACACTGTGAATGGAAAGTCCCCCAAACACTAAAACTGAACCCAGTGTAATTGTAATGACCAAGCCTAGCCCTGAAGAAGATATGAGAAAATGCACTTACATCCCTTCTTTGCAAAATGGAATACTAAGTTGATGTGTTAGTTTTACTATATATATTTTTTCTTTTTTTTTTTCCAATTCTTTGTTACAAGGGATAGCTCCCTGAGGAGATAGGGAGTTATATTTGGAAATTAAGGTGATATAAAAATAAAAAATATCAATAAAAATAGCACATATATCCTTCTCTATCATGCCACCTGTAACCTCATCATCCTATAAAATCACATCAGCCTGGGTACTCATACCTAATCAGTACCCTCTGCTCCCAGAACTTCTGATTGAATGGCAGATCTATTTAAGAAAGGTTCTGAGGCCAGTCATCTTTCATTTACTACCTCGCTGCACTGTTTTGGATTTTTCCATCATATTCCCACACTAGGTACCTTTCCTTCTTCCACCCTAAGCCCTTTTCAGCTTTCTTTTGTCATGTTGTCTTCTACCATTAGATTATAATCTCCTCTAGAGCAGGTAGTGACTTTCTTTCTCATATTTGTATCACAAGTACTTAGCACAGCACCTAGCACACAATAATTTGGCTATAATGACTATTTTATGACCAAAGGAAAATATTATCCATGGTTACCTTGCTTGACTTAAGAACTTTAATTTGTTCTTCAAAAACTGTGTCCTTATTCTTCTCCAAGAAGCCTTCACACTGGTATTCAACCTGCAAATATACAGGAAAATTTTAATATCCAACCAAACTCTTCAATAACAACAAAAAAAGTTTTGGGCTAGTTATCAATTGCAAGAAACATGTCTTCAGTGCCTACTTTGTGTAGGGCACTATGTTAGGAATGTTTCCATCAATCAAAACAATTTCTATTATAAAAGTGAAATTATAAGATGCAAGTATATTAAAACTATAGTAAAACTCACCAGATGTTTCTTTGAGGACCAATAATTTATGGATCAGTGGGATCTCTGATCTACTTGTTACACTCGACACTCTGAATAAACATACGAATGGACCAATAAGCGTGGCTTCTCTGCCAGCCCCCTATCCCCTCCATAAGCCGACTTATCATAGTGCCTGAAGCTTATCATCTGTCCCATTACAGACTGCTTCCTCCCATGTCATAGTCATCTATCCTTGTGGCTCAGTACAAACTATCTGGCAGAAATGAATTTCCCCTTTGGGAAAAAGGTTGCTAGTGAAAAAGAGTGAGAACAAATGGTTGGTTGGTGGAGAGAAAGTAGAAGAGCTAACAAAGGTTAGAGGTAGAGATTGAGGAAACAAGTAACGTGGAAAATTCCAAGACGCCATTTCATAGGGGTAAACTTCATAGGGGTAATGCTCCCTCCTCCAAAGATTATTATTCCCATCAGCCTACACCCCAGATTGAAAGATCACTTTGGAGCTTTTATGTTTCTAAAATGTTTCTACCTCAAGTCTCCAGTCAAGATTATGGCAAACTTGGAAAGAAGACAGTCCTTACAGGTAACCTGTGCAAAGACAAGTAAGTAACCCAGGACCACTTACCATCTCTACCTCCACTCCCCACTCCCCTGCAATCTGAAGATACCTTATATGACTTTCTAATATGTGTGAAATCCAGTGATAAAATCTAGTTATCCACAGAATAACAATATTATTGTTAACTCTGAATTATTTGACACCAAAATTCAAATGGGATTGAAGTAAAAAAACAAAAACAAACAATGCAGGTTAATCATCCCACAAAGCTACAAACTGAGAGAGAATCTTGCATAGTAGATAAAAATTTGGCCTCAAAGCCAGGAAGACTTAGGTTCAAGTCTTTTCTTTGACACACACTGGCAATGAGACTCTGGGCTTACCTTCTCAATGCCCTAGACAACGTTCCAAAACTATAACTTGTAGAGAAGGTACAGACTTGTATTGGAGGGATTTTCTTCACTAGGGAGTTCCCTATACCAATGAAATCACAGGTCCAATCCCTATTCCTGT
The DNA here is from genome assembly GCF_900497805.2 of Vombatus ursinus. Taxonomy (NCBI): domain Eukaryota; kingdom Metazoa; phylum Chordata; class Mammalia; order Diprotodontia; family Vombatidae; genus Vombatus; species Vombatus ursinus. The sequence goes on from NW_020954626.1 coordinate 3,625,312, forward strand.
CCCTAAGGCCTTACAGAATGCAACCTTAAGCAAAGAAGGAAAGAGTTACCTGCTATTTTTTTTCCCTTTTTAAACTTGAGTCTTCTAAAATTTAAAATAAATAAATAAAAACAACCCATGGCAAAGCATCCTTACTTTGTCAGCAAAATGCTGAATGATAAAAGCTTTGTTTGACAGACGGGGCTTTTCAAAGAGTGCACATTTGTTCAAATGTGTGTTGTACAACTTCTGGGCCCATGTGTCATCTGAACCTTTAGGCATCTAGAAAAGAAAATGACAACAGTTAGAATATAACTGTGATGCTCATCTGAAGCAATTAAGATGACAAGCTACACTTTTTGTCAACTACATAATACCTTTGACATTTACTTAAAGAACTCTTCTGTCTTCCTTATGTGTTTGTAGACTCACTTTGATGGTCTGTAGACCACAAACCAATTATTACTAAATAGTATAATTGAATATCTTTCCAAGGCTGACTTAAAGCATTCTTTTCTAATTTTTATTTAACATATTTCATCAAGTTGCAAATGAACAATTAAAAGGGCTTCTATACTAAAGGGCAAGCTAATGAAAGAGAAAATCTTATAGCTACGTGTCTTCTTGATATGTTAAAAAATCAGGACAAGCTTATGGGAAGATAATATTTATCATACATATTGAACACATTCAGAAAGAGACAAATTTTTTTATCAAATACCAGATGGGGAAGCTATGGCTAGCATTTTAAAAAGATCAGAGGATTTTAGTGGTACAAACTCAATATAAACCAATAATGTGATAGGGCAGTCAAAAAATCTAACCAATTTTCATCTATAATAAGACAAAGAAAGAGGGTCCAAAATGAGAAAAGTCATATTATAGCCACTATATTCTACTCTTTTTGGATGATATCTGGAAAACTGTTCAGTTCTAGGTGACATCTCTTACAGACACTGGTAAACGGGAAAAATATCCAAAGTTAAGCAACCAGGATCATAGATTTAGAGCTAGAAAGGACCTCAGAGTTCAACTAGTCCAACTACCTTTTTCTAAATGAGAAAACATAAGGCCAGAAAGGTTTAAATGACTTGCCTAAGATTACACAGGTTGTAAAAGAAGTAGGATTTGGACCCAGGTCCTCTGACTTCAGATCTAGTGTTCTCCCCTATATAACTATGCTTCATATCTGTGTATAACTAAAGTCAGTAGCATACAGCAAAGTAGCTAAAATTCTATAGGTAGACCTTAAACCTGAAAAATAAACAACCCTTGAAATTTTGGACAATAGGGGAATTTATACCTATTATCCAAATTTTTTTTGGTCAGAGTTGAGATTTCATTAGTGTAGGGAATTCCCAGTGTATCCCATCAATGCAGATTGGTAAGTGGTGTATAGTGTTGGAGGATTGCCCATATCACTAAGGGGTTAAATGATTTGCCCATGGTTACAGATATCATGTGTCAGAAGTATGAACCTATGTCTTTTTGACTCAAAGGCTGCTGTCCCATCTATCATTGAATAACCGACTAACATGAAGTCTGATAGAGTAGAAGATGTTGAAGAATCTTGAGACTATACCATCTGAAACTCAGTTGAAGGAAATGGGAATATTTAAACAAGAGAAAAGACTTGAGGAAACATGGTAGCCCTCTTCTAGTAGATGAAGGAGGATCATATGGAAGGAGAGATTAGTCTTACTCTGCTTAGCCCCATAGCAAAGAACTAGGAATAATGGGTAGAAGCTATAGAGAATCAGATTTAGGTTTAATGTAATGAAAAAGTTTCTAATAATTAGAATTACCCAACATTGCACTGGCTGTCTTGAGAGGTAGGGTTCCTGTCCATTAGAAGTTTTCAAGGAAAGGCTAGATGACATAGAGGATTTTTGTTCAAGTATGAACGGGTTGGTTGGACAAGATGGCCTTCATGGTCCCTTTCAACTCTGTGATTCCATGATATTTAGTTATATTTTAAATTATCAGATAGCAAAGATATCACTCACCAATATATTTAAAACATTATGGTCTCTACATGTTTCTTGAGGATAGGAACACCACAGTTTAAAAATTAAAACTTTGTTGTCGTTTAGTCATTTTAGTTGTATCCAACTCTCCGTGACCCCATTTGGGATTTTCTTGGCAAAGATATTCAGTATCTTTGCCAAGAAATGATTTGCCATTTCCTTCTCTAGCTCATTTTACAGATGAGGAAACTGAGGCAAATCAGAGTTAAATGATTTGCCCAAGGTTACACAGCTAGTAGGTGTCTGAGGCTGGATTTGAACTCAGGTCTTCCTGACTCCAGGCTGAGCACTCTATCCACTGGGTTGCCTAACTGCCCATAAAACTAAAGCAACTCTAACTTAAATTTATACAGGTAGCACAATGTAAAGAATGCTGTCTCTGGAATCATATAGGTCAAATTCTGCCTTTAATTTTTTCACTTGTGAAAACTTGGGCAAGTTACTTCCTCCTTGGGCCCAAATTACCTCATCTACAGAACAAGGAGGTTGGTTAGCTGGTCTCTGAGTTCTCTTCCAACTCTAGACCTATGATACTAAGTTGTAAATGTAAGTATTATCTTGAAAACATTTTCATCTTAGAAATAAACAAAATGTTCCCAATGTTACATTACAGAAACTTAAAGTATTATGTCTAGACATTATACTAAGGGAAAATAGTAGCCAATATATATTATAGGCAAATAATGTCAAGGCAGCATGGTATAGTGGATAGCTCAGCTACTTACTATGACTTCAGACTAGAGCAACTTTTCTGGGCCTCAGTTTCCTAATCTGCCAAATGAGAGAGGCATACTCTATGACTTCTAAGGTCCTTTCCGGCTTTAGAGCTGTAATTCTACAAAGGACGAAAATTTACCTTATTTACTGATTCCTCATAGAGAGCCAAAAATGTTAGGGACCTTAGAAATGATCTAATCTAACCCTCTTATTTTACAGATGAGGAAAATAATTCCAGGTAATATCAATGATTTGCCTTAGATCCCATAGCTGTCATCAATCACTAAAGAATGCTAGTTATTCAAATGTTAAAGATCTCTCATTTATCTATACCTGTACTAAAGAAGAAAATAAGCCAATAATTCATTAAGTTTTTGTTTATTCCTCTAATGACAAGGGTGATCATTGGTTAATTTAAATAATGCCTTATGGCTTCATTATGAGTGTAATAGTATAAAAATGAAATGCTAAACTTGGATTTCTAAAGTCAACTGTAAGACTTGTAAAATTCAAATATATGGAAAAACTTATAAATTTATATTCCATTAATTCAGAATTGGTGATAATGTTTGTAGGTAATCAAGCTGAAGTTTATTTGAAAAAAAAAAGGGTTTGCTAATCAACTTTTGTAAACACAACTACAGAGTGGATGTTTAAGCTACTGTTATGAAACTATTATGAAAGCTGTTAGTAAGTACCTTCAAGTAGCCACTTGCTTACAAACAACTGGTATGCTAATTACAAAGAATATAATTTTTCCATCAAAGTAGGTTTCCTGCAGACATCTACTATGGAACACTTAGATTCAAAGAATATTAGAGAAATAAGTAACCTTGCAAATAATCTGGCCTATCTCCTTGATTTTAAAGATGAAGAAAGTAACAAAACTGAATTTCTTTTCCAAGTGTTTACTAATTCAAACTAGCTTTTCCCTAGCTTTTCTGAGGTTGGCAGGTGACACAGTGGATAGAATGATAGACCTGGAATCAGGAACACATAAGTTTAAATTTGGTCTCATACATTTACTAGCTGGATTATCCTGGGCAAGTCACTTAACTTCTGTCTGCCTTAATGTCCTCAACTGTAAAATGGGGATAATAATAACACCTACCTCACAAGGCTATTGCGAAGATAAAATGAGGTAATATTTGTAAAGCACTTAGCAGTGCCTAGCACATAGTAATAAATAATAATAAATTAATAAATAAATGTTTTATAAATACTTGTTCCCTTCTCCTCTTCCTGATTTGTTTGAAATAGTAAAGTTTTAATTGTACTTTCAAAACTTATATGGCTAATGGCCTTCACGAAGATAGAATTCATTACTCAAAACAAATAATCAGCTTTGACAATTGAAGTCATTTTACTGTAAAGCTTAATTCGTGATTTACTAGTTACTCTTTCCTGCTATGGATACTACTCAATGGTTAAACCATAGTCACGATACACATGAAACCAAATTTGATTCATTATCTTTGACAATGAAGGATAATAGTAGTAGCAAGGACAAAGAAATTGATAGATGATCTTGACCATCTTTTGAGCCATTTTTCTCCCACCTTCTTTAAGTGAGATGCTAATAATTAATGAAATTCCAAAAAACAGAGATAGCAAAAGAAAGGAGAAATGGTATATATGGAAAATCTACCACATGGGTAATCAGCCTCAGAGTAATTGAGAGTGGGTTGAAAAAACAGCTTTTTATGGGAAAACACAATCTGCATTATAATGTGATTTATATTCAATGTGGGTGTGAATTACTTAAAATTTTTTTCAAAGATAATTTAATACCAATGTTAAAAAAAATACAGCTTAAAAAGGGAGTCAATCATATTAAACATATTCTACTATTGAACAAAAAGGAATTATACACACACTGATAGGACTAATGCATGACCAGAATTTCCAGACAAGAAACTGAAAATATTCTCTCACATAGTTTAGAATGAGATTTAAAAACAAACGAACAAAAAATGCCATGTTCCTATCCAGCATTAGCAAAATGGAACTTATGGGAGTTAGCAACCTCCCACAACTAAGAAACATGGTTGTATGGGAACTGGTACACACAAATGAGAAAAAAACGATTGTTGAGCTATGGTATTCACTACCAAGGGGTTAAGAAAGGCACTCTAAAATAAGCCATACTTGGCGTATGAATCACTACTTGACCAACTCTAACCCTCCTAAGCTTATTGTACCCCTTACAATAGACCTTAAGTACTCAGTTGGAAATATTTTACCTACCTTGCACTCTTCATCCAACAAATCCAGAATGCCCAGTTTTGCTTCAATAAGGTTAATACAAGGTTGATTGTCATAAAAATCTATGAGTGTCCATGGAATCTGCTCCTTCATGTACTCTTCTTGTTCTAGTTTAAAGACGTGCTATGGGGGGGGGAAGTCATCTTTGTAACCATCAGCATCAAAATACATGGATTAAGTCTATTAACCACATTTATTGAGGATCTGTGTTATTAAGAACATTATAAAACTCCTGCTGGTTTCCAGATACTGCAATCTACTCAGGGAAATAGAATGAGGACATCTGAAACCATATAAGAAAACTTACCAAACATTTGCTACTCATCACCTCAGAATATGAGTAATTTTGAATGTGGTTGGTCTAGATAGCAGAGGGTTTAAATGCTAACTTTTTTTTCCCCCAGAAATCTTTCTAAAATACATTTTCCTGACTTCTTAAATTGTTGTACTATGCAATGAATGTGTCTGTAGATGTAGATATAGATGATGTAGGGGCATAGAGATGAAAGGTTTACCTTCATTTTAGTACTATTTACTACATGAATTCCATGCCAATGGAAAGCAAATTCCTACTGCCCTCTATTCCAATGCAAAAGCTGAGTGCTGTGTGTTAGCAGCACACTTATGAATTATGGTTACCACTGTCTCTGAATACAATGGTATCTGTCTTTTTTCATTTTGTTAATGATAAGTAGTCTCCATTTAAGACAACAGAAGCATTTGACTGGGACCATAATTATTCAGCTTTCCTCTCAAAGTTTTTATGTCAAAGTGAAACTGAATCTCTGGGCCCCAGAAACACTGCCAAGTTGTCAAAGTGTTTGAAGGTAAATGTGGATATAGAATACAATGTCTCAAGTTATTCTAGATTTATAAAATAGTGCCTAAAACCCCTCAAGCTCAAATCAGTAAGCCCAACATAGTTATCCAAACCCCAAAATTTATTGGATGAAAACTGAGAGATATGATACTAAGAATTAAGTAACTATATAAACATCATGATAAATTATATATAGCTCAATTGAGCTGGTGAATGACAAGTTGTTGTTGTTGTTGTTTTAACAGATTTTAGTTCTTGACACTGACATAGGGGAAAACTGCTATTTGGATTCTTGTGGGAGTTTGACAGGATTTATATTTTCATTCACGCTATATTATGTTTTTGACCTTAAAGGCAATGCTATCTTATTTTCACATTTGCGCTAAGGAGTTTGATTTACTATATAACTGAATCCTTTTTTCCTATGTAAATATCCTCTTTAATTCAAGCATCTCCAAACACCATAATAATTCAGTGGGATATTTTATATACCTGCTATATAGGAGGGTAAAAAACAAGGCTAAAGAAACTTTTCCATTGACTCACTGAGCAACCATTATTCAAGAAAACGAGTTCTTTCAGGGAGGGGGTGTGCTTCACACCATAAAATCGTGAGTCTAACATGGGGAGATTTAATTTCTAATTCTAATCATGTAACACTGCAAATAAGAGTTAAGGTGCAATCTTAGCATTACATAAAATCACCTCAAACACACAACAAAAGGCAGTGTCTGTATTCTCCAAACCACTTCCTATCATGCTACTCTAAGAACTTCATTTAGGGGCACAAGATTCTCAGTGTAGCTCCACTGAGCATTCTAGGGGCAGCGTACATTAGGAGTCTACACAGACCATGGCATACTCTAGATATTATATTAATTATTAATCATCATTTCCTAAACTATTCTAAACATGAGAAAATAAGTATAATTTGGGAATTCATTTCAGGAATCAGATTTCAAATACAACTCAGATTTTTCAAAGGAATCACTTTTTAGCAGAGGGGAATGTAATAAAGAAAATTCTTACCATGTTGAATTGTTGCTGTAGTTTCTCATTGGCATAGTTGATGCAAAATTGTTCAAAGCTATTTATCTCAAATGTTTCAAACCTGTAAAACCAAAGATAATTGGCTGTTTAAATAGACAAACACATACAAAACTCTGCACAACAGAAACATTAAGGAAAGCCCTAAATTATCTGAAATTCTCTCTCCAAAGTAATGAAGTTTGACTACTTTCTTGGAAGAGGGTTCCAAGTCAATGACATTGACCATGAACCTGAATGTCCACCAGACTCCAGAAAGATAACAGAAAAGCATAAACATATTGTACTATCAGGACAATAAGCTTTGGAAATCTCACCCCAAAGTGGAAGATATTTAAAGTCATCAATAAAGATATTATGGTACTATTGAAGTACTAATATAGCACTAATAAATGCACATAGTACAGTGTTTGGGGTCATTATAGTACTTCCTCAATGGTCGATTGAAATCACCATTATTCCAATGAGAATACCAAGAGAGCTTGGTACAAATGGCACAGGAACAAAAAATTAAGCAGAGTTTTGTGTGTGTTTGTCTATTTTGTCTATTTTTTAAAAAGCATAGTTCATAAATGAAAAGTATTACACTGAACACAAATATACAATAAGGAATTTAACAGTAAAAAGTAGAATATATTGAAGGGAAGAGTTAGGGTCAGATTAGATTTATAATTCAATTCAATTCAATATAATACACATTTATTAAGTGCCTACTATGTTCAACGCACTATGCTGGGTGCTGAAGACACCAAAGATGAAACTAAAACATAGAGATAGCCCTCAAAGAGTTTTTAATACAGTAGGTAAAGAAGATATATACACAAACAAATATAATACAAGTCAGATTCTAATGGGAACATAAGAGAAGTCTAAAGAAGGAAGCATGTTAGATTTGAGGAAGAAAGGATAACTTCCAGCTCTAGGAAGCAAAAACAAAAAAAGCAAAAAAACTTCATATAGGAGGTATGGGACAACTCTGAGACTTTTCTGATTTCTTCACCATGCTACCCACATTAAGTACCTTCCTTTTTAGACATTTGTATGTTGTCTTCTCCCACTGGAATGTGAACTCCTTGAGGGTAGGGATTTCTTTTCTTTTTTTGTCTTTGTATTCCCAGTGGTTAGCACAGTGCCAGACACATAGTGGGTGCTTAATAAATGTGTACTGACTATTTGAGCATTTGATTTGGGCCTGGCAGAAAGAAGATAGTTTCAACACAACAAAGATATCAGGTGAATCCATTCCAGGTGTGGTGGATACCATGTTTAAAGGTATAGAGATGGAAAAGTTTAATGATAATTTATCACAAGAGAGAGTCAAAGCAAAAATGTTTTACTAGACTGAGTAAGCTAGAGTTGGATCCCAGTTTAATTTTTACATAATGTAAGATAATTACATTACTACCATGACGAAATTCTTTAATCCAAACGGGCAAAAGTTAGAGTATCGAATAACACCTTGAAGTTATTTGGTTATTTCTCTTTAGAAGTAAATTTTCCACCACTCAAATGAATTAATCTGTTATAAGTTTTATGGAACACCACTAAAAATTAACATAATACACTTACCCATAAATATCCAGCACTCCAATAAAAGAGTGCTGCTTTACAGCAGAATGAAGAGCTTGATTGACATGATCTACAATCCAGTTAAAGAGTTTAGCATAGATATGTTTGGCCAAGGCATCCCGAGCATTAGTGGCCTGAAATTTGGGAATTGGTTTGATATAGGTCTCAGTTGCAGTAGCCAGCTTCCTATGGCAAAGCCAATGACACATTTCTTCATATTCAACTCCCATAAGATCACAGAAAATGATAAGAGGCTCATGTTTTGGCTGCCAAAATAAAATGGCTCATTTAGATAAGTCATATAACAAGAATTTTCCAGAACATATTTGTGAAGGTAGAAAGTACAAAACAGGATATTCTCTGACATAAAAAAAAGAATTTGCCAAGGTCATCAGATGATGACTACTATAGTAGCAATGCTAATAACACAAATTAATGTATAAAAACTATTAATAATTATTATTTATTTTCTATAGATAAATCGAATTTGTATAGTGCTTCATGTTTTCCCAAAGCATTTTACACAAATTCTCATTTAATTCTTTCAAATTAGTTTATTTTTATTCTGAATTTAAACACTAAATAAGATTAACATTTCCATATATATAACAGAACAAAAAAAAGATTACACAGTCTAATTTGATTCTTCATCAAGTTCATAAAAACAACATTACTATCCCTACTTCATAAATGAGGAAACTAAGGCAGAGAGAACTGGTCAATGACCAAGATCAAGGTCATACAGCTGATTAACAACAGAGCTAGGGCTACAATCTAGGTCTCCTGCTTTTATCACAGCACTATACTTCTCCATTTTTCCTTCTTTTTGTCTAGCTACCAATTCATTGTAAATACAAATATATTAAGCATTTGTTAGCAAACAGCATTATTGAAATCATGGCACTATTCCCTAAAATAAGCATCTTAAATGTACATACATGAATACTACGTCATTTGAAAGTAGGTCAGTACATTCTATACTTATTTTCTTGCATGGAGTCATCACTTCCTGAGCTAAACTTCCCTGCTTTGCTATGTAGAAACTACTTATTTTAAACAGCACAGGAACATTTGCCTATATTAAGTAAAAGCACATTTGAGACCTAACAACCAATATTATCATAAAACAAGGAATAGAAACTATTCCATCCCAAATGGATTAAAATTAAAGTTCAAATATTCTAGTCATATATCAATATCAGATGAACTAAATCTCTAAGAAAATTTGCTAATATCAAGAATAATGAGGATAAATAAATGAAGGATACTCTCTGATAATATGTGTTCAATATTTTTTCTATTATAACCATAGAAGAAAAAAAGGAAGAGAGGAAGGAAGCAGAAATCTCATTTTAAGAAAACTTTAAGATAAAACATCTAATGATGGTGACAATACTGATCAGCAATAACTCACATGATTTTTCTATGATTTAGTTAGTGAAGTGAAATGGATAATGAAGTCAATTTAGAACTGGCAGGCATTGACACAATTTGGACAGAGGTTTTTATAAGTGAAGGCTAAATTAGCTTTTGAGTCCTGATTCTATGTTTTTGTCATCTATTTTCATTATGGCAATGTATATTTATAGTGCCAGCAGGGTTAAATTATTCAACTAAATGCTGGATCAGCATCATCAAAATCACAGCAACCCCAAACATAGAAGACTAAAATTCCCAAAAGAACTTATAATAGATCAGAAAAATCCATCAACAAAGCAAGCAAAACATGAAAACACTGATGTGATAAGAACTAGAAACTCTGATAAGGGTACCCAAGCTACCCAAGTTATCTTGCTCCATATTTAAGGAATTTGAGCCACAGAGTTGGTTGATTTGTTCCTTTTTTTTGGCGGGGGGAGGGGGAGAATTTGTAAACAGGAGGCTAGAAAACACTTTCATCATTAGAACAAAATGTAGTACAATCAAGCAAAACAGGTCATCAACCTCTGTCAGACAAGTTAAACTGGTGCATGTGTGTATATATCTATATAACTTAGATTTAGACAATACTTACAAACTAAATTGGTAACCACTTTGTTTTAAGGCATAAATACTTTAGCTTGATTATACACATTCTTAGAATGACTGGAACATGGCAGGATTATATTTCTTAAATATCAACTTGTCTCATTCATTCATCTCCTACAAAGGCTATGAAGCTTCTACATAGCTTCTGTAGCAGTTCTAATCACTGCCAAATCAACAAAGTTCTGGCTAAAAAAGAAAGATGGAAATTCAAAGGAGTAGAGAGGGATGAGGATGAGAATGAGTCCTGGGAAATGCTTTAAATCAACTGCATAACTAGTCTACTCTCAGAACAATCTTTTCTCCATATCTTAAGGTTAAGGGAAGTACACTGATGCTTTAAAAAAAAAGACTTACAGTGATGTCATGTGTTTTTTAAACTTGTATTAATAGTCTTGATTTTTAAAATTACAAAGATTTGGGAAAATTCAATGTGAAGGCAAAGTTAGTCATATGGGTATCAATGAGTTCACCTGAAAAAAAAAATGTGGTCTATAAGATTTCTTTAGAAGAAATCAAGGCCTAAATCAGATGAAAACTCATGCAGTCTCAACCCCACCATCTTTCGCAAAATTATCCAATGAGGTCAGGAAATATAAGCATGGGCACAAAGAGAATTCAGTGACTAGAACTGTGTTAGACTAAAGACCATAAAGAAGGGGTAATAGGGAAATAGATTTAGAGCTGGAAGAGATCAGAGAGATCATTTAATATTCATTGTTTTACAGATTAAGAAACTGAGACCCAGAGGTTAGTGGCTTACCTAAGGTCGCTACAAATATAATGATCATAGAATGAAAGAAAAAATATTCCTTCCATGTGGGTCAAACCTTTCTCCACAAAACAAACTGGCCAACATAATTTTACTATCTAAATGATTTATGAGATTTCCTCCTCAAATACCAAAGTAACTTCACGTGTCATATTTCTTTATCTTCTTGAAAAGTTCAGAAAAGAATAAAAATTTGCATTCTTATTGATCAAGAGCAAGCTAAATGAAAAACACCTTAAAGATTCATTTCATGTTTGCCACTGTTTGTTGTGACAGAAGAAAAAAAAGTGTTACACTCACAAACTTTTAAAAATTAGGATCAGAGAACAAATTTCTATTCAGACTACAAAATAAATTTTTAAAAAAATCTTAGTTCTATGATCAATTAAAGGATTGAGACAGAGAGGAATAAGGTAAATGAGGAAGAGCTATACTGCCTAGCCTAAGCAGAACTGCTCTGTGTTTCACTCATTTTGTGATCTACAGGAGTTCTGCATTCCTTGAGCTTAGGCAAAGTAATTATGGGATTTAGTGTTCATGGCTACTGGTGGGCTACCTTTTTTTGATGATAATGAAAAAGGTAGAGAGAATGACAAAGAGAAAGAACAAGGGCAAGAAAGCCCCAAAATGTCACAACCTATTATTCTCTAGTGCAGCAGAAAGAGCAATGGATTTAGAGTCAGAAGACCTGGGTTCAAATTTTGGCTGTGACACTTCCTAGATGTCCCACGGCATGTCACTTATTCTCTCATGTTTTCAGTTTTCCTTTTCCATAAAATGAGGAGGTTGAACTAGACAATATCTAAGGACTCTTCAAACTCTAAATCTTTGATCCTATAATACTAAAGGAAGACAGAAACACGGAGAGTCAGAGGTAGACAGATATCTACAAAGAAAAAAGAGATTAAAGCAAGACACCCAAAGAAAAGGTCTCATAACACGCATAATTTCAGAGAGACATACACAGAGAGACCCATAAAGACACAGAAGAATAAAAGGTTAAAACACACACACACACACACACACACACACACACGGAGAAACTTTCAGGAGGAAAACCTCTAACCTCTCTATATATCAGATCTTTCATCTTCTATAATAATAATAATAATAATAATAATGATTAACATTTATATAGTGCTTACTATGTACCAGGCACCATGCTAAGCACTTTACAAACTAAAGGACAACACTAGACCATGGGTTCTTAACCTGAGGCCCATTGAACTTGCTTTTTAAAAAAATATTTTGATTACTGCTCTTCAACATAATTGGATTCCTTTATCCCAGATCTTTTATTTCATGAATTAAAAAATATCATTCTAAAAAGAGGTTTAAAAAGAGGTCTATAGGCTTTCCCAGAATGTCCACAGGGTCTATGACACAAAAAAAGTTAAGAACCCCTGTGTGAGATCATCTCTGAGATTTTATGGTCTTTTGTGGGCATTCTACAAAGAAGGTCACTAGTAACTTTAAAGTCGATATTGTATTTTCAAAACTGTAGGCATAAATTGAGATACTAATTCTTGCTAACGATACTTAGACCAAATGGTACTCTGCCCCATCAACCAAAAGAGATTAAGTTAAAGGACAATCCGCTTGTAGACTGAAGGTTTTCCACTATCATTCTAAAGATTAAAAGGCTTTCAGGAGGTCACAAAACAAGAGCACTAGAACTGGAACTCAAGTCTCTTTATTTCTAGGTCAGTACTCAAGGCATTGTATGAAACTGTTTCTCTAATATGTTCTTAAAGAGATGTTAAGTATGTGTGTTTTCATTTAAAAAACCAAACCAAACAAAAAGCATTATTAATCCTAAAACACAACCACAATCATTTTTAAAATGTTTTAGACTTACAGGTATTGAGCAGCTCTCTGAGTCCCGGGAAGTAAACCCAACATTGCCAAGGTGAAGGATGCCAGCAAGTATTCGGAAAATTCCCATCTGATAGGACTCATTAATTCCTCAAATAATATTAGAACAGTATAATAAATAAGTAGCAAATTTCACAAAAGGGACTTTTAGGTACACAGCCAAATCCCGATTATCAATAGATTATATACATGGAAACATGGTAAATCAGACTTTCAACTCTGTTAACATTATTATAACATGCATAATTTCGGAGAGACATACACAGAGACCTATAAAAGGAGAAACTTTCAGGAACAACACCCCTAACCTCTCTACATATTAGACCTTTCATCTTCTATAATTATAATAATAATAATATAATTCAATATATAATTGTGTATACATTATATATAATATATAATTAATTATAATAATAATAACATATTGAGCACAAGCCCTTTGCAGACATTAGCAATGTCTCTGTTTATTCTTACTCAGACTATAGCCTGAAACCCAACAGGAGTCAATTTTTTTTTTCCTATAAGCCCTAAGGATGGTATAAATCATACAGAGTACAAGATTAGAAAATGAAGGAAGTTTTGGTCAAGTTAAAGTTGTATATCAGTCCAACAGATGACATTGTCCATTCCTAACATGAGGGAGAACAGAAAGGAGCTACGGAAGGAGCCAAGCTGAAGACAGCTTTTCAACTTTTTCTCATTCTGGTGGCTTCATTATCTTGTATAAGGTATCATGACTTACCAGAACATTAGGCATAACTATATTTGAATGAAAATATCAAAATGCATTCTAGCTAAACATAAAGTATTTTTAATTATATAATCCATGTCTCCAGCAGAATCCTCCCTTAATGTGATTAAGAGTTAAATCTAATGTAAGTATCTCTATCTCTTAGATGTTATGAGTTTTTCCATTTTTTTTGTTCTTACCCAGTCTTACATTAAATATTTCAAATTCACAATCTATTAATTTGCAATGAAATTCCTCTCAAAGAGTATACTCACTTAGAAAGTAAATTAAGCTGGGATTACTTTTCAAGGTACTATAATATTTATTATAAGTTACTAATATTCTGATGCACTAAAATAGTTCATCTCTAAAAGCTATGCATTTTTAAAGTAGAGAACTACATTATTAACCTTTAAACCTAATACTGTTTGCAAACAATAAAGTTAAATATCATGTCTGCAATTTCAGTAAGACTTGGGGAAAAGACTGTCAATATAGCAGCTATGTCATATTTGTTCCTCAAAACATCAGAAATTAAATCTGAAACTGTTCATTTGATTTAGGTTCTGCACTTAGTTGAATTTTTACAAATCCTGAAGTAGCTGCAGCGAGGCAAAGAAAAAAAGTTGTTTTTCTAAGGAACTATGACTATCAATGGTACTCACCAGGCAATATAAACCAAGTTAACATTCTAGATGAGAGCTACATGAGTCATGTTATGCATATGTAAATTGTGGATCATAGAGTCTCAACACCAAAGTAAAATTACCTAGCAAAGTACAGGCCTGCCTTGTATGCATCATTTCCTTATCATCATCAACTCCATCAATTACAGGGCTGCCTCCCTGCTTTGTATAGTGAAAGTAGTCAGCATTTCCTGAAATTGAAGAAAAAAAGAATTTTTCATTTTATAAGTGCTAAGAAAAATGTTTCTTGAATGACTGCATTCCCAAAATTCTTTATCTGCAATCCCCTTCCAAAACCAAGTGAGTGTTAGGAAGAAAAACTTCTGTCAAAAGCAGCTCCTTTATGCCAGCAATGGAATTAATTGCTAGCTCCTCTTCCTGACTTCTTTATTCTCCAGGGCTCTAAACTTTCTAATCACGTTTGACTACTCCTCTCTCTTCTTGAGCCCCCAAACCAATCACTTAAGACTTTACTGTTGCTAAGTATGATCTTCTCCTCATGGAAATCCTAAAAAACTATAGTGTGGAAGACTCTGGCAGTACCAATCAGCTTTGAGAGACATCAGGTAAGGCTTCAAAAACAATCAGTAGATCCCAGTGTACTAGATAGGGACTTCTGGCCTACAGGATCAAGTATAGTCCCAGGCCTTCTACAATCTGGTGCTAACATACTTATCTTCCAGGCTTATCTCCTACTTACCTGGCAAACCAGATTACTCCTATTTTGTGTTTTTTGGGGGCTTCAGTGTTTTTGCTCATACCTTTCCCAGCCACCTCTTCTCTACTAGTTCAAATCCTATTTGTCCTTCAAGGTTCAGCTCTGATCTCACCTATTCCAGAGTCTACCCTGAGATTGGCCCAAGAGTAAAGTGACCTCATTCTCATAAATCACCTCTCTGTGCTATTAATGAAGTCTCCTCAAGCTAGAGATATCCTGATGAATCTGTCTAACTATTTTGTCACTCCCTAGCCCTTTGTTCAGTCCTTAGCATGAGAACCAGAAAGTTTCTCAATTATGGAATCGATTTCTGTCCTACTCACCATTAACCATAATAGGCTCCAAGTGAAATATAAATACAAGTAAAGTAACATCAATGTTGTGTTTTAAACAAAAGTAAAAATCTAATCAATGCACTGTACAATTCTAACTAACCATTGTGACATATAAAAAGTTCAAGAAACATAGTTTCTGAGTAATTAATCATTTTATTAATTATGCTAACAGATAATTAATAAAAGGGGTCAGCGGCACTCTCAAATGCCAAAGACTCCTCATGGAACCCAATCAATGTTTATATGCCCTTAGAAGAGTGGGTGTTCCTGAGGGTGGCAATCAACTTTGATTGATTAACAATGAGAAAAATGATTATCATAATGATCAGTGGACCTATTCTAATAAGGGGCTAGGGGACATGACTCTGATCACTCACTCCCAGATCACCCCCAGCCTCAAGGCAATCTAGACCAGAGTTTCTTAAACTTTTTCCTCTCAAGACCCTTTTTTCTGTTTTGGCAGCACACTACATATACTTTGTGTTCAGAACCAAGGCTGCAGTGAAGTTATGTGATGTGATACGGGCAAGTGCTACCAGAAACACCTTGGATTCATTATACCTTTGATTTTTAATTAATTTTGGGGGCATGTACCTCAAGGATTTGGGATCAACAATGTCCTTCAAAGATTGAACAGCCTACAGGTTTCCGAAAAAATCCGGTCCTAATTCAACAATTGATTATTAGCATAAGAGAGATAACCATGTAATCTTACCATGTAATCTCCACTGGAATTTGACTACAGATTGTTTTCCAGATCAAATATATAGTCCTCTGGCTTATAAAGCTCTCCCTATCCTTGCTTCTTCCCCCACCCATTCCCAGTCTTCTCACCCCTCATTTCCCCTCCCATATACTCTGCAACCCAGCAACACTAGCTGTCTTACTGTTCCTCACATAATATACTCAGTCTCCTAATTCAGAGTATTGTCACTAGCTGTCTTCTGTGCCTGGAACTCTCCCTCTTCATCTCCTAGTTTCCCTAGCTTCCATCAAGTCTCAGCTAAAGTCCCACCTGCTGAAAGAAATCTTTCCTGCTCCCCCTTAATTTTAGTGTCTTCCCTCCATCCAATTTATCCTTTAAATATCTTGTTTGCACATATTTGTTTGCATGTTGTATTCCTCATCAAAATGTAAGTAAGCTCTTTGAGAAAGGGTCTGACTCTTTTTCCTTTCTTTGTGGTACTTAGAACAGCACCTGACACATCACAGATGCTCAATAAGTGGTAACTGATTGACTATCCCTCTATCTGGTTTGTTTTTAAGCCCACAATTTAAATACTGGAAAAAATACTAATGAATTATCTAGTACAATTTCCTAAATTATTTTAATAATGTTAAAGAGTTACCCTAAATTCTATCTGACAGTCCTCTAGATTCTCTCCCTTAACATTGCCCCCTACCACATATAAACAGCCTACCTTATGATACTTTCCTTAGCTCAGGCTACTCTATGCTCTACCTGAAGGATGTCAAGATATGACTTATAGAACTCACTAGTCCTAGGCAGAAGTATAGATAAAATGGGTTAGTCCCCTAAGAGTCAGTGAAACACAGAATGAATTGGAATCACAGAACTTCAGAGTCAGAAGTGACCTCAGACAGAAGTCATCTAGCACAATGAATACCTGAATAAGAATTCCCATTACAACATGCTGACAAGTGGTCATCCAGCCTTCCTTTCTCTGAAGACATTTCTCTTCCTTCTTTCTGAGAAGGAACTCACTACCACTACCTCTCAACGAAGCCCATTTTTCTGAAATAGTTCTTAAGGTTAGGAACTTTTCCCCCCCTTACATCAAGCTTTAAATATTCCTCATTGCAACTACCCATTATCCCTACATCTGACCTCTGAGACCACGCAGAATAAATCTAATCTTTCTTTCCCATCATAGCCCTTCAACAGTATTGGGCATGATGCATCTCTTAATGCAACCTAAGATTCTATTGGTTTTCTTGGGTTCTATATCACACTGTTAACTCATATTGGGTTTGCAGTCCACTAAAACTCCCAAATCATTTTCAGAAAAACTATCTAATCATATCTCTCTCTCATGTCCACATTTTATACCTGTGAAGTGGACTTTTTGAACCCAAATGTAGGGTTTTACATTTATCCCAATTTAACTTAATAGATTTATCCCAATACTAACCTACTAGGATCATTTGGATCCTGTCTTTTATCCAGTGTGTTAACTCACTCTTCCCAGTTTTGTGTCACCTGAAAATTTTATAAGCATATCATGCATGCCTCTATATAAGTCACTGATAATAAAGTTAGCCAGCACAGGGCCAACTCCAGATCCTTGAGGAATTTCACTGCAGATTTTTCAAGGTGACATCTAATCATTAATGACTATTCTTTAGGTCTAACCAACTCATGAATCCACCTAACTTTACTATTGTCTAGTCTCTAGACACACCTTTCCATGAGAACAACATGAGAAATTTACCAAATACATTGTTTAAATCTAGGTAAATTATATCTATAACACTCCCCTGTCAAAAAAAAAAAAAGGAGATAAGGTCTGTTTACCATGACATGTTCTGGGTTTTTTTTTTTTTTGTGCCCTTTACCTTTTTTTTTTTAACATTCACTTTAAAACATTTTGAGTTCCAGATTCTCTCCCTTCTGCCCCTCCCCCACTCATTGAGAAGGCACACAATATATCAGTTGTACGTGTGAAGCCATGCAAAACACATTTCCACAACAGCCATGTTGCAAAAACAAAACAAAACCCCCAAAAAGCAAGAAATATAAAGAAAGTAAAAAAAAGTATACTTCCATCTGCACTCAGAGTTCATCAGTTCTCTCTCTGGAAGTGTAAAGCATTTTTCATCATGGGTTCTTTGGAATTGTCTTGGATAGTTCTCTTGATAAGAGTAGCTAAACATGCCATGTCATGCTGGCTCTTCATGATCATTGCTTCCTTTTCTAAATTTTGTTAAACATCTTTTTAATATTCTAGGAATCTGCCAGGAATCCAGGTTAAATTTATTAGCTTATAGTTGCCAGGCTCTGTTCTCTTCCATTTTCTGAAAACTGGGACAACCTTGGACAATATGTCTAGTATGTGGCAAAAATGGAACTAGGATCGAGTTCTTCTGATTCCTAGTTCAGTGCTGCCTAGGGGACTCCCAGTTTGTTGTTGAGTATAGTGAGCAATCTCAACCCCATGCTGAAGGTCAGGAATTACTCTGTGCATCTTGGGAAGCCATCACTATTCTAGAACATCACTGCAGATTTCTAATATTTAATGAAAGGCACTGAGTTTTAAGTAGTTCCCAGCATTGTGCTGGACTATTTAAATGTTTAAGACAATCAGTTTAAAAACTTGGTTTTTTTTTAGCCTACCAAACATTTATTTGTTAATTTACTTGATATAGCTTTTTACTAATAAAGGAACATTAACTAATTGGTAGAGTGTTTAAGAACTTTTTCTTTCTTTTTAAAAGAAAACCTCACCACTCGGGAAGATGGCTCTAATATAAAAGTCATTTCTGCAGCAACCAATGGTGGCTATATGCTGTTTTTAGTTTTTAAAATGTTACTATATGCTTTAGGTAAATATCTCAATCCTTATATAGATTCTAGAGGAATATTCATGGGCTCTAGTTCATCCCTAAGCCTGGATAATTCTTGTTCCCTGATATCTCTTAGATCTGCCCTTTCTTTCCATTCCCACAGCCACTACACTAGTATGTTACTTTCTTATCACCTCCTACCTGGATTTTCACAATAGTTTCCTGGTTAATTTCCCTGCCTCTATTCACTCTTCACTTTAATCTGTCTCATAATTAAGTGCTAGGATAATTTTCTTCAAGTACTGCTTCAAAAACGCATTTCTTCTACTTAAAAAAACTTTGCTTCCTCCCGGTAGCTATCATGTAAATAGCTTCCTGTTTAAGAAGTCAATTAATTAGCCCAGATATAAGTGGAAAATAATATCAGACTCCCAAATGTCATTTTCATACCTAATCGTAGCATTTTAAATTCAGGTAACTTTGCTGAGGCACACAGCTGGTAAAAGATATGATAGTTTCTCTCCTCTTCTGCCTTTGAAAAAAAGAAAAGATTTTTCAATTACAGTAATCAAACTCAGAAAACTGAATGATGAAATATTTTTTTAATTTCATGATCTGGTGAAATGAACATAGTCCATTCCTAACCTCTCAATTTCATTTACATCATAAAATTTCAATCTCTCCATTTTGAATATAAGTATCATTACCCTTCATGTACAAATACCATACTTTTGACTGTGATATTTTGTTTGTGCTAATTAGAAAAAAGCTTAATACATGATATGCAATTAAAAAAAAGCAATGACTATGTTTTAGCTTAAAGCCACAGCTCTCTATTCATTCAAGATCAATGTTTACTGGCATAGAATTCTATAAGTGACTAGGTACAAGAGGAGATACAAAATTTAGACAAGATATGATCCCTGCCCTCAGAGTTTATGGTAAGATAAGACACAAACATACAAGTAAAAATTACAAGATACAATATTGGAGAGTTATAAAATCCCATATGTGATTTGAGGTGGATGTCCATTAGCAAATGAGAGAAGGTCAGGGAACTTAGTATCAAAGAAGGCTTTATGGAGAAGCTGGCATTTAACCAAACTTAAAAGGATGGGTAGGAACTCAACAGGCAAAGACAGAGAAGGGAAGGCATTCAAGGCATAAGGAACAAAATTAGCAAAGACAAAGAGGCTATAAGATCACATGATACATTTAGGGGACTAACCAACTAAGTCAGCTTAGCTGAAGTGTTAGAGTGAATGGAGGATAATAATGAGATAATGCTGAAAAGGCAGAGTAGCACCAGGTGATAAAGGGCTTTGAATGCCAGGGAAAGAAGTCTGAACATCACCTAGGTTGCTTTAGGAAGATAATGAAGATGCTTGAGCAAAAGAATGACATGACTGTATTTGTGCATAAGATTCAATAAATCCACATACACATACTTATCAAATACCTACTATGTGCCAGGTACTGGGAATACAAAGACAAAAATGAAACTTAGTCCCTGCTCTCAAGGAGCGTACATTCTAATGGGGGACAACACAGCAAAAATTATTCTAGTAGTAGTAGGATAAAGGATGAATTGTAAGGGGGTCAATGTTATGGTTAAAACTTTTATTTCTAGTGTCTTTTCCTCTCTTATTCCAATTTATCTTTATATTGCTTGTTTGTGCATATTTGTTTGCTTGTTTTCTCCCCCATTAGACTGGGAGCTCCCTGAGGGCAGGGACTGTCTTTTGCCTCTCATTGTATCCCTAGAGCTTAGCACAGTGCTTGGCACATAATAGGAACTTAGTAAAGGAGCTTATTGACTGACTGACTGACTGGAAAGGGTATTACAATAGTACAAGTGATTGGTAATGAGGTCATAGACTAAGATGGGGAAAGGAGAAAATTACAAAGGATTTTGTGGAGGTAGAAATAACAGGATTGGTTTGAATTGGATACAATAGATTAGCGAGAAGGAAGAATCAAAGGGAACTCCAAGATTTCAAATACAGGAGAATGGGTGAATCGCTGTGTGGCAAATATCAATATTGAAACACAATGGAAACAGGTCTGGGGGGAAAATAATAAGTTTGATTTTGGACGTGATGAGCTTGAGGTCCTGGAGGGACATGAAGAATAAGATAACTTGAAGACAGCTGGAGATGTGGATCTCTAGATCCACAGAAAAAAGGTAGAAATTGGATATTTGGCTTTAGGGGTCATTTGCATAATCATGTTAATTGAATGAGATTACTGAGGCAAAAAATATAGAAAAAGAAAGAAGAGGGCAGAGATTAAACATATGAACATCCAAAGGACTGGGAAAAAGATAGAGCAGTAGTGAAACAGACAAAGAAATGGTGGTTGGAGAAACAAAAAAATAATAAGGATCATAGGATGTTTCTGAAATTAAAAAATGAAAGAATATTCAGTAGCATAGAGCGGTCAACTACATGAAAAGCAGGAGAGAAATCAAGGAGGCTGAGGACTGAAAAAGTCAGCTGCATTTGGGGTCACTGATTATTTTAGACGGAGTAGATTTAATAGAGTGGTGGGGACAAAAGCCAGATTGTAAGGAATTAAGAAGATAGAGGATAAAGAGGAAATGGAAGCTTTGCATATACACTTTTTTTCTAAGAGGTTTAGCAGTAAAGACGAGGAGAGAGATGGGATGGTAGGTTAGATAGGACAGAAGGATCAAAAGAAGTCTTTTTTTAAGGTTATACAAACATAAGTGTGTGTAGACAAATAGTAAGAGGCAAAGGACAAATCAAAGATACATGACAGAGATAGCATGAGTGCTAGAGAAAAGTCCTGGAGGAGATGGGAAGGAATGAGATCAAAGGTACACGAATTAGCCATAGGGATGAATAGGGATATCTCTTCTATTATCAAAGAGGAGACAATTAACAATAATATTCAGAAGTTTTAAATGAAAGAAGGTTAAGGAAATTTATGTTGGAAAGCTTTAATTTTTTCAGGTGAGTAAGGCTAGGACATCTGCTTTAAATGTGGGGGAAATGGAATGGAGGAGGAGAAAAAGTTGGCAAAATATGCTCTAGAACTGATTAAGAATGAAGTGAATTACGCTTAGGCCAAAATCTTATGCCATATGATAGAATAATACAAGGTCATACATCTAAATTGATACATGACCTTAAAGTTAAAAAGTCTACTGAAAAAAATGGAGGGAGGCAGATTATATACCCCTCACAACTATGGGTAGGACATGTATTCTTAACCAAACGAGAGAGAAATAATTATACAAGATAAAACAGATAAATGATTACAAGAAACTGTAAAGCTTCTGCACAGACAAAATTAATTCACATAGGATTAGAAGGAAAGCAGTCAAATGAGAAAATGACTTTATATCAAATATCTCTGATAATGTTTTGGTGTCCAAGATATTTAAACAATTAATAAATATGTATAAGACTAATTGCCATTCCCCAATAAGTTGTCAAAGGATATGAACAAATGGTTCTCAAAAGAAGAACTGCAAAGTATTCACAACCACATGAAAGAATGGTCCAAGGGGTTATGAAAAACTGAGACACTAATGCACTGTTGGTGGAATTGTGAACTGAGCCAACCACTCTGAAGAGCAATTTGAAACTATGCCCAAAAGGCTACAAAACTGCGCATACCCCTCGACCCAGCAATACCACTACTAGGTCTATAATTACAAAGAGAACAAAGAAAAATGAAAAGGATCTATGTGTACAAAAATATTTATAGCAGTTCTCTGTAGTGGCAAAGAATTGGAGATTAAGGGGATGCCCCTCAATTGGCAAATGGCTGAACAAGCTGTAGGATATGATTGTGATGGAATATCATTGTGCTATAAGAAAGGATGACTAGGATGTTTTCAGAAAAACCTAGAAAGACTTACATAAACTGATGCAAAGTGAATGGAGCAGAACCAGGAGAATATTGTACATAGTAATAGCAATACTGTGTTATGATCAACTGTGAATGACTTAGCTACTCTCAGAAATACAAAGATCCAAGACAATTCTGAAGGATTTATGATGAAAAACGTTACCAACTTCAGAGAAAGAACTGATGGAGTTTGAATGCAGATTGAAGTATACTTTTTTTTACTTTCTTTATTTTTCTTGGTTTCTTTTTGGTCTGTTTTCTTTCACAACATGGCTAATATGGAAATATGTTTTGCATGACTACACATGTATAATATATACAAAAAATTGCTTGCCTTTTCAAGCAGGAAGGAGGAGAAGAAAGGAGAGAATTTGAAACTCAAATACTTTTTTTAATGTTAAAAATTGCTTTTACATGTAATTAGAAAAAATATATAAAAATTTTACCCAAAAATGCTCCAAAGCAGTAATTATATACATGTGTACATATATGTTTTCATACATGTGTATATATGTACATGTATAGATGCATTCATGTGCATATATTTAGATATATGAGAAAAGTTAGTTGTATGACCTTGGGCAGGTACCTTAACCTTTCTTAGCTTCAGTTTATTCATCTGTAAAATGGGGATCTTAACAGCATCTAATTCATAGGTTCTTGGGAGGATCCAGTGAGATAATATTGTATAGTATACTCAAACATTAAAGTGTTATATAAATGTTATCTATTATTTTTATATAAACTCATAAACACATGCATATATATGTATACATATCTCTGTGTGCATGTGTGTGTGTGTGTGCATGCTTTCGGGGAGTTAAGGAGAGAAACTTTTGATTTCATTGATATAGGGAACTTCCACTGAGGAAACTCTCCTTACCAACATATGATAGCTCATCACCTGCTCTGTAACTTATGACCTTAGAGAGTGGCCTAGACAATTAGAAGTTAAATGACTTATTCAAAGTTATACAGCCTTTGTGTGTCAGAGATGGGACTTGAAAATTGGTTTTCCTGACTCCAAGGCAAACTCTACCCATTACAACACATAGCCTCTCATAATATGCTAATAGCACATAAAAATGAACTAATTTTCTGTTCCTATATATTGAACTAATATCAGCCATACAACCCATCTTACCTGGAACACCACTCTGGATTTCTCTAAAAGATAAGTTCTCATGTTGGCACCAATAATTCGATATCTCTTATCAAAACCAATCTCAATGTATTTCCCAAAACGGCTGCTGTTATCATTCCTCGTAGTTTTAGCATTTCCAATTGACTAGGAGGTAAAAGAGAACAAGAATTTAATGGCTTAAATATATCAAGAATTTTTAGCATTTATAAGAGGATTCTGGAAGACAACAGGACCCAGCTTTTGATAAAGGCACTTTCACCTTTAGAGGGGTATCATTTTTGTACCTCCAGATAATCACTGCCTATGGTTTCCCAATTTCACTACCATATAAGACTATATCTAACAAGCTACTTCTCAGAGAAAAACTTGTGGCTAACAATTGAGTAATTGTCAAAGAGCATTTAACCATAATGTCTATAAAAACCAGAAAGCTTTTCTACATAAAAGCAGGTTAAGAGAGGGCAAAACAGAAGTCACCAGAGCATCTTGGCTATTGGGTTTCAATCGTCTTGGCCCAAAAAGCAGGTTTCTCTCTGCTGTCTACGTTGAAGAACCTAATATAGGTTATCCAAATATTTTATTTTAAATAAAAGCATATTTTATTGGAATACAAGTTTTCTTGTAAACTATCATTACTAATCCCCAAGAGCTCACAGCCTCATGTAATTATTTGCAAATAATCACTCACTGTTAAATAAAGTTTATATAAAACTTGGCTTAGAAGTCTGTCTATCCAGCCTCAGACACTTGACACTTACTGTGTGACCCCGGGCAAGTCAATTAACTCCAATTGCCTCACCAAAAGAAAAAGGGGAAAAAAAGTCTGTCTATAAGTATGATAATTTATATCTACAATGAAAAGCATCATCTTATTTCTACTAGAAAGTTACAAAGACTATCATATCTTACAAATTACAATATAATTTTGTAAATTAAAGTTATACATATTTTGCTCCTTGGTCAAGAAAACATATCTATATTTTTTTCTTTTAAAACAAAGGAAAAAATAGTGAAGAAACAGTACAAAGTAATCTGGCCACAATATAAAATGTTTTTACTCAGGAAATTTCATGGATTAAAATCTACAAATTCAACAAAGTTTAGTGATCTACTTTTGTCACAATCCTCTGCACTGGAATAAGGTCTGCAAGCCCTTGAAACTTGCGTCTAACCTTGTGGGGAACATATGTGAACACAGGCTTTAGCATATGCCTGGTCTTTTTTTCCCCCTGGATGAAGGCACTTTCAGAATTTCAGAAGATGTAGGGCCAAGGAAAATAAATGGAAGTAAGGAGCTATAAATTGTGATTCTAGCTCTGACTACCTCCAGCAAGTCTGCTTCTAGTAATTCACAGCTTTTTGTGCTTCTGTTTCCTCATTTTAAAAATAGAGAATCTGAAAACAATGATTTGTAAGATCTCTTCAAGCTATAGGATTCCATGATTTTAAACCCCAAACCTGAACATTTTGATTAAAAGGAAATTGCAAATGTAAACATCACCTTTCAATCACTCGTTTTTAAAATTTTGACACCAGTCTTGTGAAGTAGTTATTTATTCTAACCAACAAGAAACTGCTAAAAGAAAAGAAATTTTAGGAGTTCAAGACTTTGATTAAATCTGCAACTGATTTTAGGGAGACTCTGAATGAGTCAATGTTCTATATGAATTCATCAGGAAACATTAAGAGCTTATTAAGTGCCAGGTACTGTGCTCAGGCTTGGGGATACAAAGAAAATGTATAAATAGTCCTCAACTCCATATGCCTACATTCTAAAGTAAATGAAGATAAACATCTCTACAATTAATCTCTCAGATTAAACAAGGCTGCTGAAATGATGGGGAAATAAAGTTCAAACACTACCATGATTTTCTACCACATCCATTTCTGAATGTAAAAAAATCAGGGGTTAAAGTTAGGGAAAGGAAAAAATAATGTGAGAAAACAAGGTCATCAGATATGTCTTTGTTCATTATTGTCTAAGTAAACAGTGTACAGTAAGAACCAAGGTCATAGTAAATTAAGTGCTGGGTTTGTAGTCAGGAAGACCTGAGTTCAAATCCTTCCTCAGATACTTAATAGTTGTGTGACCTGGCAAGTCATTTTGAGCCTCTTTCCTCATCAAAAAAATGAAGAGGTTCAATTAGGTGATCTCTAAGGTCCCTGCCAGCTTTCAATTTATGATCCCTATAATTACAAGCAACAGGATAAAATCCTGCAGAACCTTATCTGTTGAATATTTATTATCCCAACTAAAGGACTGAAATTCTGTGCCTGACACTATTCATATCATAGTTAGACAGACCTGGTACACAGACGTGAAGTTTTGAAGCACTGTCTAACCTTTCTCCCTGTAACCCTTTCTTCTGCATTCTTTGGCTGCATATTCCTTTTTCAGATTTCAAACGGAAAGGTCCCAGATCTGTTATTTAACAATAAAAATTATTTCTCTTCACCCTTATTCCTAATCCACGTTCCTTTTGCAGGTGTCAGCATCCAGTTAAATCCAGTTACCTAATCCCTCCACCTTTCCTTATTTTCCTCCTTCCTCCCTCTCTGCAATCCCTATGGTCATCCTAAAGCTTTATATTGTCCCCAGCAACAGGAGAACAATTGAAATGAAAGGAAAATGAACATGGTTTCTGAAGGGAGCTTCCAGATATTTCAGAACAAATCATTCTGACCTGTTGTGTGGTCTAGCCCCTGTATCGTTCACGGAGTCCACTCAAATGTCAGGAGGCCCTGACAGGGGCTAGCTCCCACTCAGCATAGCACAAGAAATCTGATTGGTATACAACTAGACTGGACAATGTTTCTTGATGTAGTTAATAGATGAGATTTCTCATATTAGGACCAGCAGCCTGAATGATATACAAACCCAGTCATGGCAAGCCATTTTAGGTGCCAAGATGATATTTTTAAAATTAAGCTAGAAATAGGCATGACAATGAGAGGAAGCAAAACATAGCTTTGTTTTTTCTTAACCCAAACCAACAACTAGTCAGTTCTACAGTCACTATTTCACCAATGCTGGTAAAGGTGGAATCTACCATCACTTGTTCAGAATTTGAAATGGACCCTCTGAGAAAATGAATAAGAATATCTGCTTCAAAAACTTGAAGACATATAAGATTCTTGATCATGCTCTTTCAAAATGTGCATTTTTTTGCTTTCTTCCATTTGCATGCTATTTTCAACCACATTTCCACTTCTCACAGGAAGCTGCTCAACTCTCCCCACAGATCTATATCTTACATCACAACAAAAGTGGCAATTAGGTTGAACCAAGAGACAATCCTAAGGGTGACTAGGACATATCATCATTTTCAAACTTCACACAGCACTGCAAATCAGGCACAATTACCTTGGGAAAGACTACTGCAAAAACCCCTTGTGCCCCAGTTGTGTTATATCAGTTTTAACTTCATCTGTGCTTTAGGTGACAAGAAAGGCTTGATGAAGAAGAAAGAAGGGATAAAAAATATTCATATGAAATTCTAATTGGAAGCATTCACTTCTCTGAATCCAAATGAGTACTATTTTTTATTCATTTAACTGTGCTTCTTCCAAAATAGTCATTTTCCTTTTAAACACACTACTAAATTAATAATTCTGGAAACACTAATATTGAAATGTTTGAATTCTCTCACCTACAAAATAAGTACCATTTTCTCTACACATACATTTCTACTTCACTTAGGTATTTCTTATTTAAAAGATGCTCTTTTGTAAAAATTCTTCCTCCTATAAGTCTCATATTGTTACTAATCTTATAATTTAAAAGTTTTAAAAAGAACAGTATTGTCTTATCTCCTTCTCTAAGCTAAAATCATGATATTAGACAATAACATTAGCTAAGGTGTTAAAAAATGGAGAGGAAAAAATTTTAACTACTGTAATATAATAATCATGACAGTGAAACCCGAGTTCAGCATTTATTATAAGAAATAATATTTTCAGGGGAAAAAAGGCAGGAATCAGTCTAACTAGATACTGTAGAAGCAGTCAATAAAAAAAAGCAAGACCCTCCTGTAACTCATTAATTTATAAGCAATAGTTGTGAATCCAGTATATTGGCAAAAGTATAAATAAGAATAGATAACACCACAAAATATCACAAGGCATATTTCATTCATTAACCTGGGCTGGGGAAAACTTCAGTGAATCCAAAGACTTAGGCTCCCAGAATATCGTAAACTAGATGTGACAATGTATTTGTCTGGAAAAATAAAAACTTTAACAAGATGAGTCATCACTCCTTTCTACTTACAGGAAATGAGTGAATTTGGGGTGAAATTCATGGGGCATATAGTATAAGGCATAAATTTTTCTAATATAACCTCAGGTACAACTTACCTAAGATTTTTAGCAAAATAAAAATGTTTTAACACATTTAATTAGTAGATATAAACAAATGGGCCAGTAAGGTATAACTATGTGCCTGATTCTATTACCATGTAAGTGACTGCCATTAGTTGTCACACTGGGACACTTAGATCAAATATTAATTGTCATTACAGCTGAATGCAACTAATTTTATAATTAAATGCACGTGGTCCAAACACATATTAATTTCTAATGTCGTGGCTTACTAGTGAAAAATTTGGATGTCTCTAACCTAAACTAAGCATATATGTACATTTCTTCAGCTCACTGTGGCTGCATTAGCCTTACTGAAAATGTCTGACTATAAGAATTTTCACTAATTTCCTATGTCCCTCTCTATATTAATAATTTCATTTTCTAAATAATAAAAAACAGACCCCAGATTTTATTACTTATTTTATCCTGAAGTTATTTATACTTTATATTATTTATATACTTTATTATTTATTTATTTATATTATTATATTATATTTAAATATATTATATTATATTTATATATATTTATTTATATTATTTATATACTTCATATTTATCTTAGGCATAGTTAACAAAGAGCAGCATCATATTCAGCAGTAAAGGCTGAGGATGCTGCTACCTTACCTCCATAATGGGATTAGAGGCCAGGACCTTCTCTTCAACATTGGCCTCACTAGCAGAACCACTCACAGTTGCAAAGTATCTCATGGCATACTTAGCAGAGACTGTCTTTCCTGCACCAGACTCTCCACTTACAATGATGGACTGATTCCGTTCATCCCTGAAATACAAAGACTGTTAATCGCCAGCTGCTTCTCAAGCCTGATTGTAGACAGCATTATTTTCCAGCCAAGTGAAACCACCACACTTCTACAAGTTTATTCATGTTGAGATACATAAGAATGAATGATGCCAGTCTATTCCTTAATAACAACCACCAGCACTGTGCTGAAATGAGTAAACATCTGCCATGGCCTTCCATGAGTGAATGGGTCTAGACAGAGGCTCTTTGAATGGTTGTACACATGCCTCAAAGTACGTGCGTACTGTTCTGCGCCAAACAAATAATATGGCCACCAATCTAAAAAAGGTAGGAGTTGTTCCTCTGGTACCTTAGCAGAGAAATTTATAGGAAAAGTATGAATTACTAAAAATCTTTTGAGTCATTTGCTTGTATACTGGTAGCTGCCAAAGAATGAGTCTACATTTCAAACTCTCTTGACTCTCTTAATACAAACAGGGAAGAAAATGGTTCAGATACTGGCTACATTGGTTAAAAAAACAATAGAACATTATACGCCATTAACACAGAGTTAATCACAGTGCAGTTACTCTCTTTCCTTCCATTCATTCACACAATGACTTAATTCAGAACTTTTTTCAATGAACACTCCTGGTTCATAGAAGATTGCCCTTTCTGACTGTGGTGGATCCCCAGAAAAGAGAGGCAAATTTCCACTGAGACTATAGGGTACCAAGAAATGGCATCATTTATACCTATATTTGCAAAAATGCAATTTGCCTTTGAAAAAGTCTTTAATGGTAGTACTCTAAAAGGCCAAAAGCTGGAGATGTTTTCCATGGAAATGGATGACCCTTTAAAAAAAAAATGAAATGCAGTACTCCTTGGTTTCCAGATTAGTAAATTCGGGGTTTTCTGTGCCAGGAAAGAGAAATGAGAGGATTTCAAGATCTTTGCCTAAAAAAATTTAGGTTGTAATTGAAGCACATTTTGTAAAAAATTCTAGTCTTGCTGACTTATTTTTCTTAAAATGTGTAACAGAGGTTTAACTCCACCCTCCCACCTCCAATAAGGAAATATTAGTAAATTAGTTAGATCTTTAGAATCTTAGTAGATTAGTTATATCAGGGGCAGCTAGGTGGCTCAATATACAGTAAGGATGACTTGAATTCAAATCTGGCCTCAGACACATACAAGCTGTATGTCACTGTTAGCCTCTGTTTGTTGGTTTCCTCATCTATAAAATGGGGATAATAATAGTACCTACCTCCCAGTGTTGTTGTGAGGCTCAAATGAGATAATAATTGCAAAGCATTTAGCATAATGCCTGCTAGCTATCATCAACATCATCATTGGCTATTAGATATTGGGCAAGCATCACAGATATATTTTCATAATTAAAGGCGTGATGATTTAGTTGCATGTGCCCATGAACATGAAGTATAATTATTTAAAAGTTAAATGATACTTATTTGAGTTAAATTCTGTGTAATTTTTTTTTTGATATCTCAAAATTAAATTGCAGGAAAGGGTCCGAGGGAGTTGCTTTTTCTTGCCTTGCTACATATTACTGGAACATTCCGGATTGTAAGAGAGAGTATATTCATGATGTTTAATTACTTTGAATATTCTTGAATATACAAAGAATATTCTATTTCAAAGAAATCTATTTCAAAAATAAACTTTAAAGTTTGAAAATAAAAGCTTCTTCCCAGGGCAGACAGAATTATTTTAAAGCTAAATATAGCTTTCAATATTTTCCTGAGTAATGAAAGTTTTCTTTCCCCCCCTTTTGTCTCAGAGTTCTAGCTGCAAAGATCAATCAACAACCATCTATTGAACAGCCAGTTCCCTTTTGACACTGCAGTGCTAGGTACTGAGGAGTATACAAAGACATATAAGACATAGTCCCTGCCTTCAAAGTAGCTTACCACACGGCTATAGAGAGAAGATAAACACTTAAAAACAAATCAGTAGCTCTACAAAGTGTCAATGATTCATGCATGAATTCATTCATTCAACAAGCATTTATTAAGCCCCTGCTCTGTGGTGGGCACTTTGGCTAGGTACAGATAGATAGAGGCAAAAACAAAAAGTCCTTGCCCTAAAGACCTGACATTTTATTGAGGGGAAATAACACGCACATAATAAATAAACAAAATGTATACAAAAGAAATGCAAAGTAAGTTAGAGAGAAAATACTTGCAACTAGGGGTGATCAGGCACTTAAGTAGAGCTTTGAAGGAATCTAGGGATTCTACCACGGGGATGTGAGCAAGGAAGGGATTACAGGCCTGGGGAACAGTCTGTGCAAAGACATGGAAAAAGGATAAGGAATTTGGTGCATGAAGAACAGCTAGAAGGTCTGTTTGGCTAAAATGCAGAGGGGAGTGAAGGGAGCAACGTATAATAAATAAGGTGGGAAAACAAAGTTGGGCCAGAGATAACAGGCTTTAAATACTAAAGCAATTTGTTATTTTGTCCTAGAAACAATTAGAAGCAACAGCACTTTGAGCAAGGAAATTACATGGCCATGCCTCCTGAGCTTTAGGAATATCAACTGATAACCAAAGGATATATGCCAAACGATTTTTTTTTGGGGGGGGGGGGGCGGAGAGGAGGGGAGAAAGGGACCAGACTTGTGATTTTCATAGGTATAATTCCCAGATGAGGAAGCTCCTTCTTTCTAAACAGATCAGCATCTATTCTGAAATGTATCGTCTTAGCTATTTGGGGAATTGAGAGATTAATGTGACCTGATGGGGTCATACAGACAGTATATATCAGATATAATACTCGAACCCATGTCCAGTCTTCTTTGCCTGCTTGCTTGACCTCATCCCCAGCATTCTACTGTCCATCTCCATGCTTTTTGCACGGACTGTCCTATCCATGCCTGGTATATCCCTCCTAACTTCCAACTCTTAGAATTCCTGGCTTTCTTTAACACTCGATTCTAAGGCTTCCTCCTATAGATGGCCTTCCCCTCTAAAACTATCTTTCCATTTTCTCTTCTCTATACTTTATACTCTATACTATACTATACTCTCTACTCTCTACTCTGTACTCTCTATGTTGTCTTGCCCATTAGAGTATACACTCCTTGAAGGCAGGGACTATTTTTGCTTTTTCTTTGGCTTAACCCAGTGACTGGCAAACAACAATCACTTAATAAATGCTTGCTGCAAAGCAATGGAGCAGGACCCATTGGAGGCAAAATCTCCATACACCTTGTACTTTGAAACTGTGAAGCTCATCAGGTTAATGTCCTTACTATGATCATTTTCATTATCTCATTTCAGTCATAATTAGAACCTGCTATGTTTTAAAAAATATAATTTCAACATATTAATGATTTATCCAAAGCCTCATTTCTGAAGTCATCATAATTAGTTCTTGCCATTTTATTAATGTCATGGAAAATTTATAATTGATAGGTATTGCTTTTATAAATTAGCCCCTTTTGAGGTTATAATGCGAGTGTTATAATTTTCAATATTAATAAAATTAAAATGGAAATGTAGTGGGTAGAAATAAAATATAGTCATTTTACCATTTGGCAACCAAAAAAAAAATGCTTGTTGACCAATTACACAAGGCAATATGTTACTTCTAGTTTAATGACAAAGCTGATGCTAGAATCCAGGCAATCTGATGTTCTACCCATGGCTCTTTCCACCACATCATACTGCCTCAACAGTTTCAGATTGTAACTTTCAGGTTGAGTAGAAAAGAGATAACTCTGAATTCAAAAAGAACAAAGATCCAGCAATCTATTTGTGTTCGTGTTTGTTTCACAGGGAAATTCAAACATAGGCAATAGATAGGTCAACATCCTTGAGGTCTGAAAATAAATTTCTAAAACCAAAGTATTGATTCTGACATGCACAAAACCTTTAGGATTCCATGGGAAAAGAAATCTATTTCAAAAATAAACATTAAAGTTTGAAAATAAAAGCTTCTTCCCAGGGCAGACAAAATTATTTTAAATTGCTATGAACATTTCAAAGACTAGTGAAAATAGGTAATAATTTAGTCTGATCCACAGGTCAGGTTACATACCAGAAGGATGCACATCATGCCCCTCTTCTTCCTCACATTTTCATCTCCCCATCTCTCTCTATCATGATCCCTCTGAATTTTTTTTTCTGAGAATAACTTGCCTTTCTATTTCACCCTATGAAGTTATAAAAACTCTTTATCCTAGAGAGCAATGAACCTGGGTTCTCCAAGACTAAGCCAAGTGCAAGTTCTGGCAGTTCCAACCAATCTACAAATGTTTCAAGTACAGAGCTTGTCAGATGGCATATTCTACTCCAACAATGCTAGAACCAACTAAGCTGTAAAAGCTCATCAACAGTCTGGCCACAGGGTGTTGAATTTTTAAGCCAAAGCAAGTCCTGAAGACTGCCATCCATGTGGACAGAGGGAGTACTCATAACTGACAAAATCATGGATCCTCTCTATGTATTTCTAAACATTGGAAATATCTCAATATATACAAACATTGAAAATTTTATAGCTATGAAGTTCTTTATATACATTACTTCATTGAGCCCTATTAAGTGTGAAGTGAAAGTATTCATATTCTTGCCATGCTACATGGTGCTTGCAAGAGTGCTGGACTTGAATATGCCATCCTAATAATGTGACCATGAAGAGAACATTTAGCCTCTCAGCTTCAATTGCCTCACCTATAAGATGGGAATAATAGTACCTGTAGAATCTATCCCACAGAGTTCTAGGAATTAAATGAGATCATGTATACAAAGGTACTTTTAAACCTTAAAGAACACTATATAAATGTCCATTACTATTACTCTTATTCTCATTTTACAGGTAAGAAAACATGAGTTTACTATTTCTGGAGAAATATTTAGACCACATTCCATTCTTAAAGGGAAGAATTGTGAATGCTTAAAAAATAAAGTAGTAATCACTAAAAACCAACATGGTTGCATGAAGTATAGGTCATATGTTAACAGCAGAAATATGAAAGAATGCTCCAAACTAATAATAAAAGGAATGAACATCAAAACAATCTGGAGGTTTCACTTCACATCCTGAAAATTGGCAAAAATGACAATACATAGGGATAGTCAACATTGAAGGTGTTGTGGGGAGATAGGCACACTAGTGCATTCTTGGTGGAATTATGAAACAATGTCAGTATTTTGGAAAGCAATATGGAATTATGCAGGTAAAGTGACTATGATGTCCATACCTTTTTACCCAAAGATTCCACATAAGGCTTATATCCCAATGAGGCCTTTGATAAAAAGAAAGTCACCACATAATACCAAAATATGCATAACAGCACTTTTTGCAGTAGCAAAAAACTGGAAACAAAGCAGATATTCATCAATTGGGGAATGGTTTAACAAACTGTGATACGTGAATGGAAAATTACTATTCTGTGAGACATGCAAAACATGGAAAAATTTACACAATCTAATACAGAGCCAAGAAAATAACATAAATAATGCCTACAACAATATAAATGGAAAGAACAACCACAAAACAAACAAAAGTGAATGTTGTAAAATTCCAAAGAATAAGCATAGCCTCAAAGAAGAGATAGACATACCCACCCCACTCCTTTACAGAGATGGGGAATCCATGGGTATGACATAAGTTTTCAGACTTTTTTAATTGGTTTGGCTTTTTTTCCTTTAAAAATATTGTTATATGGGATGACTCTCTGGCAAAAGGGGAGGAAAAATGGAAATTTTGGTGATGTATAAAAAGATCAATACAAAATATAAGAAAAATAAATTTTTAAGTGCTGGTCATATCACACTAACTTCCTTTCCTTTTTACAAAGGAAAACTAGCCTGGGAAGGTCAGCCGAGTGCTATAGACAGAATATACTGAGAAATCAGGAAAATATTTGAAAAAGTCTCTCAGGCTGTCCTTGTAGTCACAACAGAGATGTGTCAGATGATGGAAGGATTAGGCAGATTCTGAACTGGTTGAATGACTAGACTGAAATAGTGGTTAATAACAGTTCAGTGTCACCCTGAAAGGTCTCAAATAGAATGTCCCAAGAATTTCTCCTTGGTGGCATTCTCTGCAACATATGTAAAGCTACCTCACTGTAGCATATATTTGGAGCTAGTAGGTACCCTAGAGGTAGGGGTCTAATCCAATTCCTGCATTTTACAGATGAGGATACTGAGGCCAAGAGAGATTAAGAGATTGCCCATGATCATAAAGGTATTAAATAGCAGATATAAGCTCAAAGGCTGTGACTCCAAGTTCTATACTCTTTCCTTTTGTAAGAAGACATAAATGACATACTTGTCAAATTTGGGGATGGGAGAGGAATAAGCATTTATTAAGTACCTACTATGTGCATGGCACTATTAGAGCTTTATAAATATTAGTGTGTATTAAGTCCATACTATGTGCCAGGTACTGTGCTAGATGGTGAGGATAAAAGAACAAAGAATGAAATAATTCTTACTCTTGAGCTTACATTCTACAAGGGAAGACAAGTACATATATAAGTAAATAAAGAATAAATAACAAAGAGAATAATTAGAAATAAATACAAAATAATTTGGGAAGGAGAGCACTAGTAGTCAGGTGGTATCAAGAAAGACTTTATTCAGCAGAAGGCATTTACACTTCATCCTAAAAGGAGGGATTCTATGAGGCAGAGATAAGGAGGGAGTGCGTTCCAGGCAAGTAGCCTGTGCAAAGGCAGGAGAGAAGAGATAAGACAGTCATGTGAAGAACCAAAAGAAGGTCAGTTTGATTGGATCACAGAGTATAGGTGCAGGGAGTACTGTACAATGAGATCGGCTGGGATCACATTTGTGGAGGGCTGTAAAAGCCAAGCAGAGAAGTTTATCTATTTTGTCCTAAAGACAACTGAGAACCACTGAAGTTGGTTTAGCAGGGAAGTTGCAAAGTCAGATCTGTGTGCAGAAGTAAAACTACTTTGGCAGCAATGTATAGGATGTAGTGGAATGGGAAGAGATTTGAATCAAAAAGACCAATTAGGAAGCCACTGTAGGATTTGGCAACTTACTGGATATATGGGGTAAAGGAGAATAAGAAGGCTAAAATAATATCATAGTTAAAAACCAAGGATACTGGAAGAATGATGGTACCTTCCACAGAAATAGGGGAAATTTACAAAAGGGAGGGTTTGGGTTAAAAAAAGATAATAAGTCCACTTTAAGACATGTTGAAGTAAATGGAATTCATGCTCAAGGGAGAAACTATGGCTCATATTCACATATAATATGTGATACATACACACATAAGTAAATGTCTACATATACATCTATGTATGTGTCTATATTCACACATGTATACATAAATGTATACATATATTCATCAATTCTGATATAATGATCATGTATATCAGTTCACTCCTAGGATATATTTTGTCTAGGTCACTTGAACTTCTTAAGAATAGGTAGATGGAGGGGCAGCTAGGTGGTACAGTGGATAGAGCACTGGCCCTGAAGTCAGGAGAACCTGAGTTCAAATTCGGCCTCAGACCAAACACTTGACACTTACTAGCTGTGTGACCCTGGGCAAGTCACTTAACCCCAGTTGCCTAAAAAACAAAACAAAACAAAACAAACAAACAAAAAAGAATAGGTAGATGGTGCCTAAATCCTCCCCTATCTTGTCTTTCCACACCTTGCTAATCATTTCTGTTCAAACCTTCTCTGCCCAAAGTTCATTCTTCTTGGAAGAGGAAACATTAGTGAAATAAGAGTTGAGAAGTTCAGCTTTCTCACCATCAGCCATTTCATCATTCTATACACCCTGAGAGGGATCTTATTCCCCTTGTTTAATCCTTCTTGTGTTGCCTATTTATTTAACTAAAAACACACTTTTGGTCATCCTTAGCATGCATTGCCAACATCAGGGTTGCAATGCTCCTTATAATTCTGAGACAATTGTGCTACTCTTCTATATCTATCCTTAGTTACTTGCCCTTGTTTTCAACTTCTGTACAAAAATCTGCATTTATCAATGAGTTCCCTGTGCACTAGAAGATTTCTGAAGGATGGGGACTATGTTTTCTATCTTTTGTATACCTAATACACTGTTCTATACTCAAATACTTTCTTCCTTCTCACTGGAATCAGTTCTGCTGAAGTCTTCAGAATTTCATTCTTAAGCATTTCCCATCCCTCTTGGGCCTTTCTCCCTGCAAAATATCATATCTTTGGATCTCCCTATAATTTTGGGGGGCATTTTAAAATCTGATGTCCTAAAATCTAGTGGAATCACCTAAAAAGTCTGCCATGTTATATTTGTATAATTTAGACCACAGCCAGTTTTCATTTTCCTTCTTGAATACACTGATGGAGTAATGATTTGTCTCCAAGATTCCTGTCATTTCTACCTTAGCAATCAATTCTCATTCCTGGTAAGAATCAGGTACAGAATAGTATTTCCTCTTCTACTTTTTGAAGGATGAAATTTTCATTAAAGCAAGATACAAATTTGTCTTTAAAAGTCATATTATTATCCAACATGCATAGAAGTGCCTACTATGTGCCAGATACTGTGTCCATTATTTATTCTCCTTGGATGATTATACTTGTTTGATTAGTACTAGAAGATTTCTGAAGGGTGGGGACTATGTTTTCTATCTTTTGTATACTTAATACACTGTTCTATACTCAAATACTTTTTAGTTAATTATCATCTTTCCATCAATACCTGGTTTGACAAAAATTAACTAATATGCAGGTAGGTGGCACACTAGAGACAGCACTGGGTCTGGAGTCAGAAGGACCCAAGTTCAAATTCAGCCTCAAAACTTACTAGCTGCGTGACTCTGGGTAAGTCACTTAACCTGCTTTCTCAGTTTTCTCATCTGTAAAATGGGTATAATGACACCACCTACCTCCCAGGTATGTTGTGAAGACCAAATGAGATAATAATTGTAAATTTCTTAGCACAGTGCCTGGTACATAGTAAGTGTTAAGTGTTATTATTATTTATTTGTATTATCTTCCAAGACAGAATTAATGTGGTGAAAAGTTGAACCTAGGCAATATGCAGAAGTTCATCGCTGTGTTAAATGTAGAGAAATGTCACTACTGAAGAGCATCTAAAGAGTTTGCCTTGCTTATACATCTCAATGCTTTAGTAGGTTGTATGTCTATGATCTTAATATAGAATAATTTTGATTCAAATAAGTTTCTTATAGTGTTGAGGAAATTTGATTTTGTTGTGCCCTTCTTTGAAGACTGTGACTAATGAGTGGTGACAACTTCCAGCCCTTTTTGGGGATGAGTTTTGTCGTTCTTAACCTCATTCTCCCCTCCTGTTGGAGAGACTTAGGCTTTCCCTGCAGTTAGGTTGGCTAAAATGCTCAATCAAGTCCAGAAAACAAAATGAACCCTCAAAATTACACTGGACAAAATCATATATACCACATTTGTTGGGTGGTCTTTCTGTGGAGGACAAATGAATATACAATATAAAGTGAAAATATCACAGTTGGTACAGGCTATTAATTGTGACAGACTGTGCTCTAGAGAGCCATGAAGAATAGTCAGTAAATGGAAACAAAAATTCTCTAGAGATTAAAGATTAGGTCACTGAGTTAAGCAAAGGGAAACTCACTACATAGCTATAAGATCAACATCTGAATTTGAATACTAATTTCCAATGATGTCAGTATTTAACCTTTTCACAGTCAGAAGACTTGGCGTATGCCACATAGTTTCTAGTGACAAATACATTCTCATTGTTATCTTGTATTTATAATTAAGTACCTACTTTATAAAAATGGCAGTGGATCTTTTTTTTAATCACACAGGATAAAAACCACAAAGGATTACAATGTGTAATTAACAGCATCAACACAAACAACCAAGTAGAAGTACATGAGAACATACAGAGGAACTACATAACAAAACAAAATACGGCACATCTCCACAAACCAATCCTATAAATAAATAAAAGTCACTAATAGTTAAGTTAAATGAAAAACAACAATGGAACAAAGGCAATTAGGAAGGAGATTCAACAATAATACTGAATGCCACTGTATGCTTTTCAATATGCTCTCATTTCTATAAACTCATTCGATCCTCACAACAATTTCGTGAGGTAGGGAAGACAGTTATCTTTAACCTATTTTACAAATGAAAAAATTGTGACAAAGAGGTTAAGTTGAAGAGCTCTTCAGTAGCAGATCTGGGACTAGCCACCTACTCCAGGGCTTTTTTTTTTCCTTTGCTTTTTGATGAGGCAGTCGGGGTTAAGTGACTTGCCCAGGGTCAGACGGCTAGTAAATATATGTCAAGCGTCTAAGGCCAGATTTGAACTCAGGTCCTCCTGACTCCAGGGCTGGTGTTCTTTCCACTGCACTACCTAGCTGTCCCCAAGGCTTTTCTCACTAGACCATACCATGTCTTACTAGATTAGAAAATGCTCATTCAGTTGTTTCCATGATCTAGGAAGGAAACACATATATTCCAAAAATTAATATCAATCTTCTACAAATCTGCAAGTCACAGTAACAAATGATCAGAACATGGGGTATTTATCCAAGTTAAACAGCCATTCCACATATGCATCATTCAAATGCACATCTAATAGTATGCAGATTTGCTTAAGGTGCTATATAAATAATAGCTATCAATACTATAATTAGTAGTAGTAGTAGTTAGAAGATCTGAATTTGAGTCCTGGTTCTGACACTTTCTTTATATATATAAGGACAAGCAAATGAACTTCTCTGAGACTTACTTTCCTCACTTATTAAATAGGAATAATAGTAGTTACATTACTTTGCAAAGTTGATGTAAAGAAAGCTCTCTGGAAACTTTAAAGTGCTTTTGAAATATGAGTTACATACTCACATTTAGAGTTATAATGCACTATACCTGCACAAGAAGGTAATAAGGAAAACTGATAAGATAAGTATACTGTTCAAGGGCACACAGCTATCAGCAGTAGAGAGAGAGGCCTAGACTACTAATCTGGGGCTCTTCCCATTAAACCATACACTTTCCTACAATTACCTTGGCTGCTACAACCACTGGGCTTATATCTACCTATAGGAATCAGTGGTATCATCCTTACTGCAAGAGATGAAACTGAGTCTTCCCTGAACCTAATTCTGCAGTAGGAGGAACCTTCAAACAGTCCCTAACTGTGAATATAATGAAAGATAATTTTATTTCTATCAGAGAAGTACATTACCTTAACACCGAGTAAGAAAAATATGCAATAAAAAATGCAAAGCAAGTAGGTTTAGCAGTACCATATCTTAAATGTCAAATGGATAATTTTGATTACATTAAATTAAAAAGGATTTGTACAAATGTAGTCAAGATTAGAAGGAAAACGGAAAATTGAGAGAAAAATTTTATAGACAATTTCTCAGATAAAGGTCTTATCTCTCAAATATATAAAGAACTTTGTCAAATTTATAAGAATATAAGTGGTATATGATTGTGATGGAATATTACTGTGCTATAAGAAATGATGAGCTGCTTGAGTTTAGAAAAATATGGAAAGATTTGCACGAAATAATGAAGAGCAGAAACGAGAATGTTGTACACAGTAAACACAATATTGTTCTAAGAACAACTTTGAACAATCAAATCATTTTGAGTATTATAAATACTCAGACCACCTACAAAGGACCTAGGAAGGAATATGCTATCCACCTCCAGAGAAAGAACTGATAAATAGAAGTATGTATACAATGTTTTTACATATATATGTATACACACACACACACACACACACGTGTATGTAATGGTAGCCTTTTCTAAGGCAGGGCGGGGAAGGAGGGAGAAAAAAATTAAAAGTGCACAGCAGAGAATAAAAGAAAACTTAGAAGGAAGCACAGAAAAGCAAGGTAGCTTTGAAAATTATGTGTAGAATTTATTACATGGTTTTTTTTTTAATTCAACAGTGTGAAATGAAAATTCATTGTTTTATACTGAATCGTCTTTTTATGTTGTGCTGTTGTTCTCCTTTTTTGTCTTTTTGTATTTAAGTTCAAAATAAATTTTTTAAATTTTTAAAAAGAAAGAACATTTATAAACAGAAAAAAAGAAAAATATGTAAGTAATGATCTAGCAACATCATCTGAATGTTTGAAACTTAACTAAGCATGCATGAATTTTTTAAATTTCTGCCTTTGTTATAGGTAGGGGTTTCTACAAGAAATAACTGACTAAAAAACAAAAGAAGTCTGTTTTTAAAAAACAAATTGAAAAAATGAAAGAAATATACAATACATAAGGCTAAGATAGAGTCTCAGGAGAGGTGTACAAAATAAGTTACTGAATGTAACCAAAAACAAATATCTAAGGGTAAAAGGAAAGAAAACTGAGAAATATGATATCAATAGACCACCAGTAATAATGATGCTCAGGATAAAACTTCAGCTTAAAACACCTATATATTCACAGAAGTCTTCAAGTAAACATTTTTCAAAACTCTTTTTTGGGGGAGTCTTTTGCTCCAAATTCCTCTTTGCAAAGTAGAATGCTCCAACATTCTTCTGTCTCCTTGGTGTACAAGGCACTTGCCAACTTGGCTTGAAGGACCAAAAAACCTCTATAAATGGACGAAAATTCTGTAACCCACTTGCAAGCTTGGACTTGTGTGTTGTAGAACAGAGTTGCACATGCATAAATTGATCATTCTTCGAGGAAGAAGTAGGAGAGGATCTGAATTTATGATTTCTTTGGTTCAGGGAAATCATGGTATGGAAACTCCCCCCATCAATGCAAATCAGCCACTCATTCGTAACGTGTAGTCTTACAGAGTTTGCTGAGGCACTGAGAAATGGAAATAATTTGCCCATGGTCCTATTGTAGATATGTGTCAGAGGCAGAACTTGAAGGCAGGACTTCCTGACTCCAAACTTGGCAGTCTACCACTATACTATTCTGTTCTTTTTTTGATCATTCATTATTATATCCTTTTTTTAAGAGCATAATCTGGTCTCACAAATAGTTTTCTCTCCTCCCCCACCTTTTTCACTTCCCCACAATTTTTATTGATACCTCTCTGTTTAATCTTTTTTAAAAGATATTATGGGCTTGTGCATTGATAGCTAAAAGAAGCATAGTATCATTATTAAAATGTGTATTTGTGTATAGCTTTATACCTCTTCATCCAGTACCTGGCCTGTGTATGTACTCAGTTTATATGGTTGATTCCATCCTGGTGCCTATCACATAGTTGGTACTTAATAAACACTTTTTTCATTCATTCAGGTGCTAATTTGGCACAGATTTATTAAAACATAATCTCTAAACTTTTAGATAATGAAGTAATTCCTTTCATGGCTAAAAAGACTAACTCAGTCTTTAAGATTTGCTCTACCAATGGACTTCCAATTCAAAGTGTACCAGAGGAGTTATAGGATAATCCACGGTAGACACAGGGGGTTGATACTGAGGAATAAATGTTTATTAAAGCATATATAATCATGAAAAATAGAGACTATTTGAAAATGGCTAAGAACTGTTTTTGGATTTGTCTTTGTATCTCTAGTGCCTAGTGTCTAGTGTCTGATATATAATAGTCACTTGATAAAGAAATATTTTTTGAATGTGAAAATTCCATTCAGGGCTTAGTGCTTTTACAGATCTATGATAACATGGCCTCTATTTACATATTCTAGCAACTAGATACTAATTCTTGGGTTCAAACTCATACACAGTATAGACTCAGTCACATGTTACGGGTCTCCATTCTCTGAACTGAAGCATCAAGATTTTTTAAAAATCTAGGAGATAATTTGAAAATGTCTGGACCTAACCAGAGAACTTCAGAGCTATATGGAATGTCAGGGTTCACTTAGACCACTTCCCTCATGAGGAAAATCCCTTCATCTTTTCAAACCTCAATTTCTTCATTTGTAAAATGAGGGGTTTGGGCTCAGCAAGTACTTTCTTAACTTAAAACTATCTGATTAAGTCCAGAAATTTTCAAAACATCTCCCTAGATCTTCTGACTCCCGGTCTGGTGATCTTTCCTTTACACTGCATTGCTTTCTGAGAATGAAGGAAATTATTACAACAAATGAAACAAGGATATTCATCTTTCCCTCACCTGGCCATCTGCTTATAAGCCTCTTCTGCCACAGCAAAGATGTGAGGATCCATATCTCCCATGTTCTGGCCACTATATGCATTAATGATATCTTCGCCATAGATAGGCAGCTGTTCATAAGGATTTATAGCTACTAAAACAATACCTGCAAAAGAAAATAAAGCACATAGCACAGGATAATACTGGTAGATTTTGAGGAAAGCTGGTAGAAGAAAGTTCAACAGTAATATTGATTCCTTCCTGATCTGTACTATTTGTACAAAGGTTACAATTTAATTTCATGATGCTTGGCAGCCAAAAGTATCTAAATGAGCCTTCCAAGGCTGAATGTAATTTCTTAAATATGATCAGTCATGCAACTGAGAAATATAGTGAGAATCACAAATAATCCAAGTCTTATTTTAAATTCAACCATTACTGGTCTTAAAAACTAGAAGTCCAAGTACAAAACTAGATCTTGTGCCCTGACAGCTAGCCTTGTTGCTAAATGGTCTGAACCAATCCACATTTTCTCCATTTATAAATGGGTCTGTTTCATGCCTTTCCTAGCTTACTGCACTCCCTACAAGGATCAAACATATCCTGACAAACTCATGGTCACAGAAACAAAATGAGAAAATTAAATGCAGAAATAGAGCAATAGATAGAAAAACTGAGTCATAAAAATTACTCGGAAAGAAATGGAAAATATACATTTAAAACCTAAAAAAAGAAAGAAGGAACTCTAGAGAAAACCCAGTATTTGGGAATTTTTTGACTCCTGAATGACTCCTTAAATCATACAGTTTATGACAAAACTTTATATCCCTATAAACACTCCTTGCTCTGTACTGCCTTTCAGATTCTCCTTTACCATCACCACTCAGCAACCCTTTCTCCTTTGAAGTTTAATCAATTAAAATTTTCCACCCAATGTAGATCATGATAACTATTATGGACCAGCTCCCAGGTCTACTCCTCCTCCTTGCTCAAGGAGTTCAGTACATGGTTTACTGTCTTCCTTTATTCCCCAAATTCTGCCTTGATATTAGAGCACTTCAGCAGCTATACTGATGCTCTCTCAAATTCCTTAATCTCCCAATTCCTCAATTACCTTAAATGCCATGACCTATTCCTTCACTCCACTTCAGCCATACATAACTCAGCCACATAAGGATGGCCACAACCTGAATCTCATCATTCCTCCAAATATTCTACTTCCCTGAAGAAAAACTCTGAAATGGCTCTGATCACAGACTCCTATCATTCACTTCGCCTTATGTCTCACCCTTGTTAAATCTGTCTTAGCTCTGAGTCTCCCAGTCAGTTTCTAATACTTTCTCAGACCATAAACCTTGCTTTAACTTCATTTTCTTCCTTTCCCAATCCTTTAGTTAGCCAATTCGATTCTACATTATCCTCTACTCTTGAATCCTTTGTCCTCTTGAACTAACACCATCCATCTCTTTCCAAACCTCAGCTCTGGAT
Organism: Vombatus ursinus; assembly: GCF_900497805.2. Taxonomy (NCBI): domain Eukaryota; kingdom Metazoa; phylum Chordata; class Mammalia; order Diprotodontia; family Vombatidae; genus Vombatus; species Vombatus ursinus. Next base: position 3,670,066 of record NW_020954626.1, read on the forward strand.
TATTCCAACTATTAATTAATTCTCCTCTTCTTTTCCTACTCATTGGCTGTTGAATGGAAGTGCAATATGACATCTGACTCAATTGAGAATGCTCTTCCCAAAGTCACTTGTAATCTCTTAACTGCCAAATCTGATGGTCTCTTCTCATTCTAGATCTCTTAGTTGCATTTGAAACTGTTAACTCTCCTCTCCTCCTGAATATTCTCTTTTTCCTGGGTTTTCCTGATACTAAACTCTCCTCATTATCCTATAATCTATCTGAATGTTCTGAGTCTCTTCTGCTAGTTCATCAGTAAAATCATGATCCCTAACTGTGAGTGCATCCCTCGAAGCTCTGGCCTGGGCCTTCTTTCATTCTTTCATTATATTCTCTCCTTTGGTGAGCTTATCAGCTCCTATGTGTTTAATTATCACTATGCAGATGACTTTTTGCTATATATACAGTTCTACTGACTCTCCTGAGTTCCAATCCTGCATCATAAACTCTTTATTGGACATCTCAAACTAGGTATCCTATAGACATCTCAAATTCAGCATGTTTAATACCAAAACAAAATTCATCCTCTTCCCTCCCACCCTCAAACAAACAAACAAACAAAAAAATCTGATCCCTCTTCCAAATTTCTCTACTTCTATTGAAGATTACCAACCACCATTCTTCAGTCTTCCAAGTTTATAACCTTGGTGTCATCCTTGACTCCTCATTTTCCCTCACCCCACATAACTAGTTGCACAATCTTGCCATTTTTATCTTGTACCCTGATAGAAACTAGTCCTATATAACACCACTCTAGTCTATCCTACATATAACTGCCAAAGTGATTGTACTTAAGCCCAGATTAACAATGTCACTGCTCATTCAATAAACTCCAGTGATTCCCTATTGCCTCCAGGGAAAACAAAATATCAATTCCTTTCCTTAGCTTTTAAAGCCCTTCACCACAGTAGCTGTCTCTAATATTATAATCTCTAGTGAAGCCCTCCATGCCATTCCTCATTTACCATCCTCTCAGCTGAGAACCTTACTTCATATTCCAGATGAAAAAAAATGAGGACATTTGCTGAGGCTCTTTCTTCTTCCCTCCTCCTCATCTCATATTACTCATCTTCCTCCACTCTCTCCTCCTTTATTCTGTCTCACACTAAGAGGTAGCCCTTCTCCTTGCCAAGGCAAATCCCTAAACATGCACCCTTGATTCCCTCCCCTCTCATATTCCAGCAGATTGCCACCCCCACCATCTCTAATTTCTCTCTAATCTTCATTATCTCCCTTAAGTGGTTCATTCCCTGCTGCCCTATCTTTTAAAAAAATCATCATTTGATCTGACCATCCCTACTAGATACCATCCTATATCTCTTCCCCTTCTCAGTTAAACTCCTTAAGAAAGGTGCCTGTTCTCACTTCTAAACTTTTGTAATCTGATTTCTGATCTCATCATTCTACTGAAACTCTCCAAAGTTAACACTGATCTCTTAATTACCAAAATACAGTCCTCATCTCAGTCCTCATAATTCTTCTCCTATCTAAAGCATGGGGCACTATCAATCACTCTACCCTTCTAAATAGTGTCTCCTCTCTGGGTTTTCTTGATAATGTTCTCTCCTGGTTCTCCTCCTATCTGTCTCTTCCTACTTGTCCTTTTTTGCTAGATCTTCATCTGGGGCATAACTACTAACTATTGGTTTTCCTCAAGAATCTATATTGGGCCTTCTTCTCATCTCCTTCTACACCATCTCTCTCTCCTAACCTCCAGCTCCTTATCACCAACTGCCTTTTGGACATCTCAAACTAGGTCAAACTAGGTTTCAAGTCAACATGTCCAACCCAGAACTTGTTATATCTTTGCCCTACCCAAACCGGGTAGCCTATAGACATTCTCCTCTCCCCAATTTTCCTATTTCTGTTATAGGCACCATCATACTCCCAATCATCCAAATGCACAACTTCAGTGTTATCTTAATTCTTCACTTACGTTGACTCCATATATTCAATCTATTGTCAAGTCTTGACATATCTACCTTCACACCAAGTCTCATAAACTTCCCCTTCTGTCTATGCATATAGCCTCCACCTTGGTGTGAGTCATCACATCTCCCCTAGATTACTGCAATAGCCATTTGGTTATTTCCCTGCCTCAAGTCTACCCACTATAATACACCCTCCACTCAACCACCAAAGTGCAGGTCTGACTATGTCACTATATCACACCACTCCCACTCTCCCTTATTCAATCAATCCCACTAGTTCCCTATTACCTCCAGGATCCAATATAAAATCTTCTGTTGGTCATTTAAAGCCCTTCACAACCTGGTCCTTTCCTACCTTTCCAGTCTTTATTATACCTTACACCCACATATTCTACAATCTGTCTATATTGACCTGCTTTCTGTTGCTCACATAATACTTTTTCTCCCAACTCTGCCATTTTACTGGATATTTCCCCCATAACTATAATTTTCTTCTTCACGTCCACATTCTGGCTTCTCTAATCTCCTTCAAGATTCAGCTCAAATCCCCATAACAAGCTGTTCCTGTTACATACACACACACACACACACACACACACACACACACACACACCAGTGCCTTCCCTCTGATATTAACTTTCATTTACAATATATATATATGTTCTGAGTGTGTATACAGCATATGTATGTATATACAATGTGTGTATATATGTATGTGTACATACATACACACATACACACTGTAAGTACAAAGTTATTTGCATGTTGTCTCACCCATGAGGGCAAGGATCATTGTTTACCTTTCTTTGTATCCCCAGTTATAACCCTAGCCCCAACCTTTCTTTCCTGCTATGTCATACATTACTCTCCTCTTGTGTCGATTTATCCAAACTGGCCTTCTGTATGTTCCTCACATACAACACTCAACCTCCTATCACTGTCTTTACATTGCCTGTCATGTATGTCACTCCATGTCTGGACTGTACTCTCTCCTCACTTCTGTCTTAGAGAATCCCTCTTACCTCAAGATTCAGATCAAGCACAACCTTCCATACAAAGTCATTTCTGCTCTCCCCCACTGCTCAGGGCCTTCTCCAAAACTTTACTTTAATTACTTTCTATTAATTTGTTTTTGTTCTCTTTATATTTATTGTGTGTATATCTATATGTATGTATGTATGTATGTATGTATGTATGTATGTATGTATGTACTTGTAGCCTTCCCCTTTAGGATGCTCAAGCAGTAATTGTTTTATTCTTTGTATTTCTATTCTTAATGCTTAGCACAGTACCTAACACATAGTAAGAACGTAATAAATGCTTGTTGATTGAGCCATTGATGCATAGGCAACAGAGTTAAAAGAAAGTATCCACTGCAGGGATGGGGAACCTGTGGCCTCGAGGCCACATGTGGCCCTCTACATCCTCAAGTGTGGCCCTGACTGCATCCAAATTCCACAGAACGAGTCCCTTTCTGTGAAGTTTGGATTCGGTCAAAGGGCCACACTTGAGGACCTAGAGGGCCACATGTGGCCTCGGAGGTTCCCCACGCCTGTGCTAGTTTGATCAGGGTTCTTAGGAGTTGGCAATACTGGGGCTACAGTTACTTTGAGAATTCCTAAGTAACTTCCCTCCCTCTCTTAGATACTAGTATATTATAGACACCTGAGATGGAAATAATTTCCAGGAGTTCTTCCTCCCACTCACTATTTCTCCACAATTATTCTTATACCAAGTTTTCCTTACTATATAGAAGATAAAGGGATAATAATTAACCAACAAGTTTATGGTGACCATTACTATGTGCCCAGAGACCTGTCCTAGGCAATATGGGTCATTATAATAATAACAGTATCTGACATAAGCATTTTAAGGTTTGAAAAGCACTAACACACACACACACACGCATCACCTCATCTGATCCTTTCAACAACTTATGAATTAAGTACTACAGGTATTATTAATTCAATTTTAAAGATGAGGAAATTGAGGCCCACAGAGGTTATGGGACTTGTCTACAGTCACATAACTAGTAAGAGTCGGAGACAGGATTCAAACTTGGGTTACTCCTTACCCCAACCTCAGCACCCTTTCTACTATACCACACAGCTTCCTCCTTTAAAAAAAAAGGATAAAATACTATCCTTGCTCCCAGGGAATTTATAATACACCATAGTGACAAAATAAGGCATACATATATGAAAAAATTAAAGATTAAGATAGTATTATATGTTGATATAACAGAGCGCTGATTGTGTGATATAGAGACTAAGCACAAAAGAATAAACAAAATCAATTGCCCAAATACAGAGTATTGTTACATTATGAGAGAGAGACCTGGTAGATAAGACTTCACGTTAAAAAAAAAACAAAACTGGGGTACTGAATGTTCTACATACTCAATATAAGTCAATCATGTGACATGACAGCCAAAAAATTATGTGACCTAAAGTTGTATTTATAGAAGTCACGTAAAAAAAAAGAAGACCACAGTCCCACTGTAAAATTCCCTGATCAGAACACAGCTGGATATTCTGTCCAGTTCTGAGAACCATATGTATTTATTATGTCTACTGACAAGCTATGTGCAGAAAAGGATAGAAGACTGAAAAATACATCATATGTAAATTGCTTGAAGGAATAGAGATGTTTATCTAGGAAAAGAGAAGACTTATGGGGAGTTAAGCTAGCTATCTTTCAGTATTTGAAGGCCTATGATATAGAAGAGGAATTAGACAATCTGCTAGTTACCAAAAAGCAGAACTGGGAGTAATAGGTAGAAAAAGGAGAGAAGTAAAGTTTGTTGTGATACAAGGCAAATTTCCTAATAATTAGCACTATCCAAAAGTAAAATGGGCAGCCACTCCTCCTCCTAACTTCCTTATTTCTATCAAGGATATCACCATTCTTTCTTGAAGGTTTACAACCTAGCAGCCGCCCTTGACACTTCACTTTCACTCATGCCCTATGTTCAATCTGTTGTGAAATTCTGTTGAACATTCCACCTCGTCAACACCCCTCAAACATACCACCTTTTCTCTCCTCACACCATAACCACCCTAGTTCATGCACTCATCATGTCTGATCTGGACTATTGCAGTAGTTCCTTAATTGGTCTCCATCCAGACGCACTTTTCTGTCACCAATCTGTCTTTTACAAAGCTACTAAACTGACATTTCTACAGTACAAGTCTGACCATGTAACTGCTCTGCTTAAGAAGCTCCAGTGACTCCTCATTTCCTCCCCTGTTTGGCATTTAAAGCCCTTCAAAATCTAGCCCCAGCCCACCTTTTCAAGATGATTACATGTTCCTCTTCATTCATTCTACATTCCAGCCAAACTGACCTACTCAAAGTTTCCCATATGTGACATTCTATTGATTGCCTCTAGGCCTTTGCACAGGCATAGAATGCATTCTCCTTCATCACCTCTGACTCTTGAAACTCCAAGTTCTCTTCAAAGCTTCCTTGAAGGCTCAAGAATTTCACCTACAATCAAAGGCCTTTTACTGATTCCTGTGAGTTGTTACACCTCCCATATCCCCCTTCCTTCAACCCATCACCCATCAACCTACATATTTTGTATATAATCTGTGTGAATGTGTATATAACTGTGAACATGTCATATCTACCTAATAGAATGTAAGCTCCTTGTGGACAGGGTCTGTCTTAATTTTATACTTGTATTCCTGTCTTCAAGGACAGTACTTGGCACATGATAGTCACATAATAAAATTTTGTTATTCAACTGCTTGAGTATTAGTCAGTGAGTTTCCGTTCATTGGAGGTCTTCATATAGACCCTGATGACCGCATAACAGGAACATTGTAGACAAGATCTATTCTTGCTCAGGTATGGTTTATACAATATTGTTCCATCTTTGACTCTTCCTCTTCTCTGTCTTCTCATATCTAATCAATAATGAGGTAAGTCAATTCTACCTCAATAATGTTCTCTAAATCCTACATCTCTTCTCTATTTCCATTGTGACCACCTTAATACAGGCCTTCATTCCCATCCTTTTAGTGGTTGATAAATGGGGGGAAATGGCATCATGAAATCCAAGGGTGTAAAGAGAATGAGGAAGAAAGGGTAGCCCAGAGTCATAACTAGGATGGGATGACTAGGTTTTGGAACCTGACCATCAAAATGCATCCTGCACCCCTCCAACCACTAGAAACAACCAAGGGTAGCACCTGATTAGCAGGAATAATTATTTAAAATAGGAAGAAACTAGATAGATTATATTATTAATACCCATCCACTACAATAACTAATTCCCCCTTCTATACAACTGAATTTGTCTTAATTACTTCTTGTATTATTTTCACAGAATGCATCACAAAAAGTTCATTTTTGGACATGTTTCATTTCTGCCTGCACCTGGCATGAACATGTCTGCTAAAGCTCTGGGTGGCTCACAGTACCAGATGGTATAGGGAGATTATTAATCTCCTTTCTTAAGGATGAAAGCTAAAAAAAGTACACTAAGGCAGTGGATACAGAGAGAAGAGAATGGAGATTCTACAACTGTATTTTAAGGGTCAATGAAAATTAATGGGGGAGAGGCCATAGGAAGGTAGTAGACAAAAAGTTAGCAATAGAGAAAAACAATACATACATAGTAGCTGAAGAGAGATGCAAAAGATAATCAGAGTTAGATATTATGGATCAGAGTGACAAAGCAGCAAATAGGTGTTCATGTTCATGGTAAAGGAAGAGAATGGAAAGAGTCACAATGATAACAAGGAACTGAACAAATTAAGGAACAAGGAAAACATTTAGCCCTACAGTTGTTTCAGTTATGGTTAAAAACCATTGAGAAAAAGAATACTATCAGCACCTATGAATCTCAAAGGTTAGACACTAGAACCTTTAGTACATATATAGATTATGTTGTCTAACGTAAGAGATGCTTCTTACAGTAGAGGGTTGGCATTTACTTGGCCTATGACTTCTTCAAAGACAATGTCATATTTCCCCACTTCTGAACAGGATGTCCCAAAAGTCTTAGTGCAGTTTTAGCTATTAAAACTTAATTTAAGCTTTACATTTTCTTAGTTTATTTAAGCTATTTCATAATGCCATTCCTGCCCTGCTCTCCCTCACCTAGCAATAGTTTATTTAAACTACTAAAGCTTAAAACTGCACTAAGACTTTTGGGACACCGTGTATGATTTGGTACAAATGATGTAATTTCAAGAAGCTATTCATCTAAGATGCAACATGACTAAAGAAAACCATTAAGACTGCCTACTAATGCTGTATGTCATTTTATTTCCCTCCCTAAAAATAATTTCTAACCTATCTTCTTATGCCTAACATGTTCCATTTTTTCAAGACAACAAAGGAGGCATTTCACTGTGAGACAATCTAGGATATACACTTACCACAATAGGTATAAATAAGTTTGGAATCAATAAAACGGACTCTGAGATTATGGAGCACAGCAGGTTCATGAAGATAGCTGAGAGCTGTGAGGTCATTTTCACCCACAAGAATATCAGGGTTTCGTAAGTGAGGCAGCTCCTTTGTCTTTGGATCTAAGCAATATTCCAAATCCTAAAAAATGAAAAAATACTTGTATGAATTATTGTTAAAAAAAAATATGTTCTTATTTCTAAGTCATTACTATTGATGGATTTCATCTCCTGTTTCTAATTTTTATTTACTTCTAACATGAGATTGCCAGTTCCTGGCACCTTCTGACATGAAAGAAAGTTGATAGAACTGGTAAGAGATGAAGCCAAATGCATCTTGTGGTTTCCTGCCTTCCATGTTTTTGTTCAAATCATTCTATCTGCCAAGAACATTGCCCTCTTTATCTGAGACTCAGACCTTTTCAGACCACTTATATCCACAGCTTTTTCCTCCACATGAATTTCCATAGTGCTAATCAGCTTTATAAAGTTCAATGGACAATTAATTATATACTTCTGCTTTTTTAAATCTCTTGTAGCATTAGTTATTTTTTCATGTGTTTGTTTTATTTCTCCAAGATTACATGTTCTTTGAATGCAGGAATCATGACATTAAATGGTTCATATTTTCTACAATGCCTTTCACACAAATATTTGTAGGTTTTTTGACTTAAATATCCAATCCTGGGCTGGTTTCCTCCAGTCACTCACCTTTAGGTAGTGTATACTATATATTAATTTTAACATCAGCTTAAGCAAAAATCAAATAGACAAATTTGGGGTGGGGGATGGTGAAAATAACACAAGGCATCCTAAGCCAATATAATACTTCTGATTCCTGATATTTTGGATTATTCATACCACATGTGCACTTTATTTGCATGGATAATTTGCTAACTATATATCAATCTAGAAGGCGAAAAAAAAAATGACATTGGAACAAAAAGTGAAACTGCAAACCTAAACTAAGCACACCGTAGTCTCTCCAAGCTTAACAGCAACTTTTAGTTACTGATATTTCTCCTCTTCAACACATCTTAGAATTTATAACTAAAAGGGTCTTTTAAGATCGTCTGTAGTAGTCCAACCCGCTCATTTCACAGGTGAGGAGGAAAAATGACGCAGAGAAAGTGACTTGTGCAATATAACACAAGTAGTAAACATCAGAGCACCCAAAGCCTGCAAACTAGTGAAGACAGAAAACGTTACCTTGCCTCCCTCAAGGCGTAGCTGAAGCACTTTATCTCCTGGTTTATAGTCTTTGAGCAACTCTGCTGATTTCCAGACTTCCTCAGGATCAGGTATCCAAACCCTGGCAAACTATAAAACAAAACAATAATTAAGCTAATTTCTTTTAAAAGGTAATATAACTAGACTATAATTTACAACTGATATTTGAGATCCAATCAATATCAACTTTAATTTTTCAAGTGCTCGAATTAAATTTTTACCTCTAATGGTGGTACCATCCTTCACAAATGTTATTAAAATGGTGCTTTCAAATAATAGTAACATTTAAAATTAGTCTGATCTTACTTTATCCATTAGATTTGTTAAGTCTAAGATTAAATAGCTTGACTTTATTTTATCCATTACATGTATTACTAAAGGCTTTGCACGTAAAATAAAAATTGGCACATTAAATCATATTGTCTGGGTATTTACAATGTCTAATCTAGCAAGTTATGCCAAAATGTTCTGTACTTTATTAATAGATGTCTCACGATAAAAATAAATCTAAATATTTAAGTTTGAAGCTACAAGTTCTTAAAATAATTTAGTTATATTAATTACATAAATTTGAGAACCATAAAATGTTTATATAAAATAAAAAATACCTATGAGTAAAAATTTAACAAAAATTGATTTTAAAAGTCCTCTGAATAGTAATATATAGCATTTTTTTATTCCATTCTAGGAATAGGTTCTTAATCTTTTTTGTATCAATAACCCTTTTACCAGTCAAGTGCAGCCTGTGGACCCCTTTTCAAAATGTTTTTAAATGCATAAAATGAAATACCTGGAATTACAAAGGAAGTTAATTTGATTGAAATAGTTATCAAAATATTAAAAAAAAAGTTCACAGACCCCAAGTTAAGAACCTTTGGGGTACAATCTAGATGACCACCACCAAAATTGAAATTACAAAACCCAAAATGGATCATTATACATACTGTTTTAAGGTTTACAAAGAACTTTACATATAGTATCCATCTCATATCACCCTGCTAACCCAACCCTGGAATACAAATATACTTGCCTTCAACTGTCTTATTAGCCTAGTATAGGGATGGGGAACCTGCAGCCTTAAGGCCACATGTGTCCCTCTAGGTCCTCAAGTGTGGCCCTTTGACTGAATCCAAACTTCACAGAACGAGTCCACTTAAAAAAAGGATTTGTTCTGTGAAACTTGGACTCAATCAAAAGGCTGTACCCAAAGACGTAGAAAGCCACATGTTGCCTCAAGCCTACAGGTTTCCCACCCCTGCTACCACACCAAGACAACCCTGAAGGATAGAATTTCCATCTCTTCCATTTATGACCACCAGAAGGACTATGTGAAAGAAATCATCAAAATAATTCTCCAAGATAAGATGCTAATACCAGAAGTGAGAGTTGCCAGTAAAAGCCAAACAGAATCGAGACAGTTTTGTTCATGAGGATGAAAGTTGGCAGGATAAGTTAAGTAAACATGACATGTGGCCCATTGTCCTAATTCAGAGGCATTCATAGCATGCCATATCTAGCTGGCAAGTGGAGACCATAGAACCAGTAAAATTGGCCCAAGTCAAAGACAGTAGCAGTTAGGAGGATTGGACAAAAATTCTATACAATACATTTCTAGGTACAGAGATGGAAAAGAATATGGATGGTACCATTGTTGTAGAGATTAGATTAGATTAAGCATTGACAAGGTATGGAGCCACTCTGAATGAAGCACTCAATGCTGTGATGTGAAGGTACTTTTACAATTCCTTTTCATAAGTGAATTTTTATTGGCCAAATATTTTGCTTTTCATTTCACTTAGGTATTTATCTTATACTAAATCAAACTGCATGTGTTACAATAAAGTCTCAAAGCCTCCCATAGGCAGAAACCCTCAAGATTTAAAATTTTCCAAATTGTGAAGGGAGAGGGATGAAAGGAAATATTTTAAAATTCTGCTCAGTGTCAAAAATATCGTTAGAACTCTGCTGGGATGGGATTATCCAAGTAAAGTGACAAAGAATCACCACTCTCTCTTTGCCCTTTCCTCCTTATACTGTCTTCTCAGCATATTGTAATAATGTTTTGTTGTTGTTGTTTTTTTAGCAACACAGGTACAAATAAGCAAAAATTTAGTTATGACAAAATTCTGTTGGAATTACACTAGATTTGGAATAAGAGCTCCAGTTCCAATATTTACTAGCTGTGTGATCCTAGGCAAACAACCTTTCTGAGCTTGTTTCCTTAGCAGTAAAATGGGGACAATAATATTTTCACTGTTTACCTCAAAGCGATGTAAAAAAAAAAGTGCCTTATCAATTATTAGGAGTTATTATTTTGCCCAATTATGTGCTAGTAAAACCAACAATCTACCCTATACATAACCCTATCTTAGAAACAAAAAAAAAATTGAACAAGCCATCATTGAGCTCCCTAAGAAAAAATCCCAAAGACCAGATGGAATCACAAGTGAATTCTACCAAATATTTAAGGGACAATTAATCGCAACACTATATGAACTATTTGAAAAAAAAAGGTAAAGAAGAAGTCCTAACAAATTTCTTTTATGATACAAATAGAATTTTGATACATAAACCAGGGAGAGCAAACACAGAGAAAGAAAACTACAGACCAATTTCCTTAATGAACATCGACATAAAAATGTTAAGTAAAATACAACAAGGAGATTACAGCAATATGTCACAAAGATCATACACTATGACCAGATGGGATTAATACCAGGAATTGAGGGCTGGTTCAATATTAGGAAAACTATCAGCATAATTGACCACATTAATAATAATAACAACAAAAATCAAATGGTTATAGCAATAAATGCAAAAAAAACTTTTGGGAGCTTTCCCATGGGCTCCGCCATATCCCAGTGAGTTGCCAAAATGACAAACACAAAACGAAAAAGGAGAGAGACACGATATATGTTTTCTAGGCCCTTTCCAGAGCATGGTGTCATCCCTCTGGCTATGTATATGCGAATATACAAGAAAGGTGATATTGTAGATATCAAGAGTCTGGGCACGGTTCCGGAAGGAATGCCCCACAAATGTTACCATGGCAAGACTGGACTGGTCTATAATGTTACTCAACATGCTGTAGGCACTGTTGTAAACAAACAGGTTAAGGGCAAGATTCTAGCCAAGAGAATTAATGTGCATCTTGAGCATATTAAGCATTCTAAGAGCAGAGATAGCTTCCTGAAGTGGGTAAAGGAAAATGATCAGAACAAGAAGGAAGCCAAAGAAAAAGGCACTTGGGTTCAACTGAAAGAGAAGCACACTTTGTGAGAACCAATGGCAAGGAACCTGAGCTGTTAGAACCAATCCCCTATGAATTCATGGCATAAAAGACTGTAAAATAAAAACAATAAAAAATTTGGGGGTAAAAGAAAAAAGAAAGAAAAACCTTTGGGAAAACACAATATCCATTCCTATTAAAAACACTAGAAAGCATAAGAATCAATGGAATCTTTCTTAAAATCATAAGTAGTATCAATCTAAAACCACCAGCAAGCATTATCTATAATGAGGATAAGCTAGAAGCCTTCCCAGTAAGATCAGGAATGAAGAAAGGATGCCCATTATCACCACTATTATTCAATAATGTACTAGGAATGTTAGCTATATACAAGAAAAAGAAATTGAAGGAATAAAAACAAGCAATAAGGAAACAAAACTATCACTCTTTGCACATGATCTGATGGTATTCTTAGAGAACCCTAGGGAATCAACTAAAAAATCTAATTAAAACAACTTTAGCAAAGTTGCAGGATATAAAATAAACCTACATAAGTCATCAGAATTTTTATCTACTACCCACAAAACCCACCAGGAAGAGATAGAGAAATCCCATTTAAATAACTGTAGACAATATAAAATATTTGGGAGTCTACCTCCCAAGACAAACCCAGGGGTTATATGAATACAATTACGAAACACTTCACACAAATAAAGACAGATCTGAACAACTGGAGAAATATTAATTGTTCATAAGTAGGCCGAGCCAATATAATAAAAATGACAATTATACCAAGGTTAATTTATTTATTAGTGCCATGCCAATCAAACCACCAAAGAATTATTTTATAAAGCTAGAAAATATAGTAGCAAAATTCATCTGGGAAAACAAAAGGTCAAGAATATCAAAGGAATCAATGAAAAAAAATGTTAAGGAAAGCAGACTAGCGGTTCCAGATTTCAAAGTACAATACAAAGTGGTAATCATCAAAACAACCTAGTACTGGCTAAAAAATACAGTGGTAAATCAATGGAATAGATTAGATTATGTACACAATACATAGTAGTAAATGATCATAGCAATCTAGTATTTGATAAACCCAAAGATCCAAACCTATGGGATAATAACTCAACATCTGACAAAAATTGCTAGGAAAACTGGAAAGCAGTTTGGCAGAAACTAGGCACAGACCAACAACTCACACTATATACCAAGATAAGGTCAAAATGGATATATGATTTAGACATACAGGGTGATATTATAAGTAAACTAGGGGAGCATAGGAAAATATACCTGTCAAATCTATGGATAATGGAAGAGTTCATGACCAAAGAAGAGACAGAGGAGATCATGGGAAGTAAAATAGATAACTTTGATTCCATGAAATTTAATACCTTTTGCACAAACAAAACTAATACAGCCAAAATTAGAAGAAAAACGGGAAAGTGGGGGGAGGGGGAATTTACAGCAACCTTCTCTGATAAAGGACTCATTTCTCAAATATATAGAGAACTAAGTCAAATTTATAAGAATACAAGTCATTCCCCAATTGATAAATGGTCAAAGAATATGAACAGGCAGTTTTCAGAAGAAGAAATCAAAGCTATCAATTTTCACCTGGAAAAAAATGCTCTAAATCACTACTCATTAGAGAAATGCAAATTAAAACAACTTTGAGATACCACCTCACCCCAGTCATTTTGGCTAACATGACACAAAAAGAAAATGGCAAATGCTGGAGGTGATGTGAAAAATTGGGACACTAACGCACTGTGGGAAGAGTTGTGGACTAGTCCAAATATTCAGGAGAACAATTTGAAACTACGTCCAAAGGGCTATAAAACTGTGCATAATACCCTTTATCTCAGCAATACCACAACTAGATTTGTATCACAAAGAGATTGTTTTTAAAAGGAAAAGGACCTATTTTTACAAAAATATTAGTAGCAGCTCTTTTTGTGGTGGCAAAGAGATTAAGGAGATGCCTATCAATTAGGGATGTCTAAACAAGTTGTAGTATATGATTGTGATGGAATAATATTGTGCTATAAGAAATGACAAGCAGGATGGTTTCAGAGAAACCTGGGAAGACATGGACAAACTGATGCAAAGTAAGCAGAACCAGGAAGACATTATACACAGTAATAGCAATATTGTAAGGATGATCAACTGTGAAAGACTTAGCTACCCTGATCAAGACAATGATACAAGGTAATTCCAAAGAACTCATGATGAAAAATGCTGTACACCTCCAGAGAGAGAACTGATGAACTATAATTGCAGATTGAAGCATATTTTTTACTTACTTTATTTTTGTTTTATTTTGTTTTACAACATGTGTAATATGGAAATATCTTTGGCATGACCTCACATATATAACCAAAGTCAAGTGCTTGCCTTCTTAAGGAGGGGGAAGAGATGGAAGGGAGGAGAGAATTTGGAACTCAAAATATTTAAATGATAATTGTTCATTTTTTTTTACACATAACTGGGAAATATTTAATGAAAAAACAATTTTTTAAAGAAAAAAGTACTTCATAAAGCTTAATATGCTATAAAAGTATGCCTCATTATTATAATGCTTCAAGTGTAGGCACTGTCTCAGTGAGTACAGATCACAAACCTCCTCATCTTAGTGCACTGTCTTTATGAATTACCATTTTTTAAAAATCACCCTTTGGCCTTTAAACTTGGCTAAGTTGCCAGGTGATAAGCCTGCATCTGACACCAGCCCATACCTGAAGCCTTTCTAGTTTGGGAGGAAACAAGTCCATAAGTTAGCTTGCATTTATTTATTCTGCTGATATGGCCTTTAAGAATCCAAGGTTACCTCCATTTCATGATGAAGCATCAGAGCAGTACTCATGCATTAGTCAGGGCCACATTTGGAGTATTGTGTTCATTTCCAGGTCCTTTGGTTGATATTGATGAGCTGTCCATAGGAGGACAACTTGGATGGGACAAAACCTTGGGTTCATGTCATATGGTGATCAGTTTTAAGAAGTGGGAATGTTTAGCCTGAATAAGAAAATATTCAGGGGAGACATGTTAGGTTTTTTTCAAAAAAGTGGACTTTCTACTCAAAGTCCACCATGTGGAAGAGGGATTAGGCTTTTTCTGTTGTTATCAGAGGGCAGAACTAACAACAATGGGTAAAATTTACAAAGTGGGAAATTAAGGTTTGGTGTCAAGAAAAATTTCCTACCAATTAGAGCTGTCCAAAATTAGAATAGGGTGCTTGGTTCTCTTACCTGCAATGGGAGTTCCCTATAACTACTAACTTCAGGCAGAGGCTAAATGACCACTTAGTGGACATGTTATAGTTAGGATTTCTCTTGGGTCTGGGTTGCAACTATATGGCCACTCAAATCCCATCCAACTCTAAATTCTGTGATTATCATACATACACTTCAAGGATCAATAATTTCATTATTGTGGGTATTCTCTTAATGAATGGAAGTTTTAATCCCTATAAATTTTAGTAGATAATCAGGAAAGAATTTCTGTGGTCAAAAAATTTGTAAATCTTAGGTCAACCTGGTAATGAGATTCTCTGAATTTAGTTAAGGTGGTCCTCAGACAACTCACATGCAGTTCATCAGCAGGTCCCCATCTAAGACCTTTCTCATTTGCTAGGACCTGGCAGGACTTGGGCTCCACTGGAAAGTGCTCAAGAATCCTAGATTGCCTCTATGACAAGATGAGACACAGGAGTTGGACTTATAAATATATCAATCAAGTGACAAGAATGCCTTAGGTCTCTACTATTTGCTAAGGACTAGGGATACAAAGACAAAAATAAAACAGTCCTTACCTTAAGAAGTTTCCATTCTACCTGGGGGATACAATATGTTCACAGATTACTAAATAAAGAACATAATAAATAGGAAGTGACTGGGAGGAGAAAAACTAACAACTGAGGGAATTTAAAAAGGGTCTTACGAAGAAGGTAGCACTTGAGCTAACCCTTTAAGGGGGTTATGAATTCTAAGAGGCAGAGATGAGGAGAAAGAACATTCATAGCATAGCATGGAAAACAGCTTATACTAAAGTACAGAGGTAAGACATGTAATGTCACTCTTGGGGAATGGCAAGCAGACCAGTTTGGCTGGAGTTCAGAATGTGGGAAGGGGAATAATATATAATCAGCCTTGAAATGTAGGCTGAAGCCAGACTGTGAAAGGCTTTAAATGGCAAACGGAGGACTTCGTATTTTTCCCTATAAGCAAGAGAGCTGTTAGAGCTTCTTAAGTAAGACAAAGACAGAAGATACTTATATTTAAATAAATTATGTTAAAATATTTTACATTAATCTTTCCTCAACTATAATGCCTGAAACATAGTCATCACTGAATAAATATTTTTTAACTTGATTTACAATAGAAATAAGGAAGAAGAAAGACGAGAAGGAATAGGAATGGTGCAATACAAGAAATACCTTTACTTTCCTTGGGACATTGTAATAAATGCTGGCACAGGCCAGGATTTCACCTAGGAGCCTACGAGGGCTCTTAAAACAAAATGATGCTGCTGAGGAAGAAGGGAAAAGAGGACACAGGGCCTCAGAAAATGAAGGTTCAAGTAATTGATGAGGAAGAATAACAGTGTAATTTTAAAAGAGAATAAGAATAAGGTTTGAGAATATCGTGACTGGAAAAAAGAAAAGGACCATAAGTTACAAAAGACCATAATTATAAAAATTATAAAGACCAAATGTATAAAAAATATATAAATTCTCTATAAATAAAGACTTTAAAAAAATTAAAAGGAGTGAAATGTAAACAGATTAAAACACACACACACACACACACACACAACTGTGACAATGCAAAGGAATCACCTGATTAGAAAAGTATATGAAATTGAAGGATGAGAATAAAGTGATTTGCCATGCTAAATGCTAAAATTCACAATCTGGAAAAATGCTAATATAAATACAAATTATCTTGCAAATGAAATAAATCATCTGCCCCTGAATAGTAGTTTAATTTAGTAGCTCTGGCAGTATTGTGTGGGTATTCCTCACAAAATATAATAAACTGGGACTGATACATACAAAGAAGTTGTTCAATTATGTCTGACTCTTCATAACCCCATGGACCATACTGTCCATGGGGTTTTCTTGGCACAGATATTAGAGTGGTTTGCCATTTACTCCTCCAGAGAATTAAGGCAAACAGAGGTTAAGTGACTTGCTCAGGGTCACACAGCTAGTGTCTGAGGCTGGATTTGAACTCAGGTCTTCCTGATTCTAGGCTGAGTGCTCTATCTACTGAGCCTCTCAGTTGCCTCCTATTTCTCTGGTATTGCAACAGAAAGATGGAGTCCTACAAGTTGATTAGTACATTTGACAGCTGGAAAGATAAGAGCATAGATCTAGAGCTGCAAGGGAACTACCCAAGTCAATAGTCTAACACCTTCATTTTGCAGATGAGAAGATTGAGCTCCAGGGAAGTTAAATGCTTTGTGCACAGTCACATAGACGGTAAGTGGCAAAAGTGGGATTTAGACCCTTGTCCTTTATCCTTTTGAATCAGTGTTCTTTCCACTGTCTTATACAGCTTTGGTGATTTTTAGTCTATCTTTAAGAAGGCAAAGAGTTCATCACTGCATAGTGGTTCTAATTCTGGACAATAGCACAAGGCACGACGTGTGAGCAAGAACAAAGGGGATGGATTTGGTACAGCCTTTTCAATTTGCACTAATTCCCAGTAAAGCCTCTGCCAGTCATTCACATCGGCTATGGCAAAATGCAAATAAATAGTGTTAATGTGGCCTCATTGGGGGTAGGTGGGTGGAAAGAGCTGAATTAATGACTCCAAAGACCCAATACAATCTAGTACTAACCTGTGTAAAAAGTCTATGTTCTAGTATTGTTATAATCAATTACGTCTCTTGGTAAATGGACAATTAGAGTGAAAATCTAAAAAAAAAATGTAAATATTGGAATAGAGAAAATGGATTAAAAAGCAACTGTTCTAAGCCCTTTGTTTTCATGCTGCTCTAGGACTATGACCAGGAAGCAGAGCAGACAGACTACCTCGGTAAGCATTCAGGCATTCTCCATCTAGCTTGGCTTGCAATGGTTTAGCTCAGCAGACTACAGTAGCTGTTCCTGGACAGAAAGTAACGGTAAGTAGGTTAACAACTAAATCCAATAATGTTTTCACAATCCTCATCCTGGTGGACCTCTGTGCTGATTATGACACTACTTGGCCAATCCCTCCTCCTCTCTAGGTTTAAGAAACAGTATTTTGTTGAATTCCCCAAGTCTGCTTTCAAATACTCTATCCCAAGCTCCCTTCTCTCTTTATAGTTTTTCCCTTCACGATCTCATCAATCAAATCTACACATATCTACAAATCTACACATATGGCCCTGATTCTTTAAATTCAGCCCCACATCATCTGCTGGACATTTCCATCTGAGTGTCCTATTAGAATTCTAAATTCAATACATTCAAAACAGAAATAATCATTCTCCTTAAATCTTCTTTTCCTCAAAGCTTGGCTAATTTTGATTCAGGACACCATTATCCTTCTAGTCTCCCACATTTGTAACATAAGAGCCATCTCTGACTCTTCCCTCTCCTTGAACCCTCATATCTAATCAGTTGCTAAAAGTCCTACTGATTCTATTTCCACAATATCTCTTCTCTCCTGCATGTTCTCTTCTCTCCATTCACATGGCCACTACCCTAATTAAGTCTTTCATCACTTCTTGCCTGGAATACTTGATTTCCCTGTTTTCAATCTCCCTTTTCTCCAATCCAGTTTCAACACAGCTGCCAAAATAATATTGTTAAGTCATAGGTATGAACATGTAGTTCCTCAGCTCAAAAACTTTCACTGAGTCCCTATTGCCTCTAGGTGTGAAATGCAAATTTCTCTGCCTAGCATTAAGACCCACCACAATCTGACTCCAATTCATTTTTCCTGCCTTTTCACAAACTTTCACAATATTACCTTTCACATATTCTATTCCTGCCATCCTTCAAATTCCACATTCTGGCTCCACCCCCACTCCCAAGCATTAAATCAAGCCATCATCTCACAAAATCCTAAGCTTCAAATAAATTCCTTCAACACCTACTTTCTCTTTCTTTAAGGTTCAGTTCACCTCACTCCTCCTTTGTTAAACTTTTGAGGTGTCCCTTTTAAGTTATAAGGTGCCTTTTATAAGGTTCCAGTTTAAAATGCCTTTGCTATCCTCACATTACCTCATGCTTACTTATTTGTGTATGATTTTTCATCTGTTCCTCCACCTCAAAGAGAATGCAAGCTCCTTGAAAGCAGGGACAATTTCATTTTATCTTTGTATCCCTAATACACAATATTACACACACGGTAGATACTTAAACGTTTGATACATTGGATTGAGTTGTTGGAGCTACACAGTAGAGGGAACCTATCGGTTTATCTTACTTCAATGTTAACCCTCAGGAGATCCCCCTATATTCTTATGTTTGAGTTTAAAATATTTCCAGATAGTCAAATTCTTTCATTCTCTGAGCCCTGTAGGAGTCATTGAGAAGAGACACAAGGTGCAGAATAGGTAAGAATGACAGGGAAAGCCTCTAACCCAAAATATCTTCCACAATACATTCCACCAATCAGATATTTTGTGGGGTTGAAGAGCTCTTCTTCTACATTCTTCTGGGGATGCTAAGCCTCATTCACACCTAAGTGTGAATAATATTAATGAGAAAATCAAATCAACACCTAGCTAAGACAGGAAGAACTCAGATCTGAATGGTAGTTTTTACTGGATGGTAGGAAAAGGGAAGGAAGTAAGAAGTAAGCAACACAGGTTGATTTTTGCCATCCACAGGGCCACAGGAGAAAATAGATGAAAAGAGAGTTTTAAAAAACAGTTGCTGAAGAGACAAAGATTTTCTAATTTACAATTTTGCCAGGGACCCCAGGATAGGTACTTAGCCAATTAAAACTAATATTAATGGTTTTCCAACTTCAGACTATGATCTTGGGAACCAAAAGTTCTCAAAAGAATGGCAAACAATCAACAAACATACAAATATTTACTTAGAATCAGAAAAATAAGAGAAATGCAAATCAAAATAACTCTGAGGTTTCACCTCATACCCAGGAAATTGGAAAAAATGGTAACTTAGGGGAATAATCGGTGTTGAAGAGGCTACCAAAAGACAAGCATAATAATACTGTTGGCAGAGCAATGAATTGGTTCAAGCACTCAGAAAAACAATTTGAAATAATTGTAAGAAAGTGACTAAAATGTCCATACTCTCTGTCTGACCTAGAGATCCCACTGTTAGGTATAAACGCCAAGGAGGTCAAAGAAAGATAGAATACAAACATACCAAAACATTCATTCTAGCACTTTTGTGGTACCAAAGACGTGCAAATAAATGAGATAGCTCTCCAAAAGAGAATGGTTAAAAAAAATGTGGCACATGAATATAATGGAATATTATTGTGCTGAAAGAAACAATGGATATGATGAATACAGAGAAACATGAGAAGACTTATATGAACTGATTGGAACAAAATAAGCAGAAACAAGAAGCTAATAAGCATATTGTATAAGATGATATAAACTGAAGGAACAACAAGAAAAAAATCAAAATTATGATGATGGAGGTTGGCCCCAAAGAAGAGATATGAGAAGACCTTTCCCCAACCTCTTTGCAGAAACATGAAGACTAGGGATACTGTATGTAATAATCAGAGTTTTTTATATGCTATTTAGTTTTTTTGCAACATTTTTATCTTTTTTCAAACTTTTATTATAAGGGATATCTCTCTAGAAGTAGGAGTAGGGATGGATACAGTGGGAAATATTAGTGATATAAAAATAAAATTATTAATAAAAATTTATGTATAAGAAAATGTACTTCTTCCCTTCCTTAAAGAAGTAAAAAGCCATAGGAATGCAACACTGAATGCAATGTCAGACTCACTTAATACGTTGGTTAATTTGTTGACAAGGTCCCCCCCACCCCTTTCTTTTTGATTCTTTGTTATAAGAGTTGGCCTGAAGGTAGCAGCAAAGGTAAAGAAATATTAAAAATAAAGGTGATATAAAAAAAAAGATATTAATAAAAACTGAAGATTTTTTAAAACAAAAAGGGTACCAAAAAAGAGGTTAAAGAGAATAAGGGAAGATTTTGAACAACATACTTAACTGGATCTGGAAGGAAACAGGTCAAAAGTGGGAAATGAAGGAAGGAAAGAGGAGGGGAGAGGGAGAGAAAGAGAGAGAAAGATTATCAATCTAAGCAAACTCAAGGAACTTGAAATAGGACAGGTAAATGGGTGGTGAGAGAGCTTTTGAGAACACAGTAAAAGGCAAGGCTAGTCTAATTACAAAATTTGGGATAAAACAAGTTATTTGGAACCTTCCTATTTGGCAGCTTCACCTCTAAAAATCTTATTTGTGGAAGCATGAAAATTCTGGCCCAATAAAAAAAAGATTCTGCCTAAGAAAGACAAAATTGTCCTAAAAAGGCTAAGAGCCAAGATGTTTAGAAAAGGTCCACAACTGAAGAACCAAAAAGAGAAAGCACAGGATATCATGGGCTTAGGCTATACATTCAAAGTGAAGTTGAAAACTGAGGCAATTACAAATTAGATGGAGTTTCAAATACTGTGGACTACAGAAGAAAATTCAAACTGAAACTATCATATAGGAAAAATACTCCTATAAAAACAAAGGAAAAAATGTAATAAGGATTATTACAGATCAGAAAACACCACCACAAAAAAACAGGCAAAGACAGGCCATCATCAAAAGATCTAGGACTCAGAGTCCCGTAGTTGAGTATAAGCTAAATAAGAATCAGCAGCACCACGACATTGTAAGAAAGTCTCTGACTACACTAGACCACCGAATTTATTTAAAGGAATATGAGGCTAATAAGGATCTTTATTAGAGTACTTATTAGAGTACTGTGACCAGTGTTGCCACTGCTTAAAAAGACTAAAAAATGTCCAGAGAAAACTAACAGGGGGCAGAGCCAAGATGGCAGAGTAAAAGCAGGGACTCACTTAAGTTCTCCCCCAAACCCCTCCAAATACCTGTAAAAAATTACTCCAAATGAATTCTAGAGCAGTAGAACCCACAAAAAGACAGAGCAAAACAAATTACCAGCCCAAGACACCCTGGATAGCCAACAGGAAAGGTCTGTTGTACCAGGCTGGGAAAGGAGCACATCCAGATCAGGCCTCCCTGGCACAGACCTGGCCCTAGCAGCAGAGCAGGCCTCAGGGGACTGAATCACTGACAGCTGTGGTGATTTCCAGACTTCTCACCCCACAAATGCCAAAGACAACTTGAAAGGTCTATCAGATCTGGGTAAGAGGGGAACTCGGTCCAGCCCCAATCCCAGCACAGCCCTAGGGTGGTGGTGGTGGTGGTGGCTGTAGGCAGCAGCAGTGGTGGCGGCAACAGCAGTGGCAGCAGTGGCTGCTTCCAGAGCTCTCAGCCCACAGATGGTAAGAGGATGGAACAACTGATCAGAAGGAGATTACAGGGATCTCTTTGCTGGCACTGAGGCAGGATTCTGTTGCTTTGCCTGTACTTGGATCTAGGTCACAGTCCTGGGTGGCAGTTCTGGGGCAAGGAGGGGCACTGCATAGCAGAGCTTGTGGCAGCAGTGGAGAGGGAACTTCCTCACAGTTCCAGGGCAGAAAAGAGTGCTTGTGGTCACTCATAGACCACAGCACAGGCCAAGAAAGGAATAAACACCTCTCCTTTGATCATACTACCTTGGGAGAACTGAAAACTTATAGGTCTCTAGAAGTATCTCTGAAAACAGCTGCACAAAACCCCTAAAGCTTGGGACAGTTCACCCTCCACGCTGGAAGCAGAGCCCTACCTTAACAAAAAGTTAAAAGGTCAAGTAATTGGCTGGGAACATTAGCAAACAGTGGAAAAAACTCAGACTATAGAATCAAATTTTGGTGACAAGAAAGATCAAAACATACAATCATAAAACAACAAAATCAAAGGTCCTACATCTAAAGCCTCCAAGAAAAATATGAACTGGTCTCAGGCCATGGAAGAGCTCAAAAAGGATTTTGAAAAGCAAGTAAGAGAAGTAGAGGAAAAACAAGGAAGAGAAATGACAGTGATACAAGGAAATCATGAAAAATGAGTCAAGAACTTGATAAAGGAGACCCAAAAAAAATACTGAAGAAAATAATTCCTTAAAAATTAGAATGGAGGAAATAGAAGCTAATGACACCATGAGAAATCAAGAAATTATAAAACAAAACCAAAAGAATGAAAAAATAGAAGACAATGTGAAATATCTCATTGAAAAAACAACTGACCTGGAAAATAGATACAGAAGAGATAATTTTTAAATTATTGGACTACCTGAAAGCCATGATCAAAAAAAGAACCTAGACATCATCTTTCAAGAAATTATCAAGGAAAACTGCCCTGAAATTCTAGAACCAGAGGGTAAAATAGAAATTGAAAGAATCCACTGATCACCCCCTGAAAGAGATCCCAAAAGAAAAACTCCCAGGAATATTATGGCCAAATTTCAGAGTTCCTAGGTCAAGGAGAAAATATTGCAAGCAGTCAGTAAGAAACAATTCAAGTATTGTGGAAACAATCAGGATAACACAAGATTTAGCAGCTTCTACATTAAGGAACTGGAGGGCTTGGAATATAATATTCCAGAGGTCAAAGGAGATAGGATTACAACCAAGAATCAACTACCCAGCAAAACTGAGTATAATCCTTCAAGGGGAAAAATGGACATTCAGTGAAATACAGGACTTTCAAGCATTCTTGAGAAGCCAGAGGTAAATAGAAAATTTGACTTTCAAATACAAGACTCAAGAGAAGCATGAAAAGGTAAACAGGAAAGAGAAATCATAAAGGATTTATTAAAGTTGAACTGTTTACATTCCTACATGGAAAGATGATATTTGTAATTCATGAGACCTTTCTCATTATTAGGGTAGTTGGAGGGAATATATATAGACAGAGGGCACAGGGTGAGTTGAATATGAAGGGATGATATCTAAAAAATAAAATTAAAGGGTGAAAGAGGAATGTACTGGGAGAAGGAGAAAGGGAGAGGTAGAATGGGATTAACTATATCACATAAAAGAGGTAAGAAAAAGCTTTTACAATGGAGGGGAAGGGGGAGGTGAGAGGGAATGAGTGAACCTTACTCTCATCGGATTTTGCTTAAGGAGAGAATAACATACACACTCAATTGGGTATGGAAATCTATCTTACCCTACAGGAAAAGAGAAGGGAAAGGGGATACAAAAAGGGGGAAGGGGTCATAGAAGGGAGGGCAGATTGGGGGAAGGTATAATCCGAATGCACACTATCATGGGGTGGGAGGAGGAAAGAGATGGGGAGAAACTCTGGAACTCAAAATCTTGTGTAAGTGAATACTGAAAACTAAAAATAAATTAATTTGTTAATTGGAAAAAAACCTAACAGTAATGATCAAAGGGAAAGAAAATAACCATTTATCTGAATATAAAATCCATTCTGTCTTTTCCTTCTTCCTCCCAAAAACATTAATCTCCTCCCACCTCAAAAAAAAACAAAACAAAACAAAACAAAAAACTAACCCTTGGTTTGTACAAACCCAGAATATGGCCTATCAATAGAGCTATTTTCTAGAGTCTAGTTATTTTTCTCCTTTCAATGTGGTCTCATTTTAGGGCTATAGTCTATATAGGGGGCAGCTTATAGGCAGATCAACATAGTAGATCCTATTTAGAAAGAAAAAAGAATTGGAGTCATTTAACATGAAAAGAAAAAGTGACATAGGATCATAGAACGTAGAGGCAAAAGAAATGTTAGTGATCATCTATTCCAATTTTATTTCACAGCACTCATTTTAGAAATAATGAGAAGAAAATTTAAGTAACTTGCTGAAGGTTATACAGGAAGTAATACTATCTTCAGGGCAGCTAGGTGATGCAGTAGATAGAGCACTAGGCCTGGAGTCAGAAGGACTTGAGTTCAAATCTGGCCTCAGACACATAACACTCATTAGCTGTGTGACCCACGACAAGTCACTTAACCTTAATTGCCTCACCATAAAACAAACAAACCCGACAACAACAACAACACACACACACACAAAAAAAACAAAGTCCATGGGGTCACATAGAGTTGAACATAACTGAACAACAACAAATACTATCTTCAAGTGTGTGAAAAAAAATTTTATGAAGGAGATAAACAGTTGTTCATTTTGTCCATTAAAAAAACAAACAAAAAATGGGCTTGCATTAATTGGGAAATGGCTAAACAATTGTTGTACATGACTGTAATGGAATATTACTGTGCTATAAGAAACCACAAACAAATAATTAAGAGAAACATGAGAAAAGTTATAAACTCATATAGGATGAAGTAAGCAGCCAGAAAAACAATATACATAATGATTATAACAATGTAAATGGAAAAAAACAATAAAACAAAATTAAATTTTGTGTAATTATAATAACCAAACTGGGCCCTGGAGAAAAGATGAGAAAATGCATCTCCCTACTTTCATAGAAATGGAGGAGGAGGAAAGCATGGGGAAGGAGGACTATTGGCGTGGAATATTGTAAACATCATCAACATACTGGTTTATGGAGGTGTGGTTTGCTTTTAAAATATTATTTTCAAGGTAAGGCTCCCTGAGCAGTTAAAGGAAGGAGAAGTATATTAAAAAATACATGTGCTATGAAAAGGCATTCATCAAGGTTTTTTTTTTTTTTTTAAAGAAATGGACTTGAAATGAAGAGAGTCCTTATTTGTACTTACAAGGGAAAATTTAACAACAACAGAAATACAATTAGTTATTAGGGAAGGCTGAAGAGTCTCCATTCCTTGGATATTTTCAGGAAAATAATAACCAACTTTTGGGCCATTAACCTGGCTGAAAACCTGGACCACGTGATCTTCTAAAGTACCAGTGAGCTTTGATTTTATAAACTACTAAAGAAAATCTATCATAAAATGCTAGCATTGTACAGTAACAAGTAATGCTTATTATCCCTATGTTTGTTTGTTTTCATAAAAATTAGTTTCATACTGATTCTCCATGCCTGCTTCCAAGAGAACAAGATAGCTCACTCCAGAAAATAGTCAGAAAGCTCTGAGATATGTTTGTACTGAGATTAATGTGTTAGTTAATGTGTTCAACTCAGGTAACTTTGAGATACGGTTAGTGAATGAAGCAGTGTTTCTGGAGTTACAGAACTGTCAGGTAGGATGGGTCACTGAGGGTCTTCTAGACATTCATTCTCAAATTCCTAAAGACTCTTACACATAGAATTATTCATGGAACATCATGAATGTAAAACAGTTAAATTTTTGGGAATTCCTCTAGCTGAAACAGCTAGAACCACATAACCTGGGACCATTTAGTAACAAAACTCATTCAACAATCAGTAAATATAAATTATGTAGTATATTATATAATTTCATGTTTTAATTGGGGTGAGAGGTATGGGACAGGAGGTCATGGCACTTGGAGAATTGGGAAGGGCAAGTAATTAAGAAAAAAGGCATGAAAGACACAAAGGATAAAAATTTGAAGAGCAAATTTCAGCCACTTCACTTCTTTTCTGTGAGAACTAGTGAAAGCAGAGATAGTTTTATCTTGCACTTACATGAATCTTAATAAGAACAATCCCACTGAATCCTAAAATTCAGGCCAATATTGTTTCACATAATTTATGAAAAAAAAACTATACAATTTTTTCATGAAGATTTATTCTGAGAGGATTCATTTATCAAGGCACTGCTGAAAAATGAAGCAGATATTAATAAGAAGCCATTTAAGACCCTAAATGAATCTCTTCTGGAAAAGCTCAATTATGTTTCACCTGGTTATATGAATCATATTCTTAAGCAATCAATCAGTAAGCATTATTAAGCACCTACTATGTGCCAAGTATTGTGCTGGTCCTTCAATATAGCAAGTTGTTCTAACTTCAGAATGAGGATCTGCTTCAAACGGGCTTTAAAGATGAAAAAGCCTTTCACATAACATGAAAAATGATAAGCCCCTTCTCTTCCCTAGTAATAGGAAATTTGCCCAGAGACAGAGGAAAAAAATTTAAGGGATAAGTTTTTAGGAACCCGAATAATGATTGCATATACTGTGCACTGAATAGGTTTAAAAGTAAAGAGAGTTCAAATCTTCAATCTGATACTGCAGTTATTTTTAACTTGTGAAGAAAACAGACTGCAAATTAACTGATGGAAGTGTTATATCACCATAAAGTAGCAGTAACTATTTCTTTTTCAAGACCTTTATGTGAGGCAGCAGAGCTATGAGATGAATATTTTTAGATACTGTGGTTCCTTAATATTCCTATAAAGACTATTTTTGGAACTAGGTCTTATTCAATAGGCACAAAGCTTCAACCTGAACATGGGTAAAAAGGCCTATTTCCACTGAGGTTCTTTTAAAACATTTTCTAACTATGGCTGAAAAAGTGGCTGGGGATTGATACCTTTTCTGACAAGATAAGGTACTAAGGTTCAAATCAATTCACCCAACATTTACTAAGCATTTACTTGATGCCAGGTACTGTGCTAGCTCTGGGACTAGACATACAAAAACAAAAAATAGTCCTTACCTTCAAGATGCTTTCAGTCTATTGAAGGAAAATACCACATATATAGACAAGTATATACAAAATAAGCTGCATTCATTCAAGATATAGAGGGAATTTGGGGGCTAACAGTCCCCATTCCCTGTCTTATTCTTAGACACACAAATGACAAAGCACTTGATAGAATGGACATGTGTTTGCTAAAGGTGCTGATTATATGTATGCTTTACTGCCCAGGTCCTTACTAGGAAGACTTTATGTCATGGAAGGCACATAACATTATGTGGTTTTAAATCTAGAAGAGGCTTGAAAGACCATAGATTTAGAGCTTGAAGAAAACTTAGAGGTCATCCAAGCTTCATTTTACAGAAGAAGAAACAAAGGCCCAGAGAGGTTCAGTGAACTGCCCAAAGTCACACATTCATAATTAGCAGAGCTGTGATCTAAATTCAATGCTTCTGATTCTAAATCCAATGTTCTGAACACCATATATGTAAATGCCTCCAGTTGCATAGTTTCACGTTACAGCCAGTTTTTCAGAAAAACTAAGCCCACATAACTCAAGGTTTGACTATCTACCCAAATCCTTACTAAAATTTACATTTTCCTATAACTTTTATCTTTTGTACCCAAGTATCTTATATGTCCCAAGTTGTTTATATGCTCAGTTCTTATAAATGTTCATTACTCAAAACTAAATTAAAATTTTCAATTTAAAATTAAATTAAAATTTCATTTATGTCTCAGTAATTACAAATAACTATCATCTATGAAATTTGCTCTGAAAAGGAAATTTTTATATAGATTAAATGCCTACATGCCCAGATAGAAGTGCATAACTTTTTTTATCTAGTACCACTGACAGGGTGTTAATAAGTGCTTAACACCTTTGCAGATTTCTTCAGAACTGCTCCCAAAGATGGCATTAAAGTAGCTAAAATAATCTTCCCCTTCAGAAATTTCTATTGGATCACTAGAATAAAGAAAATTTATAATTTTTCTTTATATAATGCTTATAATATCCTTTGTTGCTAATAGCCTATAATGGATGATTGTGACCACAAAGCTAATGTCCAGTGTGAACTAAGATTTGCAATAAATCCTAAGGATAAGAAAAAAGCTTTTTGTTTCTGACCATGTTGGAAGCCAGAATAAGAGCAAGGAAAGAACAAGACTTCTTTTTGGATTGAATGAAATGCCTAAATGAGCACATAAGAAAAGGTTCCTATTTTATTTTTGTTTTTCTATCAAGGAAAATTAACTTCACACTAGGAAAGACAGAATGAAAGTGATCCACAGGAAACTAAAACCCAAAATAAGTAAGATGATGTCAAGAGAGCACCTAACTACTCTCAATGAGTTCAAGTCATCTGGTCCAGTGAACTAAACATCAGGTCTGAAATGAAAATCTGTGGTTATGATTCTTGAACAATTGTCAATAACATTTGAAGAATCTTGAGAAATCAGAAAAGTGTAAAGCAGTTGGCAATCTTACCTCAATTTTCAAAAAGGGGAAGGTAGATACTTAAATTTTCTCTAGTAAGCTTGTTATCTACTGAGAGGAGGTACGGTATGGTGAAAAGCACTCTGAATTTAGAGAAAAAAAACTTCAAATTCTGTCTCTGCCAATTAATTCCCTGTATGACCCTGGGAAAGTCACTTCACCTCTGAGACTCAGTTTCCTCATCTATAAAATGAGGAATTTGGACTGGATGTCTCCTATGACATTGACAAAATCATACAATCACAGAAGTGGAAGGGACTCAGAAACCATTAGTCTAATTCATATTTAAATAAGAATTCCCTCTGTCATTTGTCCTGACTGTGCATGAATTGTATTTAAGTGAGGCAGAATTACATAAAACTGTCAGCCTCATTCTCTCTCCCAGTGTTACTGAAGTCCAGCGGCAGGACAAAAATCAAGACAACTGGCGATGGGATACAGTGGATGACCTTGGCATCTGCTTCAGCACCCTTCATGGCTACTGGAACAAATTTTTCTCCTCTATCCATTCTGCTGAAAGAAGTCTTCACATTCGCTGACAGGTTTGAGACCTCTCAACCTGTCTCCTGAGACAGTTTTACTGTGATGCGGCCACTGCACATGCTACAGCTTCTGGGAGCCACAGGTAAGAGCTGGGTGAAAGGCGGACACCGAAGGTGCTGAAAAGCAGTTATCTAGCCTTTACTCCAAGACCTGCAGTGAGAGGCAATCAAACCCCCTTTCTTCCCAAGAAATCCATTCCACTTTTGGATAGTCTCAGTTGTCAGGAAATTTTCCCAAACATTGAGCCTGACCATTGCACATAGCCCTGTCCTCCAGGACAAAGCAGAATACTTCTAGACTTCTTACAGATTAGCCGATTTGAAAATAGCTATCAAATCTTCTTTTCCTTCAATTCATCTTTATATGGCAAAAACTTGAAGACCTCTACCATCCTGGTTACCCTCCTCTGGACATTCTAGCTTATCAATGTCTTTCCTAAAATATTGTGCTCAAATGTGGTTGGTCACTATAATACATGTTTTTGCTTAATTGTTGCTCTCTCCAAAAGGGAAGGAAAGGATGGAAAGGGAATAAACATTTATTAAGCATCTACTATGTGTTAGGCACTGTGTTAATTGCTTTACAAATATTCTTCTGAACAAATTTATCACACTAGGGAGGGTTTATTCTGGAGGGGGAGAGTGGAGGAGATAGCCTCTCCCTCTAAGAAATGACTATGATACAAAAACAAGATGCATTAGTAAAACATATTTTGAAAAATGTTATGCTCATAACCAAATACAATATTCTAGCTGTGGTCTAAGTAGGAGAAAGTACCATGGGACTATCATTTCCCTAGACCTGGCCAGTCTGGTTCTCTTAATGCAGCTTGAGACCCTGCTATCTTAGTTGCCATACCAACACTATTAAAACAAATTGAAATTGCAGTCTACCAAAACCTTCACCTCTTTTTCAGACAAACTCCTGTCTAACCAAATCTCTCATTCTGTACTTGAAAAGGTGATTTTTACACCCAAGTATAAGACTTTATCCCTGAGTATCATTTTATTAAATTTAGCTTACTGTTCTAGTCTGTCAAGATCTTTGAATAATATCATCCAGCATATTAGTTATACTTCCCAACTATGTGTTATCTGAAAATTTTATACACATGACATCTGTGTTTTTATTTAAGTCACTGACAAAAATGTTTTTCAGACCCACAGAGTCCATAGAACAAACAATATTAGTAAACGACAAAATGCAGGTTTGCTGCTCCACATTATGGATCTTGTCCCTTTTCCAGCTCCCTTTGGCCTAAGAACTCTACCATTGCCCTACCACCGCTGCTGGTTTGTGCCTGTTTTGGTTCAAAACGTCTTTCCTGCTCTACCATAGCCTCCATTTAGTGCTGTACCTGGGACCACGTAACTCCCTAAGGAGGGTTCTCACAGATGTACATCTGTGCAGCGTCTGCAAGTCTAAATTTGTGTGGCTCCTCTTCTTTTTGAATCTGTCTAGTTCTCTATTACTTCTTTTAAAGACAAAGTCCAAGGGCATAGTATATCTATATGACTCTATGATGTGAACAGCATCACTGAGTCAATAAGTACCCAGGACAAGGCAAGTTCATACCTTATTGATTGGGTGTGAGATTTTTTTTTGACAAGGTTAAGGACAAAGAAAGGAGATTCTGGAGGGCCTCACTAGGTTCTTCTTGAGCCCACCCTATATAAGATTTGAGGACACTGGGGCCCAAAGAGGACAAGTCATTTGTTCAACAGACAAGGCAGTAAATAGCAAATTCAGGGTTTCATTCCAAGTCCTGTGATAAGAGTACTCTCTTTGACTCTTTCATCTTCCTGTCATCTATCATATACAATAAATTATGCCAAGTCCTTTTGACTCTACCTTTTGAATAACTCCTTTCTACTTTTTTCCTAGTGCCCACTCTTAATAAGAACTTCCTTACTACCTGCCTAAACTATCAGAATAGCTTCATAATGAGTCTTTCTAATGTGTTCCACTGTCTACCTGTTCCAATCTAATCTTTATAATGCTACCAGACTAATCTACCTTATTCAAAAATCTGGTCAGGTCACTCTTCTGTTCAAAACCCTTCAATGGCTCCCTATCACCTACCAAATCAAGTTCAGATTCCTCACATCTTAAGTTCTTCATTATCTGGCAGCCTCCCTGAACCTTTTCAACCCTTTATCATATACAGTGTGCTCCAGCAACAATGATTTTCTGCCTCCACTTTTCTTGGTCCCAGATAGCTAGCCCAGATAGCTCCTTTGTCTACTGAATTTTTATCTCTCCTCAACTAAAATTCTATCTTCTCCATGAAGCTTTTTCAGATTCTCCTTGTCAATAATGACCTTCCTTGCTCAGTTTATATATAGTACTTTAGCTTTGCACTTCTCTAATTCACTGAGATATTATTATATATTATCTATGTGTTTCTTGGCTGCTTAAAATACTGTTAGTTCTATGAGGGGAATTACCAGATCTTACCTAAATCTTGTAGTTCCTCCAAAGCTCAGCACAATGTTCTATACTCATTAGGAACTTAATGCTTAGTGAATTGAATAGCTTCGTAAGCACTGCTAAAAAAACAAAACAAAATAAAACAAAAACAAAAACGGAGAGAGCACCTAGTATTCTGTGAAAGGAAGGTATTCATGTAAAAGGAAACAAATACAAGATAAGCTGTAATATTCAAAACTTCCACATATCTGCCATGAGGAAGTATTACTATCAATCAGTCAATCAATAAACATTTGTTAACATGTGTCAGACACTATGCTAAGCTCTGGAGACACACAAAGAGGCAAAAGGTAGTCCTTGCCCTCAAGGAACTAAGAATCTAATGGACTGTAGTGACAGAATAATTGAGGGGAAAAATTAGTAAATATATTTGCATTAAACTAAATCATCAATATGTCATTCTTCCTATGATTGAGAAAGACCAAGAGTAATGTTTTTCTCATATAATGTCTCTTCTGTTCCTCTTTGATTTTTATTGCATTAAAATAGCCTATCCACACTACAAAAATTAAGTAGGTGTCTAATAGCCCAAAGTGTGTTTCACTTGAGGCAGAGAGAACTGGATTGCTTGTTTATGGGCTACTGTGAGTCATATATGTTTCCTGTATTTTCTGTAGGATTGGATAAAGGCTATCTTGAACCTAATGTTATGCATTTGTATGGAATTTGAGGTTTCCACCAAGACTGAGCTCAATTTATGTAAGCATGGATTGCTTGGCTATGGGTTATAACATGATACTTTAAAAAAGGGAATGACTTAATCTAGAGCAATTTAGGGAGAGACTTGGAAACATTCCATTTTTCCCTGCCTAAGGGGTCTTTCTTGCTCTATAAGTAAAGAGGTTCTGGCCAGACAATACAATAGGTGTATTTATGACTGATTGAGTGATTGGACCCAAAATGTAGTAACTAATTGCTAGGTAAACTCATTAGTCTGAACCAATGAGCAAATGTTTTCTTTAAGCTAAATACAAAAATTATGAAACACTTTGCTGTTTCATAAAAAGAAGTCATTAAAATTTTAGCTTTTTTCTATAATGATGAGTTTTATAAACCATGTTATCCATGAAGACCACAAACAGAAAACTAATAGGTCAAGAGGATATATGAATTCTTATGGCACAGAATTTCTCAACTCAATCATTTGTGTTAAACATAATTTAAGGCACTGATAACATCACCTGCCAGGGGAAAAAAATTTCTATAACACACTAACAAAACACTAATGAAATGGTTCTCACTGAAATATACACTGGTCCTTCCAACCGACTTCCCATTTACTTTAAGAACAATTTGGTAGTGATAAACAGTTCAATTCATTGGAGTCTGTATGTATATCACAATTAGCAATCCCTCTTTGAAACTTTATTGTGCTTCTATCAATCACATTTCAACAACATATCTCCCTAGAACTTTCTTAATATTGGACTGGTTCTTTTACTGGGAAACAAAATTAGATTTATATGAGAAAAGTGAACTAAATATCATTTGACCCAGAGATTCCACAACTGGAATGTTGCTGGACCAAGGATGCTGCTGACCACAAGAAAAGACATATGCTAAAAAAAAAATCTTAGTGGCATTATTTGTGATAACAGAATTCTAGAAATAAAATACATGTGAAATGATTGGGGAAATGGTTGTATAAAGTAGGCTATGTTAATATAATAGAAGATTATACCTTAAGAAATGAAACATGGTAAGACTTACATGAAGTGATACAAAATGAAGAAAGTGGGGCAGCTAGGTGGCACAGTGGACAGAGCACTGGCCCTGGAGTTAGGAGGACGTGATTTCAAATCTGCCCTCATACACTTGACACTTACTAGCTGTGTGACCCTGAGCAAGTCACTTAACCCCATTGCCTAACCAACAAAACAAAAAAATTCAAAGTAAAGAAAGCAGAGCCAAAAACAACGTATGTTTTATGTGTATACATAGGCTACAACAATACAAACAGAAACAGCATTCAGGCCACAAATCTCAGGTCACACATTACAGACAATGTTGGTACAATAATAATGAAGTTAAACAACATCCTTTCTGTAAAGAATCAGTAAGCTACTAAAGTAGAAAATGCCAGGAGATTTTGCTTAACTGTTTTGGATAAATATACTTTGTAGAGAGGATTGTTTGGGTGTTTGTTAGACAATGCCTATTATGTCTAAAAATGTATGAACACATTTAATTTTTTTTAGTAGGCTCTATCTTAAGTAAATAGAGATGCCCTATGAACATAAAATTTATTTTAGGTAAGCAGTTGTTCCAAGGTGAGGAAGGAAGAAACTGAGGTACAATGTTTGATTTTTGTTTAAGGGCAAAGGTGGCTTCCCAAAAATTGGAAGGAAAAATAAAGAATGAAGAAAATATGTACTAGAATTAAGAGGGATAGAGAGCAGTAGCTTGTGGAGTTAATTTTGTACCAATACCTAGGAAAGGAAAGTGAATCAAAGATTTTAGGCCTATGAAGCAAGAAGTATGGTTAGAGGACAGAACAATCAGTTACAGATGTTCTCAGGATAATTTTGGACAGTATCTAAGGTTTATACCTAATACCTGCTAGAAAGAGTCAGCTATTGATGAAATTGAATAGAATAAGGATTTAGGCAAGATTTAAATGCAAATAAAGTTTCATTAACTAAGCTATGTGTTTATAATTTGTCTACCTGAAAATAGTTCATATAAGCAGACAAATTCCTCACACCATAATCAAGTGTTTCTTTCACTGTAAATACATAAGATCAATGCAGATTACTCACTAAGAGAAAGGGCACTGAATAGGAATAGGAAGCAAGGTTTCAATTCGAAGATCAAAATTTAAAGGAGAGAATCCTCTTTGTAGTAAACCAAATATTTGTAATTTGAAAAATGATGGTTGTGAACTCTGAGATCCTTTAATTTAACAAACATTTATTGATCTTTTTGCTTAATTCTGCCTCAAGCATTTTGCCACAGCAATACGTAGCATATATATGTGCATACAAATATATATGTCAAATTCTACAATAAACTACACTGACGTTAAAATGCATTGAATAAGTATTATTTGGCATTTCTGTATCAATCACAGAGCTGTTGTCAAAAATGAGCAGTAATTCTGAAAAGATAAGAAAATGTTACCTTTAATATTCCGTGTCATTTCTAGTTAAATTCTCATATTCCTTCCTTCACACATGAAAATCAAATTCTAATCACTATGGAAACCTGGATAGCATCCAGCAGTCTTTGGCTAAAACTCAGTTTCAGCTATCTCATCTACAATTTTATCTGTTTAAGTTTCACTCATAAAATATTAGTGAAATTAAGAAAAATTCTAACTTTTGGATATTATTGAAGACTAAATATCAAGGAATCATGAAATTTTAGATTTGGAAAAGGCGTTAGAAATCATCCTCCTTCAACCAAGCCCAAGATTGAGAGATACACAGAAAGTGCATTTATTATGTGCCAGGCACTATGCAAAATGCTAGAGATAACAAGATAAACAAACAAACAAACACAGTCCCCCTCCTCCTAAGAAGCTCTCATTTTGATGGTGGAAGACGACATATAAGGGGGAAATTTAAAGAGGGGAAGGAGAAGGCAGAGTAAGTATAATGGTTGGAACTTCTGATGATGTGGTATTTCCAGAAAAGGATTAAGCAATCATCTAATCAACTCCAGGGTGAAGTTGTCCTCATGATGGCAAGGCAGCTGAAGTGTTGGGGAGGCAGACCAGGGGAAGTGGAGCAGGGTGTCTGGGACTTCTGATGATCTGGCAATTCCTGGCAAGGACTTTCATTTCCTTTAGCTTTTATTCCCTAGCTTCAGTAATTAATGGTGGCCCTGAGCAAGTCTTCTGTTTAACCCTGGGCTAAACCTCTGTTTAGCTAAATTTCCTCATCTGTAAAATGGGGATTATAACAGCCTCTACCCTCCTAGGGTTGTTGTGAGGATATAATGAGATAATATTTGTAAAGCACTGTGTAAACCTTAAAGTATTATAGAAATACCAGCTAGCCAGAAGAAGTGGTGGTGGTGGTGGTGGTGGTGGTGGTGGTGGTGGTAGTAGTAGTAGTAGTAGGAGACAACAACCAGTCAGCATTTGAGCACATCAGGAAACCACCTAAAGCTGGTGCATCCATCAGTATATATTACATAAAAGATCAATTAATTTAGCAAAATAACATTGTTTCTGTGATATTTTCTGTGTGCCATTACATTATGAATACTTATTAATCATAACTCACATTTTTAAAGTACTTTAAGGTTTTTTATTTTTATTTATTTTATTAAATACTTCCCAATTGCATTTTTAAAAATTTGACATTTATTTTTTAGAATCTTGAGTGTTCCCAGTACTATTATTCCAGGGGTTCAGCAGATATTGCTAGCTGAATTGGCACTTTTCTTCCACAGCTTGATAGCTTCCTTGTTGGAATTGCTATATTGTAGATTACATCAGAAAGCACTTAGAGATTTTCCTTTGTTTCTATAGTAACCAATGTTCTTTTCATTTTTTCTACCTCAAATCACTAAAAGCTGCCTTCATGGTTTATGAGTCATGGTCCTATATGTGCAGTGCTAAACTAAATAACAGAGGGACCAATAAGCATGAGGGGGGAAAGGGCATAGGTCAATTAGGAATGAGAGATAATAACAGAGATTAATATTTTAGTTTTAAAAAATGATCTGCATAGTTAAAAGAAAAAAGCAATCAACACCAAGAGAGGCCATAGCAAGGTAGTAGGAATACAGAGGTAGCTAATGAGATGATTTTTAAAACTACTAATCTAAAACTCCCAAAGACTTTACAACTTACCCAAAGTCAGAAGAAAAAAGAATGCAACAGAATGTATCCTTTTCACGTCCCCAGTATCAGTATTCTGAAATTTAAGACACCATAATTTTACGAGCTGGACAAGATCTTAGAGGTCTAGTCCTTTGACAGGTGAATGCAATTCCCCAGCATTTAGCATAGTACTTGGCAATTGTAAGTGTTTAATAAATGCTTCTTGATCAATAATATAATGTGAACTTGTATCATATTTAGCTAGAAGGAAGCCACTGGCGACGTCAGAAAGTAGTTTCTCTAGAACAAAAGAACAGAAACTAGATTGCAATGCAGGGGAGGTAAGGAGTAATAAAAAAATCAATTCAACGGGCACAAGCTACCCATTTGAGAAGTTTAGCCATAGACAACTAGAAGGAAGTGTAGTGTTTAATAAGTGCTTGTTTGTTGAAATTAATTATCCTACCAATCCTCAAAAGTGTAAGGATTTAAGTGGCACTGATTTTAGAAGCAGTGAAAAAGTAGGCAATAGAAATAATTTACGCGGCTAGGTGGCACAGTGAATAAAGCAGTGGCCCTGGATTCAGGCGGACCTGACTTCAAATCTGGCCTCAGACATGTAACACTTACTAGCTATGTGGCCCTGGGCAAGTCACTTAACATCAATGCCTAGCCAAAAAAAAAAAAAAAAAGCTAATAGAAGTGATTGTTGATAATTCAAAATAAATTAATTTTAAAAAAAAACAAAAAAAAAAAGAAAGAATTTATACTTTTTTTAAAGTATAGGGAGGGGCCATCTTGTGGCCAGGATCATACCTAGATATTCCTCATTCATCTATTCCCTAAACATAGTCCTTCCCCACCCTCTCTCATTTTTATTACTTAGCCCTTGCCTTCATCCTAGGATTTTTTGTTATACTTAGCCAGTCTCTTAGTTTTACTGCTCTAGACACCATTCATAGGAGATAATGCTACATCTTTTCTTCCTTCTTCTAAATATGTCTATTTAGAATGAGTTGGTTGATGAGTTCCCCACTGTCTACACTCAACTCAA
Source organism: Vombatus ursinus (assembly GCF_900497805.2). Classification (NCBI taxonomy): domain Eukaryota; kingdom Metazoa; phylum Chordata; class Mammalia; order Diprotodontia; family Vombatidae; genus Vombatus; species Vombatus ursinus. Next base: position 3,707,853 of record NW_020954626.1, read on the forward strand.
TTCCAACAAGCATATAGTAAGCATCTACTATATGCGTAAGCATTGTACTAAATACTGGGGATAGAAAGAAAGACAAAATACAAAAGCAGTCCCTGCCATCAAAGAACTTATATACCCTTATGAAAAAACAACACAAACACAGATGAGTAAATACAAAAGTAATAGCAGGAGTAGAGAACACCAAAAGCTTTAAGCGGAGGAAGAAAAGGATGGAAATCAGAAAAGATTTTGTGTTTTTCACTACCACACTTGACCACACCTGAAGGGAGCGAAGTATTACAAAAGGTACAACATAGAACATTTCAAAAATAGAAGAATCAAAAAATAAAAATAAATGCAAAAATAGAAGTGTCTCCCAAAGAAAAAAATCTCCAGGATCAGAAAGATTAACAATTGAATTCTACCATTTAAAGACAAATTAATTCTAATACTATATAAACTATTTGGAAAAACAGGCAAAGAAGGAATCCTACCAAATTCCTTTTACAACACAAATATGGTGTTGATACCTAAACCAGGAAGAAAGAAAACTACTGACCAATTTCCCTAATGAATACTGATAGAAAAATTTTAAATAAGATACTAGGAGGGAGTTACAGCAATATAGCACAAAGATCATATATTATGACCAGGTGGAATTTATACCAAAAATGAAAGGCTGGTTCAATATTAGGAAAACTTTCAAAAAATTGACCACATCAATAATAACAACAAAAATCATATGATCATCTCAATAGATATAGAAAAAGATTTTGACAAAACAAAAGACTCATTCCTATCAAAATATTAGAAAGCACAGCAATAAACAGAACTTTCCTTAAAATAATGGGTAGTATTTATCTAAAACCATCAGCAAGCATTATCTGTAATGGGGATAAGCTAGAAGCCTTTCCAGTAAGATCAGGGGTAAAGCAAGGATGCCCATTATCACCACTATTATTCAATATTATACTAGAAATGCTAGCTATAGCAGTAAGATAAGAAAAAGAAAATTGAAGGAATTAGAACAGGCAATGAACAAACAAAACTATAATTCTTTGCAGATAATATGATGGTATACTTGGAGAATCCTACAGAATGAACTAAAAAACTAGTTGAAACAATTAACAATTCTAGGATATAAAATAAACCCATATAAATCATCAGAATGTCTATATATTACCAACAAAGTCCAACAGCAAGACATAGAAAGAGAAATTCCATTTTAAATAACTGTAGACAATATAAAATACTTGGGAGTCCACATACCAAGTCAAACCCAGAAACTATATGAACATAATTACCAAACATTTTTCACACAAATAAAGTCAGATCTAAATAACTGGAAAAATATTAATTGCTCATGGGTAAGCTGAGCCAATATAATAAAAATAACCTATTTACTTATTTAGTGCCATACAAATCAAGCTACCAAAATAAATTTTATAGAACTAGAAAAAATAATAACAAAATTCATCTGGAAGAATAAAAAGAGGGGCAGCTAGGTGGCGCAGTGGATAGAGCACCGGCCCTCAAGTCAGAAGGACCTGAGTTCAAATCCGGCCTCAGATCAAATACTTGACACGTACTAGCTGTGTGACCCTGGGCAAGTCACTTAACCCCAATTGCCTTAAAAAACAAAAAAACAAAAAAAAAAGAATAAAAAGTCAAGAATATCAAGGGAATTAGTGGGGGGGGGGGGGATGTGAAGGAAGATGGCTTAGCTGCACCAGATCTCAAACTGTATTGCAAAGTGGTAATCATTAAAACCATCTAATACTGGCTAAGAAATAGAGTGGTGGATCAGTGGGATAGACTGAGTATACAATACACAATAGATAATAACCATATTAATCTAGTGTTTGACAAACCCAAAGACCCATGTTTTTGGGACAAGAACTCATTATTTGACAAAAACTTCTGGGAAAATTGGAAAACCGTATGGCAGAAGCTAGGTATAGACCAACATCTTATACTGTACACCAAGTTCAAAATGGGTACATAATTTAGATATAAAGGGTGATACCATAAGCAAATTAGGGAAGCATGGAATAGTTTAATCATGAGAACTATGGAAAAGGGAAGAATTTATGACCAAACAAGAGAGAGAAAGAATTACAAGATGTAAAATGGATAATTTTGAATATATAAAATTTAAAAGTTTTACATAAACAAAACTAATACAACTGAGATTAAAGGGAAAGCAGAAAGCTAGGGGAAAAATTTACAACAACCTTCTCTGATAAAGGCCTCATTTCTTAAACATACTGAACACTGAGTCAAATTTATAAAAATATAAGTCATATCCCAATTGATAAGTGATCAAAGGATATAAACAGGTAGCTTTCAGATGAAGGAATCAAAGTTATCTATAGTCATATAAAAATATTCTAAATCACTATTGATTAGAGAAATGCAAATTAAAACAACTCTAAGATACCACTTTATATCTATCAGATTGGCTAACATGACAATAAAGGAAAATGACAAATGTTGGAGGTGATGTAGAAAAACTGGGACACTAATGAAGTGCTGGTGGAGTTGTGAACTGATCCAACAATTCTGGAGAGCAATTTGGAACTATAACCAAAGGGTTAGAAAACTGCATAATATCCTTTGACCCAGCAATACCACTACTAGCTCTGTATCCCAAAGGTATTTTTTAAAAAAGGAAAAGAACCTATATGTACAAAAATATTTATAGCAGCTCTTTTTGTGGTGGCAAAGAATTGGAAATTGAGAGGATGTTCATCAATTGGGGAATGGCTGAACAAGTTGTGGTATATGATTGTGATGGAATATTATTGTGCTATAAGAAATGACGATTAGGATGCTTTCAGAAAAACCTGGAAAGACTTACATGAACTGATGCAAAGTGAATATTGTACACAGCACCAGCAATATTGTATTATGATCAACTGTGAATGACCTCACTATTCTCAGAAATTCAAAGATCCAAAATAAATCCAAAGGATTTATGATGAAAAATGTTATCTGCCTCCAGAGAAAAAACTGTTGAAGTCAGAATGCAAATCAAAGCATGCTATTTTTTACTTTCTTAATTTTTTGTGGGGTTTTTTTCAGTCTGTGTTTTCTTTCACAACATGACTAATATGGAAATATGCACTGCATGACTGTACATATGTAACCTATAAAAAATTGCTTGCCTTCTTTGGGAGGGCATAGGAGAAGGAAGGAGAGAATTTAGAACTCAAATTTTTAAAATGAATATTAAAAACTGTTTTTACACGTAATTGGAAAAAAATAAAATACAAAAAGAAGAGCACCCCCCCAAAAAATTTAAAAATAGAAGATAGTCCCCCTTTCTTCATCAGAGTCATTTGTTTGTATTTTCATAATATCATTTTAAGAGCATCCTATCCTTTTATAGGCCAACATCCTCTGCAGAAGTTTAGTCTGTGAGATCCTACCTAACCTTTCACTGAACCTCTTGAAATCCACAGGCTCAAAATCTAGTGTGCACGTCAAACTATGTTCCACTTCTCTCTTCTTTATCAGTCACTTCTCTACAAGCCTCCTATCAATTCCTTCCTAGAACTGGAAGGCAACCAATTCCTTCCTGATGATGGGAGCCAGATCTTGAATAATAGTTCCCCTTATTACTTTCTCTACTTTTTGAAGAATAAACTCTCCATTAAGATACATCAATAATTTCTGCAAAAAGAAAGCTCCAGTAAATGCTGGAAAGCTAAAGTCCCATCACTACTATATCATACCTCAAGATAATCTGAGTTACAGCTCTTGAAATTTTAAATTAATTAATACAGTAGCCATATTTTCTGAACCAAAATTTGAAAGGAAAAAAAATTCAATTCAACAAACATTATAGTATCTACTCTGAAAAAAGCACTGTCCTAGATGCTGAGATATTCTTTGTGCAAAGCTACATTAAATACACAATCTTTTCCTTGAAATTAAGAATGTCCCAGAAAATCTGGAACACACTGCTGACACAAGATATTTTAGGGTTTTATCAGACCTAGTCTTAACAGGCTGTTTAACAAGCTGTTTCTGAACTGACAATGCCCCTCCCTGTTTGGTAGCCCCTCCCTCCTGCCCTGTCACTTTTTATCTAGAATCTTCTATGCCTGAAAACTTTCAAGTTAGAAACTTCTAGTTTCCTACTTGTTTGTAACCTCAGGAGTAAGAAAACAATCAGACAAGCTTGAACAGGTCCCCTTCCCCTCCCTATAAACAAATAACTGGCCTGAACCCCAGGAGTCTTAGCAAGATCTTGGTCATAGATTTCCTTCTCCTGTCATGGCCTGAAGACAATCATATTGCCTGAGAGTCACTTACTAGCACTATCTCTGTTTCTCATCTTTGATTATATCCCTTATCTTCCCCAGGACAGCTCTGGAAGTTTCACACCTGGCATATGTATGTGTGTGTGATGGGAGAGGGGAGCAGCAGAATACCTTAGTACCTTCACTTGCTGCCACAACCTCCTCTTTATTCCCTTAGGTGCTTCCTTCTGGTCATCTTTCAAACGTTAAAAACAAAAGAAACTATGAAATTCTGTATTGACTAGCTTGTCTTTCTTTAGCACAAACCTTTTTGTCTCAGCAACCATAAATATATATTGCATGTAACTTGGGAAATCAATACCATTGGTAAAGTAACATAAGAAAAAGATTAGTATATTCTGTATGACTTCTCTTTAGCAACATTAGCTTCTTTCTAGTACTGTTGGTAGCTGCGTCCACCCAAATGGACTCTTTGGTAGGATATCAGAGGTCAATGATGGGGCAAAGTACACCATGTTTTCCAGCATCTACGCTTAAGTTAAAAACTGTAGCTGCTGGGAAAATCTGAAAGACTCTATAGATGAAAAGATAAAGTATGTGGTGGGGAAAATAAACCTTTCAGTTAGCAAGTAATAATAAAAAGTGAATAGGGCTGTTCACTAAAATAACTATCCAGGGAAAGCAAACAGAATTTTAAGACTCTCAGTTATGAGAAGAAAACTAAATACAATATCTATTCCTGAAAAGTTGTATAAAGGGTAATAGGAACAGTATTCCAGGTGAGGAAAGTGCTTTGTAAATCTTAAAAGGTAAGGTTTTTTATAACTTCAATATTTATAGAAACTTTATCTCTATGACATCAATTCTTAAAATCAATCATGTTTTCCCACTTGATCTTCAATAAAGCTTAGCTTTTAAAGCTTTAGTGGGAAGTTTTTCTTCTCTATTTTTGTCAATTAATTACTACATTCCAATGCTTCAGGGATTAGACATTTCATTGATTTGGGTGCTCCTTCCAGTTCCTTTTTCCATGACTGAGAATTAGATGACTATATTCAGGAGTTTCTGTGGCCTAAAAAAAATCATCTCCTGGTGATGAACCTTTCTAAATTTAGCTAGGCTAATCCTCAGAAAGATACAATTCACTGTAAGCTTTTTCAATTTGGTAGGCCTGCCAGAGTTTCCCTCCTGCCAGGATAACCTTTGAGAATAGAGGTTACTTCTTCACTAAGACGGAAGGATTTCAATGGAGGGTGAAAGAGCTAATGATTTGTCACTTAAAAGGGCTTCATTTTTTTTCTGACATCTGTGGTGATTTTGTTGGTATGGGGAGTTCCTAGGGAGGAATTTCTACCAAAGAAGATCAGCATTTTAGTGATTGCTGGATGTACTAAATGGAGAAGTGGTCTGCCCAGCTATTCCAGCCAATAGGGAGGTATAGGACTGAAGTCAGGTCTTCCTGACTCTGAAACCAGCTATCCACTATGCTACATTCCTTCTCAAAGAAAATTGATATTTAAAATAATAAACAAGAGGAACTTTCTATTTGAAGAAATAGGTTGGAGGAATGCACTATTTGAAAAGAATCCTTTGCAAAATATATATTTTTTTACAATATGAGTTATCACTCCAAATGTACGTGTTTTGTAATTCAAATTTCTATATACTGGATTTTCTTAAAAGAGACCACAACTAAACATTATTTAGCTTAATGGGATAGTTGGCAGTTGGAAACTAAAAGAGCTACTAAAGATTTCTATCATATGAGCTAAGTAGTTTATGTAGAAAAGAGGTCTGCTGATCATTACATGTGACTGCCAATTAGATCATAAGATACTAGATTCTAAAAGACTAATAAGGTTTCTGTTTATAAATTCTTACCCCAAGTGGTACTGAGGATTACTGAAAGGAGTTTGTTTATTTTTTCTTTTTAAATCCAATATGATCTTGATTTCATAGTTTTTATGGACTTAAGTACCTCTTCCATACTTTCATACATTAGTTCAACTTCCATATATGTTATTCCTATCACTATGCAATTTTTGACAACACATATCTGAGGAGTAATAGAATTTAGGCAAATCATGAAGGATTTTATAAAACATTTCATTACAGAAACAATTCCACAATCATTGTAGAAAAACTTTGTAGTATTGTGACTTGCTTAGGTACAAAACAGAAGAAAATGGAGAAGGGTGGAGTGTTTTCAAACAAATTACAAGGATGAAAAAATTTCATAATTTAAATATTAATGAACTGATGTCCCTGTAGCAATTTACTAATAAGAGTTCACAATTCTAAAGTGCTTTAAGATCTACATAGCCCCTCCCTTACAACAACCTTTGAGAAAGAAAATGCAAGCACTATTATCCCCATTTGACAGGTGAGAAAACTGAGATTCAGATAAGTGCCATAACACACCAAAGATCACATTACCAGAAAATATGTGAGGCATAATGTTAGAATGATCAGATCTTCCAAAAGCCATTTGCTATTGGGAATACAAGTTTGTTGTTGATATTGTTTTAAAGTAGGTGCATAGGATTATCATCTAAGATTGCCACTATTTAGAGAAAGATAAATGAAGCCCAATTTTAAAACTTGTCAGACTTGATATAATTCTAAATTATCAGGACAACATTGTCTTTGCAAAATGGAAAGTCATTTCTTAGCTTCCAAAAGTTCAGTGTTTTATAATTCTTATGGGTCTATTCATGTTAAATACTCTAATAACATTATCCAAAATGGTAATCATGGAAACAAAATTTCACTGTTTTAATTAAGTTCTATTTCTAGTGAAAAGGAGAAGTAAATAGAAGTCTAAAGACATCTACAACAGAGTGAACAGAAAAAAAGGAACTCTCATATCAGTCTATTTCTACTTTTCTAACAGATTTCTGATTATGAAAAAAAAAAGCCCACTTCCATCTCTAAGAGAAACACTCTATGAATGAGGGGGAAAGGGGAGCGGGGCGCTAATAGTTTAGGGAAAGGAGTATGGTCTAATGTAATGAATTCAAGACAGAAACAACTAGCTTCAGTATGTTGTTAGGGGAAAACAAAAGACTTCTGAACTTCGATTTGTCTAAAACAAAATTAAGCATGAAGAAAACTTACACACCCATTGGAATAACATGGTATAGCAGGAAAAGTAATGAACTTGAAGTCAGAAGACTTGGATTCAATTCCTAACTTTTCCACTTAGTCCTTGTGTGACTTTGGGCCTCAGTCTCCTGATAATCAAAATAAGTCAGTTGGATTAGGTGATCTCTAGGGCTCCTTCCAAATCTAAATCCATTATATATAGTTATTATTAAGTGATAACTGAATGATGGGGGCAGGGTATGCAAGATGACATTACTGAAACAACAATTTGTTTTTCTGGTAGGAAAGACAAGTCTGTGCTGAGCCAATGCATAGGTAAGAAGCTATGGTATCTGGAAGTCAATGCTGAATTACCTGGCACTCTCAGTTAAAAAGATCTATTAAACACAGACTCTTCCCAATAGCACACAAAATAACAGGAAACAAAGTTCACTTTCTGGGAACCCCGCATCCAAGTTCCATTAAAGAGAAGACTCATCTTTAAAAAAAAAAATTAGTGGTGTGACCAGAATCTCATCACTGTTTGCCTCTTTTTTTTCATCCATTCTCTCTATTTATGCCCAGAACTTATCAAGAAACTCCAATCTTGTCTTCCCCCTCTGTTATGCTTCTCCAAACTCAATCCAAGCAGGTACACTATGGTTTATGATTCATTCTTCCATCAGCGACATTAGCTTCCTGGCTAATCCAAGAATAAGATTCCATCTTGACTCTCCAACAAGATTCCATGAATTAGTTTCATCTCTGGGCTCCAGGCACGTTTTTTTGGTTATTCCCCATGCCTGGAATGCTCTCCCTTCTCATCTCCACCTCCTGGTTTCCCTAGTTTCCTTCAAATGGCTTCTAAAATCTCATCTTCTACAGGAAGCCTTCCGCAACCCCTTTTAATTCAAATGTCTTCCCTCTATTAATTATTTCTTTCTCAACCTGTATAAAGTTTGTTTGCACACATGTTTGCTTGATGTCTCTCCCCACTCCCCATTAGATTGTCAGGTTCTTGAGAGCAAGGACTGTCTTTTGCTTTAAGCCCAGAACTTAGCACAGTGCCTGGCAAGTAGGCATTTAATAAATGTGTACCGATTAACCCTAACTCTATATGCTATTCCTGTCCATACTTTTTTTTTTTTACAAGACGCTCAAAATTAAGTGAATACACTAATTTTGATTTTCAAATATGACTTAAGACCTTCACCTGTATGTTAGCTTTTCAATCTGTTCTTTATAAAATCCATATTAAAAAATTCTTGTTCACCATAGTACATTGAGCCAAAAATTAGGAAATCAAGTTGCATAATTTTTAATTGACTATAGGTTTCTGATAGATATTTCCTACCATCTACTGTGGTCTTGTTTCTCAGATTGTAAATTTTAGACTACTTGTCTTGCAGTATGCATTTCTTCCTTTCCAGATTCTCAAATGAAGTAAATATATCTAAATGTTCAATTCCACAGATCTTTCCCTTTTAAATACTAAAACTCAAGTTCAACTTAGGCTTTATTTTAGCACATACACACATATACATAATTCTTAAATGTCTGTATCAAAGGATTTAACAAAAAATGTTAAAGTTACATTTTTTCCTTTCTGAACTGAATGTTTCCACAAATTCATCTTGTATCAAAACACTATTACAAGGAATCAGAAAGTGATGGCACAGTTATTTAATTGTTAATATTGCCTCAAGGTCTGAAAAGGCACCAGTGTTCCTTTCTCAAGATTTCTTACAAAGTGAGAAGGCTTTTGTTCAAATGAAAACACTTCTTCCAAAAGCAAAATTGCTGCATTTTCCTTTCTTTGTAGCTTCCAATTTGCCAAGCTTAAGTGAGAAGTTGCATTCAACATGAAAAGGAATTTCTATAACCATTGATAATCTGTCAGTTCTGTACAAAGTATTCTTCTATCAGGAATACTTTGACTTCTTTAAGATTAGAAGAAAATTGTTTCACCATGCAAGAGAAAACTTCCCAAAGAAATTTGCCAAGTTGCCAATGACTGAAAGCTTTTATCATTATTCTGTTTACAATCTTCTAGAAAAAAATTCATTACTTTCTCTATCTCCTCAGGCAGTATTGGTACATATAGTACCTCTTGGTAGATTATGCAGTGAAGCAAAAAGATTACATGCTCCAAATTTTTTTAAAAATAGAGTCAAAACTAACTAGTTCTAGGTGTGCACATTTTAATGATTCTTTCACACATGACTGCATTTTAAAAAACTATTTCTTTTTTTAAATCACTTAAAACATATTCAGTGTTTTATGTATTCATCATCTATGAATGATTCACCTGGCTTAACAACCTCTGGCCTATCACTAAAGTAACTGAAATAGTATTTTTTTTATCCAGTTAGCAAATAGAGATTTTGTTTCTTGTACTTTATACTATAGTTTCCTTTATTGCTTTTTTTTTCTACATATCACTAGGAAAATAGTCTCTGGTAAGCCTATACCTAACACACAGTAAAGTGCTTAATAAAAGCTTATGGAATGAACTGTCAGAAAAATGTCATTCTATATTTTTAATAGCAATTATCATTACTTTTATTGATAATATATCAAATTATATAATGCTTCAGTTTACAAAGGGCTTTCCTTGCAAGAACACTATGGGTCAGGTGATAAAAACATAGTTTTACAAATTAAAATTTTTCAATTGATTGTTTCTCATTATTAGTGAGAAACCAGCTGAAGCCTGGACAAATTTATCATAGGATCATAGATTTGGAACTGGAAGGGACTACCTTAGAGAACACATCATCTAATCCCATATTCCAGATGAGGAAACTAAGTTCCAGAGAGGCTAAATGTCCAAGATCACATAGGGTTGTCAGTGACAGAGCCGGAATTTGAAGCTAGGATCTCTGACTACAAATCCAGGAATCTTTCCACCATATCAGCTACCCCTCATATAGATTCAAAAACTTTCCCAATCCTTTCCAATCTCAATGTTTACCTATTTCATTATTATTTTCAACCTTAGAAATATTTCACAGTATAACAATTTTGCATTGTATAAGTGACAATTCACAAAAACTGAATATGAATAATTAATAATAATAATAAAGTGCTGAAAGTTATAATTAATAATAATTTTTAAACTTCTGATTCAGTGTGTCCCAGTTGTCAACCTATATAATAGGATTTCATCACAGCACTTTCCTTCCCATTTTTTGGCACACTTTGGAGGAACAACTTTCATCCCCAATCCAAAAGGCATTGAAGTATCCATTAATGCTAGACATTGTGCTAGGGACTTTTGATATAAAAACCAAAAAATAGTCCTTGCCCTATTCAGGCACATAAAATGGACTTAAAGAATAAAACATGGAAAATGAGTATTATATAGGCAATTATTATTTGTGGAAAACAATCCTAAAAAAGTTATGGATAAGTTTTGAAAGGTTTAATCAATCAATAACCATTTGGTATTTACTATGGGATCATTAACAAAAATGATTTGTCCAATTATAGCAAATAATATTCCATGATTCTTGGTTAAAAGGCTGATAGGAAATGTTGCTTTATACAATACATGCTGCCTGATGTGTAAATACAAGATGTGAAGACCTGAAAAACAGGAGTCCCAATGTATTTGGACAGCTATAAGGTCTTGTTCTGTTGGTCCCCCAAAAATGGTCTTCTTGGTTATGCATCTCAAAGGATTTAAAATCTAAAGTACCACATGGATTATGTTATAAAGCAATTCAAAGAATGGCTCCCTAAGGACATTATAGTAGAATTCCAGTACTTTCCATTTCAAGTAAGTCATTTCTACTATAACTTAATATACACTACTAAAAATCACAGCACTATGCAAAATTGCACACACAAAAAAAAAAAAACCCGTGAGGGCTTAGGGGAAAAATGGAGTGAAGGGAACAACACCTCAAAAACTTCATCAGTAACACATTTAAAAAAAGATAGGAACCTTAAAAATGGTAGCTCAGTTTTATACATGTTAACTTTTTTTTTAATACATAAATACTATAATTAATAGTGGCTGCATTTGAGGCCTTATGCTGCTTCACCCAGGATCTAGTTTCTACTGGGCCTAGAATGGCAAATTTTACAGAACTACCCAAGTTAGGAAGGTGAGACAGCTGAAAGTAGGGGATGGAGAAAGGATGAAGTTCATGGATGAGCTCCAGCCTTCTTCATCCTATAGCACTTACTGTACCAGAAGACATACAATAAATATGGCACTTTACCTTAATAAAGATCTGAAGTTTGCTTGTAGAAGTGGGCATTAGAAGGGTTGCAACTTATGAGTTATTGTGAAGTAGTGCTATTTTCTGTATTCTTGCTGTTTCACAAAGAGGAAATGGTGCATAAACAAATTTGAAATTCAAGTTATGCTCAAATTGTTTCTTTTACATCAATTGTGTTGGAAGAAATTTGTGCTTTGAAAACAAGCATTAGAGTAGAACTGATTGTATTAGATTTTTTTTAGATATTTTATTGATGTTCTCTTCTATATCACTAATTCTAATGATTCCTCTCACTTCAAAAGAACCGTCTCTTTACACAAATAAATACAATCAAGCTAAATAAATCATCACACTGGCCATATCTGAAAACATATGCCTCAGTCCACACATATAATTCATCATCTCTCTGCCAAGAGGCATGTTTCACCATCATTCCTCTGAAGTCACAACCGATCACTGTTTTGGTCAGGGTTCATAATCTGGCCCCTTCCTACCTTTCCAGTCCTCTCCTCTACATACTCTTCGATCCAGTGGCACTGGCTTCCTTGCTATTCCATGGACACAGCACTATCTCCTACATTTTCATTGCTACTCCAATATTTGGAATGCTTACTCAACTCTCCTCCTGGCTTCCTTTAGTTCTCAGCTAAAGTCCCACCTTACATAAGAAACCTTTCCTAGTCCTCCTTAATCTTAGTGCCTTCCCTCTGAAACTATCCCCAATTTATCCTGTTTACCTTCTTTGCACACAGTTGTTTGCATATGATCTCTCCCATTAGACTGTGACACAGCTCCTGAGAGCAGGCATTATTTTTTGCCCTTCTTTATATCCCTAGTGCTTAGGACTGCCTGGCACATAAGTAGGCACTTAATAAATGGTAGTTGATATGACTTCACATTATTATGGTCACTGTGTAAGTTGCTATTTTGGTTCTGCTTCATTCATTCTACATCAATTCATAAGTCTCAAATTTCTCTGTTTTTAATATTCATCATTTTTAAGATACAATAACATTTTATTACATTAATATAGCATAATTTGTTTGGCCACTGCCCAATTGATGGGCACCCACTTCCTCTCTAGTTCTTACAACTACAAAAATTGTCACTATTAACTATTGTTGTCTCATATGGGACATTTCCCCCATCTGATTTCCTTACTAATCATTTTGCCTGGTCAAAACTAATGCAAATATAATTGGGGGGGGAGGAAAGGGAAGTACTTATGTACTTCCACAACAATTGAACCAATTAATGTATCCACAAACTATATTACTGTGCCATAATTCTTCCAACATTTACCATTTTTTGTTTTTTTCTAATGTTTGTCTATCTAATTTCTATCAGAATTCTTTTAATGTTTATTTATTTATGTTTATTGTTAGTGGTCCCTTCATGCAGTTACTGATAGTATATTTTCTTTTAAAAACAATGTTTTCATAATCTTTGATGACTAATATGTTGAGGAATGCTCTTATTCACATCAATTCCATACACACACACACACACACACACACACACACACACACATCTGTGTATTTAATTATCTCTTGAATATCAGACATTTATCAGAAATATTTATATCAAAATTTTCCCAATTATCTCTGTTCTAGCTATAGTGTTTATACAACCAAAATTATACATTTATATTTTATGATTTCTTCTCTTTTTAGTTAAGAATTCCTCCCCAGCCACATATAAGATACCGCCTTTCATTTTCTTCTAATTTTTTTATGATGCAATTTTTTTCTGTATTTAGGTTGCATAACCATTTGGAGCTTATTGCATTATATGGTGTAAGGTATTGGCCTAAACCTAATTTCTACCACACTGCTTTCCAGTTTTGTCAGCTTGTTTCCCACCCACCCCCAAATATGGAGTCTTTACCTCAGTGGTTGTTGTGCTTGGGTTTATCAAACAAGAGACCAAGATTTTCTACGGCTTTTAGGTCTTGTTTACTTAGTCTGGTCCACTGATCAATTTTCTATTTTTTAACCAATACCAAACAGTTTCATTTTGTTTTTTTTTTGGTTGGTCAATGGGGTTAAGTGACTTGCCCAGGGTCACACAGCTAATAAGTGTTATGTGTCTCAGGTCAAATTTGAACTCACGTCCTCCTGAATCCAGGGTCGGTGCTGTATCCACTGTGCCACCTAGCTGCCCCTATCAAACAGTTTTTGATGACTAATGCATTATCATGTAGTTTATAATCTGGTCATGCTAGGCTTCCTTCATTCTTATTTTTTTTCCATTATTTTCCTTAAGAGTCTAAAAATTGTATCCTTCCAAATAAATTCCATTATTATTCTATAGACTATCCCTTGGTAGTTTGATTGGTATGGAACTAAATTTGTAAATTAAAATAGCACATTGTGATTACATTGGTGCAGCCCAACCATGCATAAGGAATTCCTTTCCAATTATCTATTTCCTTATATTTTTTTTTAAAAAAGTTGAACTGATGCCTTTTGTTTTTATATCACATTCACTTCTGAATTTACCCCCATATCACTAGCCAGGGAGCTTTCCCTTGTAACAAAAATAAAAGAAAATAGAATTCAGTAAAATCAACCAACACATCAACTGTGCCCCAAAACATACAAACATTTCACACTCATAGTTTTTTGTTTTTTGGGTTTTTTTTAGTGAGGCAATCAGGGTTAAGTGACTTGCCCAAGGTAACACAGCTAGTACATGTCAAGTGTTTGGTCTGAGGCCAGGTTTGAACTCAGGTCCTCCTGACTTCAGGGCCAGTGCTCTATCCACTGCACCACCTAGCTGCCCCCCATACTCATAGTATTTTAATTCTTCAAAAAGAGGAGATAGGCTTATTTTCTCTACTCTAGATTCAAACTTGGTCAATATAATTATGGAACATTCCATCTCATTTAATTACATAGTTGTAGTTATTGTATATATTATCTGCTTACTTCACTATGCATTGATTCACATAGGTCTTTCCAAGTTTCTCTGAATTTCTCATTATTCATCATTTTATGCAGTGCAACAATATTTCATTACATTCATATGTCACAATTTTAGTTACTCACCAATTAATAGGCACCTACTTTGTTTCTATTTCTTTGCTATCATAAGAAATGCTTCTATCAGTATTTGGGTACATATGAGACTTTTCTTTTTGCTTCTGATCACCTTTGGTATATCCATTAGGAATACTTAATGTGGTATAAAGTGTAAGATGCTAGTCTAGATAGGTTTTTCTTTTACCAACTATTTTCCAGTTTTCCCAGGAATTTTTTTACATAAGGAATTCTTAGGGAATATGTAGGGGATTCATCTCCAAGTAATTTATGTTCTTGAGTTATTTGAACACTGAGTTTTCTTAGTTTAATTGTTTCTGATTCTTGCTTATTTAGTCTGATCTCACTTTTTATTCTTTTAATCAGAACCAAATAGTTTTGATAATCACTACTTTATAATATAGTTTGAGATCTACATGTACAGTACTCTCTTCATTGCTACTTTCCCCCTCCTCTACATTATAAACTTATTGTTCCTCCAAATGAAATGTGTTATTATTTTGTCTAGGACTATAAAGTACCCCTTTGGTAGTTTGGCATAACAGAATCTTTTAATTTATTTAAGTAATATTTTCATTTTTATTTTATTAGTATGGCCCAACCATGAGCAATAAATATCCCTCTAGTTATTTGTTATTCTTTATTTCTTTAAGGAGTGTTTTATAATTGTATTTACAATTATGTTTATAAGTCATGGATATGTCTTGGTAATGACTAACAGATTTTTTTTTTGCATTTTGTAGTTGGCTTGAATGGGATTTCTCTATTATTCCCTCCTAGTTTTTATTATTACTAATAGAAATGACTGAAGATTTTTGTGGATTTACTTGGTATCTTGCTTCTTTACTGAAGCTACTGTTTCAATCAATTTCCTTCCTATATTTCTGTAAAGAATACTTTGGATTTATAGTCATATAATTCCTAAATATTTCTTGGTAAACTGACTCCAAGTATTTTACAAACTTTATACTTATTCTTAATGTAATTTACTTTTTGTCTCCTCATGCCTTTTTTAAAAGTAATATCAAGAAAAGCTGATGATTTATATGCATTTATTATGCTACTTTTACTGTCAAGTTATTGTTTTAATTTTTTCATTGAGCATCTACAATTCTCTGTCAGGGTTTTTAACTTGGTATCCATGAACTTTTTAATATATAATATATATATGCATGTATACATATATATATGTACATATATATATGCATGTATACATATATATATGTACATATATATATATTATATTTAAATATAACTGGTTTCTTTTGTAATCCTGTTTAGTATATTCCATGCATACTTCATACCTGCAGACAGCTAGGTGGTGTACTAGACAGACCATGGGACTTAGAATTAGTAAGAACTGAATTCAAATCCTGCCTCAGACATTTACTAGCTGTGTGACTCTGGACAAGTGACTTAACCTTTGTCTGCCTCAGTTTCCTCATCTGAAAAATGGGTATAATAATAGCATCTACCTTACAGAGTTGTTATGGGGACCAAATCAGTTAACATGTAAAGCACTTTGCAAACTTTAAAGTGCTATATAAATGCCAGTTGTTTTTGTTGTTATACATTTTAAAACATTCTGAGAAGGAATTCATAGGTTTCACCAGACTGCCAAAGTGGTCCATGACCACTTGATTAAGAATTCCTGCTCTAAGCAAACCATCATATCATTTACAAAGAGATAACTTCATTTCTGATTTACCTATGTTTATTTCCTCCATTTTTTTTTTCTTGTTTTCCTATAACAAACATTTTTGGAACTATATAAAAATATCAATGACAATGAACATCCTTACTTTACTTCTGATCTTATTGGAAAGGCCTCTAGTGTTTCTATATTTTAAATAATGCTGTCTCTTGGTTCTATGTATATAACACTTATATTAAGGAAATGTACATTTATTCCTAAGCTTTTTAAATGTTTTCAACATAAATAAGTGCTACATTTTGTGAAATACTATTTCTGAGTCTATTGTTATAACATAATTTTATTTTTTTATATAAATATGGTCTATTTTGTTTACAATTTTCCTAATATTCTTAGCCCACCCCACTTTTCTGATATAAATACAACCTAGTACTTGTGAACATATTGCTGTAACCTCTAATAATTCTTTACTAAGTATTTTAGAATTTTACTTAAGTTTTTTTTAGAATTTCACTGCTTTCTTTTCTTTCTCTCCTTTCTCCCTCTCTAGTTTGGGATCATATTTATCTTACAGAAGGAATTTGATAAGATATCTTCTATTGAATTACTTTTCAAAGGAAATAGAATGATTTACTAAATTTCGTCTTACAATTTACAGTTAGTAATCCTGGTCACAATCAGTTAATTATAAGCTAACTTTAGCCTGTGGGGCTTTGCCAGTACTACCATACCTGAAAGACAGGTAATAAAAACTAAGCTTTAATGCTTTGATTGGGCTTCCTAAAGCATGCTTGAGTCAGAATATTCAATTTCATGGTAGTGAAAACAAGAATATTTCATGCTTCTAGAGCACTTTTCATTCAAACATCTCAAAGTGTTCTGTAAACACTGACCACATGAAAATCAGAACATAGCTTCATCATGTGAGATGAGTTTTTATATTCTTAAGGGCTGATTTGTACTGATATAATGGGGAAAATAATTAGTGCTTATGTTAATTGTACTGTGGGATAGTAGAGCTAAGTAGCCAAAGTTTCTGGCTTAGTAACGGACCGCAGTGAAGGCCCAGTTTAAGCAACAGGTTGCCTAGAGCCATACAGGAATGCATTTTTGTTTTTGTTTGTTTGTTTGTTTTAATTCCCATCACTTGAGCCAGTTAAGGGAATAAGAATAGGGTTGTAATAGAACTGGGAAACAGAAGATAGAAACTATATAAGCCCATAGAACAAGAAATTATGCCTTAGAAAAGCATGAGGCCAAAGTTTAAAAGTATTTGATTATAACAACAGATTAAATGACTAGCAAGTGCCCTTTAACTATCTGTGTAGTGTTTCACAAAATTGATTTTTTGACTTCTGAGGCAATAATTGCTGACATACAAAATACACGTTTAGCAACTTCATCTCCACAGATTACATCATGTTAACAGGGAATGAACCAAATTTCTTTAGATAAAAAAAAGAAGTATGACCAAATACTGTCCATATAAATCTTTGTTTCCTGAAAAATAATATAGCCCCAAAGTGACAACTTCTGCATATCTGTGGATATTTTGTCCAACACTGTAGATAAAAACTTACCCACACCTTCTCATCTGTGAAATCTTTGTACTAATATTCCTGTAACTCCTCCAAAGGAGACCTGATGTGGTTTAGGGGTTCAGGGGTGCTAGAACCCCAAAATCACAACACGCAGGTCCTGCCAGAAAGAATTCGACCCCAGCCTTCTTTCAGTCAAAGATAAGGTTTATTAGAACATCCATCATATTGAGCAGACTCTTAAGGAGTCTGAACATGGGTAAGCAGTGGCTAGATTTTAAGAATTAGAGCTGTCGCTAGATTATAAGAATCAGAGCTGTAGCTAGATTATAAGAATCTAAGCAGTGACTTAGATTATAAGAATCTAAGCACTGGCTAAATTATAAGAATCTAAGTAGTGGCTAGATTTTAAGAATCTGAGCCATGGCTAGATTATAAGAATCAGAGCAGTGACTAGACTATAAGAATCTAAGCATCTTAATGGAGACAAGATGGACCTTATACAGAAAGACTATGGGAGGGATCTAGGAGTGGCCAAGTAGTCTAGGAGGTAATAGAATTCCAGGGACCTGGACCACGTGGTCAAGGGAGAATGGAGAAATGGCCTGGGGCCATAGGGAGGTCCACAATGAAAGGCCAGTTGATGGGATTATAGCCTCAGGGGAAAACCAGAGATTTGGCCAAGTGGGAAAGTCCAGGGTTTTTACTTTCTGGGGCCCAGATCCCAACCCCATCAGACCCATTCAATGTGCTTGGGATCTTCTGTTGGATCTCCTGACGTTTCATGGATACCAATGAAGCACACAAGTTGTCACTGCATATATAATCAGCCTGCTACCTTTTCAGAACATGTATTGATGACATCTTTTGCACTGCTTTAACACTGTACAACTGGCTGTTCTTAATATGTTATAATTTACTCATGTCACCATGAGTCTCTCCATTGCACTTTGGCTGAGCCATCATTTAATTCTTCAAAAACTGTGATATTCAGAGATTCATAATAATTGGTATCACCGACAAATTTGTTTGTTTGTTTAAAAAGATGGACCTTGTTTCAGGGAGAAGGTGAGAGCCATTAAAGTAGGTTACTCACTAATCCTCACCCATATAATAATAACAATAATAATATTAACATTTATATAGCACTTTAAGGTTTGCAATACTCTTTGTAAACATTATCTCATTTTGTTATCACAACAACCCTGGAAGGTATAAAATTGAAAACTGATTTTAAAGACTTAATTAAGCTGGCATAGATTTAATACTCTCCCATGCCATGTGAGTCTAAATCCTTACACTTCACCTTTCACTTACATTCTAGAGAAAATTGCCTAAAAGTCAAGCTTTTGTCCTGTAATTACCTTTACCCTTTACTCAGGTAGCTTCCAGTCCTTTGAGTCTCAATTCTATTATTTTAATTGGTATCTCCACAACGGTATTGTACACCTTTCATAACCTCACCCACCATCCACTTAACTCAAATTCAAGTTGATTCCTTCAAAGTAGAAACAGATTACACCTAAATCTGTAGGCTAATCCTATCATTTGAGGATTACTCCCATCTCCCAATGAAGTAATGGAGAGAAGCTGAGGTGACTCTTAACTTACCTCCTCATTAAAATGTCTACCAATCAGGATTGTTTTACTTTTGTAAGGGGAGGTCCAAATGATGTACTGTCAGGCCAATCAAAAGGAAGACACATCTAGGTTTAAAAAACCCTGTCAACCCTCACTCAGGGTCTTTGGTCTTTTAGACAGCACATTGACCCAATTTATTGGTTATGGCTAGCCTAACTAATAAATTGATGATGCTTGGGCCATTGTACCACAGTTTATATGAATTTTCAAATGTAACAGAAGTAAGTGCTATTATTATCCTCTTTTTATAGATGAAGAAACTGAGGCTGACAAAAGTTAAGTTGCTTGCCCAGGGTCAAAGAGCTAGTAAGTGCCTGAGGCCAGAGTTGAGGTTAGGTCTTCCTGCCTCCAGGCCTAGCACACTATCTAGGGCATTACCTGGATGCCTACTCATCTCATCAACTGCCTAGCCAACAGATCAGAGACCATTCTTTGTTGGTCTTAATCCTTTCATCTCTGCAACTTCTGGTCTGGGGACTTACTATCTTAAATGGTGACTGTCCCACCTGTACCACTCTCTCAGGTAGGCCCCAGCCATGCTTCAGTTATTCTGATGAAATGCCTTACCAGGAAGCCCACACCTTCTATAATCTTACAGCATCCTTCCCACCCTCTATCACTACCCTCTAGCCCTAGAACCATATTCAGATCAACTCTCCCATTGCTTCTAGAAAGGAATTGTTCATCAGTCCTTCAGTGGCCCCATTCACCCCACCCCTGTAACTTTTCCAGACCAAAATTTGCTTCTCTGGCCACAATTCTGCCAAGTGTATTTTCTCTCCCAATTACAACAAGCTCCTTGAGAGCAAGAACTGTCTTTATTTTTCTATTTGTATCTCTAGTGCTTAACACTTCGGATGGGACATAGTGGGAACTTAATAATTTTTCATTCACTCATTAAAAGCTCAAAGGCAATCTAACCTGCTATATTTATTCAGTCCTTTGGCAGAACTTGTCTAAGATACATGTACTGATGGACTAGAGTGCTTACAACCTTGATAACAAAGCCCAAACACTAACAAACTGAAAGGTATGAGTGATTCAGTAATTCAGGCTTCATGCTGTGTCTTCCTATATATGCTGTTCAGTTATAAATACATACAAAAAAAAGATAAAAATATGGATTGAAACATTTTTTCCTGATCCTTCTAAGCAAGTTAAATTTAATAATAAATTATCTGAAATACAAATATGATGAAACCTAGCTTCATTGTATTATATAAGAGATCAACAAAAGTCAGCACAATAAGTGATCCTGCATCTGGTCCCATCACGCCACTGTATAGCATTTTATTCATGACTGGTACTGTTGGTACAGAGAGGACCAGGTCACTAGCAGCATCTTGAAAAAAATAACTCTTTGTTTACAAAATAGGGCATTATTTACTCATCATCAATATATCATGAGCTTTGAATTTTTTTTGCAACAGTGAGAATAAATTCACTGATCCAGACACAAATTCTTACCCTTTGCTCACAGTGACTAAGAGCCAGCAATGTAGTCTGTGTAAAACTGGTTTCCAGTGGAATCAGACCTATGGTTTTGACCTCCTCATTACTGTACTCTGACCCACAGAGATAATTAGCCAGAGATTCTTGATTATCAACCCATTTCTCATAAAAATTACAGGTATTAATTTAGTTGTAGGTTATAAAATACTTAAAATTCTTTAGTCAGGGAATCAATTACCTCATAGCAAAATTCTGGCCAAATAGTGTTTCAGAAATATTAGAGTTAAAAGGAACCTTAGAAGTTATCTAATCCATAAAAAATACAGTAGAGAACTTAAAACAAAAGCATAGCAACCAAGGCTTTGCTTCCAAGGTACTGACAGAACTTACTCCCCTTCAGCAAATAGAAACAAGTGCTAAGTTAAGTGAGCACCCAACATCTAGGGGACTTGATCCCTTCTTCCAGCAGGTCTGGTTATCCTCCATCAAGCCATCTCATAGCTCCCTCTATTTGTGGAATTGCCATACCTATTCACTTGCCTGGGCTTGTTATTGTAGAGTCATTCAGTTGTGTCCAGCTGACTGTATGTGACACCATGAGTTGTGTCTGACATAATCTAGCTGTAACTTTTTGTTGAATGAGATTACTGTCACCATACCTTTTCCCACTGCCCTGTCCCCTGCTGTGTCCTCTTTGAGAGGTTTTAAGTGCTATTGGGTGCACACCTAAGACACAAGCTACCCCTCCCTTAGTGCAAGTGCACCTGACTGTGCAGACCATTCTCAGCATTTCCCCCTTTCTGAAGCAGAATAGTACTGAAGGCAAAGGTAACTGGGGTCACCTAGACTGAACAGTGATATCACCTACCTAAGTAACCCCTAAACACAGACCCAGGAGTCTAAATTAAAATAGGGACTCTCCCATAGAACATGTAAATTGGACCAGGGTTCACATTTTCTTGCAATGAATTAATTTTCCCCAAAAGGCAACAAAACTGTCGCGGGGACTTGATCGGCCCCTGCCTCCCTTGAAGCAGCTTCCTCAAGCACCTAATGGCATAAAAACCCATTCACATGGAGTCAGGTTCCCTCCAACTTGGTGACTTCTGAAAACCACTTGAGTCACTATACCCTGTGCTACTGAGCAGATATGTTTCCATATGGAGACAAGGAGTGCCAGTTTCATGTTATCAACTGTTTATTGGACATTTCAAGCTGAATGCCCAGTAGAAATATCTAAATTAATATTTTTGTGCCAACCCTACAACCCACCCTTCTTCCAAATGTTATTTCTGTTGGTAACACCACCATCCTTCCAATCACCTGCTTTTCATAATCCAATTTCTTTTCTCCATTCACTAGTATACCACCATTATGCAGTTCCAAATCACTTGTTGCCTGAACTATTTTAATAGCCCCCCTAATTGGCCTTTCTGCTTCTACTTTTTCTCCTCCCCTATCCATCCTCTACACAGCAGCCAAATTGATATCCCTGAAGCATCAGTCTGACAATATTACTCTATTGCTCAAGATGTTTCAGGAGTTCCTTAAACAAATTCCTCTGCTAGGCATTTAGAACCCTTCACAATCTGGCTGCAGGTTTATTAATATATCATTCTCTTTCATGCACTTTGTTATCTGGCCAAACTAGAATATCTGCTATTTCCCACGCACAGTATTCTTTCTCCTACCTCCTTGATTTTACACAACCTGCCCTCTCATGCCTATAACTCACTTCCTCCTTACCCCTACTTCTAAGAATTCTCAGATTGTTTCAAAGTACCACCTCTCAATGATTTTTATTTACTGTGTCTTTGCTATGTGTGCATATATTGTTTTCCCCCAATAGAATATAAGTTCCTTTACAGTAAAAACAGTTAAATTTTTATCTCTGTATCCCCAGCTCCTAACAGTGCCTTGCACACTGTGAATTCCTTAATGAAAGTCTGCTGAATGAATCAAGTTACATATACTTTAAGGCACAAACTCAATGAGATTTATTATCACAACCATATTTGATATTTTTCCTGTGGATAACTATGAGGACACAGACAAAGGTTGCACAGGAAGCAAAACCATGCATAGGTTGTGATCCATTCCACTTGAGAGGTAATGAAGGTGAAATCCCAGATTCAACAAAGGATATGATGTAGCAAATTTCACATTGACTAAATCATTAATTTTTTTCTTTGAAAATACTATACAATATTACCAAAAATTATCTTAATATCAATGGATTATACTGAAATTACATTACAAAGGACATTGCTTTTCTGTTTCTCTTTGACAAAGATTTCTACAATTCAACATCATTTTAAAATCAGAACATTTAAAATTTTTTTAATGTTCCCCTTGAATTTTCTCTATTATGTTTCTAAAACAGCTCATTACGTGTTTACCATTAACAATCCACATGTACTAATAAGGGAGCAGCTATAAGATGATTTTCAATAGCAAGAGTATTTGCCATGGAAGCCTTATGCAAAATAACAAAATACTCAAACTTCTCTTTGGTATTTTCCTACTTTATTTTATGTGTCCCATACCCACTTTCTGGAAACTTCTCTGGTCAGCCTAGCGCCTGATATTACCCCTTTGCCTGTCTAAAGGTCCCCTGTGGTACCTCACCTAGATCTGCTCTTCATAGAGTACTAAACTCTAAAATTACCTCTCTGTCCTGAAATAAAAATTTCCATTCCTTCACTGAAGCTGGTTTCAGATAGAAGCTGAGGGGAAGCAATAGCATTAAAGTTATTCACACTGAAGTGTGAACAACTAATAAATAGGCCAACCTTCTCATAGGGAGTTCAAGTTTAAAAGAACAGCTTGTTAACCCAAATAATTTCTACTTGTAGAATGCGTTCTTGGGATATTTTTGAGCAGGAATCCTTAATGATATTTATTCCAATGTGTCCATGGTCCCAACTCCATACACACACATAAATTAAGAGGTCAGAGACTTGGCTCTCTAATTCTGAAAGTACCAGTCCATGCTTAGAAATATATTATGGGGGGAGGGAGAGGGAATGACATAAAAGTTTCATTTTGAATTAACTTTTTAATAGTACTAGGAAAATATTTACATCAATTATTGGGAAATAAGGTAAAACTAAACTTTTAAAAAAAATTAGCTAAACAAAGAAAAAAATCTGTATAATTCAAATTACCTCAGTATCTAATAGTAAGCAACAATAGCTGGGAAATAAGCACAATGTACATGAAGTACCTAAATGTTCCTCCATCTTCTAATAGTGTTGGGCCTGGAAAAGTCCTAGTTTCTTTTACAGACATTACAGACATGCTAAATCTCTCTCACCATGCTTACTTCTTCTGGGCATCATTTAAATACTAGAAATGCTTCATTTATAATAATATCTATGTAATATTAAAAGTCACTTCCAGTTACTCAGGGAGAAGAGTGAGAGGGTCCCCTTCTTAGTCAAAATGAATAGTATATGAACATTTATAGAGATTTACATGTGACAAGTCTCCCTAAAGCTCTCAGTTCTCTCATGGTGTCATCTGATAACCACTATTCTAATTTATTTCTTCCTTCACACAAAGAGTTTCAGTGTTTTTTATAACATTAAAAAAGGCAAGATGTAATGCCTTATGATTCTCATCAAATGACAGATTTCAAATAAGAATAATGCCTCAGTAGGAAATATTACTGTCTTGTTAAACTTGTGATATATAAAAATATCTTTCATTCCTTTTTTTCAAAAGGTGCTTGTGAATGCCCACCTCCCTCTATCCAACAGGACAACAGGACATTTTAAACATCAATGTTGTGGGCAAATTTACTGAACATTCAAGTACCAATAATCTCAATTATTGGCCATCATAAGCAAGTGTGTATAGAAAGTGTGGCCAAGATAATAGATCAAATTCAAAGGTAAAAGATGAGATTAGAAAATTAGGCCTGAGGCTGGAGTTTTTTTAAAATTTTGCCAGTAATTATTTTAAACACTCAATTACTTGATTTTTAAATGCATCACCTTCCTCCTCCTTTCCTCCTGCCCCAACTAGGATAGTTACATGTAAGGTTTAAGATATATTCCTATGAGAAATTCAAACCTACTCAGACACAACTATGGCTAGAAGATTTAACCTTTAAGTATGCCTTTTTTTTTTTAAATTGCTGTCTCTCACTCTTTCACTCTATTTCCTAACTTCCTAACGCCTAATTTCCTGGTACTCCTGACTACTGAAACCATTACAATGCTTACTTAGGCTTCTAAGATCAATAATAGCAAGGACCTGGAAGAGCCAAGAGAAAGATAAGAAAAGAAGCCAAGAGAAGTTAGAAAGCAGTGCTGAGGCAAACTGTAAAACACTTGCAGAAATACAAAGTTAAAAAAAAAATGAGTGGAATCCAAGCTGTGTGCCTTGTGGTCTGTTACAATAACTACTCCCATATTCTCTGCTTCCTCTTTTCATGAAGAATGCAGCATACAACTGTTAAAAAACCAAAACTGTGTTTAAACTGTCTTATTTGAAAACTTAAGTAGATTGGATTATGCTTAAGATGCTATACTACATATAAACATACTAATATAAGTAAGTATAAGGGCCTGTATTGGGGCTTACAACTGTATGGCATGAACAAGGGCTCAGAAAACCTACTTCCAAGGCCCAATTGTAGTCATTCAGGCAAGTTCATTCCTTTTTTCAAAATGTATAACTCCTTACTATAACCTAAAGCACTGGACAAGGTCAAGAGAAATGCAAATAATCAATTCAACTAAACATTAACAGACACCCTTCTCTTCCTTCAAACGACTAATAAGTTCTAGAAGAAATAAAATGTTAAACAAATAACTCCGAGAGGTAATATTAAACTCCTCTGTCTTCTCTCTTAATGGTAGGGGATAGGCTTAATAATCAGGGACAGGTTTTGGGCACAAGAACATAGACTAAGGAATACAAGAGACCTTCAAAGGTCATCTAGGTCATGCCTTCATCTAACAGATCAGAAACAGGCCCAGAGAAGCTATGGTCACATGTGCACAAGGTCATATAACTAATAGGTGGTAGAGCCAGAATTTGGATCCAGGTGTTCTAACCCCAAATTCACCAAGCTACTTCTAAGGAAAATGTTAAGTTTCAGCTCTCCATATTCTTCACCAAACAAAATTATTTGGAATCCTACCTGAACTAAAACTAAAACAAAAAACAAGGAGGGTTGTAGGTCAAACTCTATGAAACCATGTCATACATTGATTACTGTCAGACTATTCCACAGTAGGCAAATGGACAGCTTCAAGATAAAAGAAAGAAATCATATCTGCTGAGTGATTCATTCTGCAAATAGAACCATCTGAACAGGACAGTAAGATGGATAAATAGCTCAGAGGGTCTCAACTGAACAGTCTGTGCCATTTTCTTTCTCTGGTTTCTTAAAAAAAAAAAAACTAAACTCTCTTAGAAAGACAATTATTCCACTAATTATTTGAGGCAGTTTTTGTTTCACTGGAATTAATTGACATGGCACTTTTACTTCAAGTTCCAGCTGCAGCTGATGTCATTTTGATATAGCAAAGAAGGAAAACAAAAAGACAGCTGGCAATTAAGGAAATAAACTAGCTAAAAGGGAAAAACATCCATTCATCATGCTGGCCCTGGGACATCAGATTATTTTAATACAGATACCTTACATTCTAAACAAGTTCAAAATGTAGTTTCAAACTTACAAATCAGTTAAAAGGACAGAACTAAATTTGAAACTAAAGCTTCAAATTGAAGCAAGTTTTAAACTGGAGTGCATCCTACAGAATGACCTTTAATGCTAATACATCTACTGTAAATACAGTGAAAACTCATTAATTTGAACTTCACACATTGCAAATCTATAACATTTTAATATTGCCAACATTGAAGGTCACCTCTCTACTTCTAACAAACAAAAAAATTAAGCAGACTAACAGCATGAACAAGGAAGGAGAGGAAGGCATGCTTAACCTGTCTGAGAACAAATTGATTTATGAACTCTCTATACATCTAGATCTAATGGCTCTAGATCAGGGGTGGGAAACCTTCGGCCTTGAGGCCACACGTGGCCTTCTAGGTCCTTGGAAGCTGCAAGAGATAGGATAGCACCTGGACCTGTGATTTCATCATATCAGGAACTTCTGGTGAGGAACTTTCTCTGCCAAAGCAGTTCTCCACCTTCTCTCTAGTGCCTATCTTGGAGAGTTAAGTGACTTGTCCAGGATCATGAGCCAGCAACAGGACTAGAGCCTAGGTCTTCCTGGCTCTGAAGCTGGCTCTCTTTTCACTACTCCATGCTGCCTCTGCAATTATATAAGTGGCATAAAAACATAATCCAGGAAATAGATATCAGATGTGTATATATATATATATATATATATATATATAATGTGAGTATATATGGCCAAATATGTAAATAGATGCTACCTACAAATGTTCTACCCATTTATTCAATCAGCACCTTGTAGAAAGCACTGCACAATACTACAAAATGATAAAACTACATTTTTTCTAAAGGTTGTTCCCCACAATTAGTCCAGAATATTGGTTTTATTGTACAGATAACTCACTATTCATCTGGGCAAAAATGAAATAGTACCCACCCCACAGAGACTTACATTATTCTTTCTGGGGAAACAACATACACATATACAAATATATACAAAACTGTAATTAAGAACTTATTCTTGAGTAAATTTTGTCATTTCCAAATATTCTAGTTCTCCTAGGTCTAAATAAGGTTAGGGAGATATGTGTATATATACATACTTCCGTAAATCAGTGATCAGAGACAGATGATCTCTGCCCTTCTGACAGAGCAGAATGGGATCCATCTAAAGTTTCTCTTCTTGTAGAATTCTAATCTCCATTTTCCATAAAGAACCAAGTCAATATTCTGGAGGCATTCTATAGGTCTTTTAACATTCTGTGGGTTCTCTCACTACATGCCTTGCCCACTTCCTTTTCTAATTGTGCATTTCCTGCATGTCTTATGCGCCTTACTCTAAAAATAAGCATGTAAAGGAGAGGTTATATCTATAGGCATACATCTCTATCACAGCATGAGATGATCCTAGTTTCTCAAAGGCTATAACAGTGGAGCAAAAGTTCTGCAGGTCTTAACGAGCTGAAAAAGAGTCACAGGTGGGGTTTGGAAATGACTACAACTGTCCAGACTCTGACCTAGCTAAATTTGGAAAGGCTTGTCAGGTAAACCACCAGGTGATCAACTTTTCTGGACATAGTAATTCATTAAGCCACATCTATTAAGGTCTTCCTGGCCTTAGAGATCTAGATTCCCTAATCATTCTAGATAAATAGCACCTAATTCTAACTAGATGGCTATAAGAATATATATATATAATTGTTATTTATTTAGAAATAATTTATTTTCAGGAAATTTTCAATTAAAATTTTATTATCTATATTCAAGAAAGCAGTTTCAAAATTATTTCATCTTTTTATTTCTCATCATTCACTCATTATGATTGGCACAGATTCCCTCACATGAAAGGGTGTGTGCAACAGGGTGATAATTCATATTAACAGAAGGAACACGCACATCAATGCAATTATGGATCTTTCAAATAAATAAGAACAAGTCTAAAGTCATACAACCCCATCCCCACTCCCACACCACACCAGATTCCAAGGATAATAAACAGAAACAAGTTCAACTGTTGTAATTCAACAAGCAACAATAATCCCACCCTAACAATCCCATCTTAGGCATTTACTGGCTATCTGACCCTGGCAAGGTACCTAATCTTTTAGACCATTAATTTCTTCATCTGAAAAATAGAAAGAATATCACCTAACTCTTAAAGAATGCTGTGAGGATCAAAGGAGCATATTTATACAGCACTTTGCCAATCTTAAAGCACTATTTAAATATGAACTATTATCAGTATAGTATAATAATTATTTACTCCTATACTGTTATAGTCTACATATGTATAGACTCACAACCCAGACTTACACCAATAATGTAAAGAACACTTCCCATACCAACATCACAATAACTATCTAAGAAGGAAAGACCTGAGGTCAAGAAAACATGGCACTGTTCCATCCCGCACAGCCTCCTCTTCTTCTCAGAATCTCTCGTCATCAAGTGCTCTTCTCATGACTTTCTCATACCAAATAATTCAATGCTCACCACACGTGCACTAACTTTTCCATGACGTTAACACACTCCTCTTTCTCATTGCTAAAGTCAATTTTATTCATACCACTTTGTAGAACATGTTATAGTAGGGATTTCTTGGTTGAATTATATGTCCAGTGAGGTCTCTTTCAAATCTCAAATACTGTGATTCTGTGATTCATCTACCACCCTTGCCAAATATCAGAAATCTACCTATTTTATGGCATCCCCAAACACCCAGTATCTAGAATACTCCAGATAGAGTATTCTAATTTCCTGATCACATATATACACAAAGACATATTTTTTTTTCATATTCAATAAACATAATAAAAGTAAACTAATAAGAGTGGGTGGATGCTGCCCCCCCAAAAGAGTCTATATTATAGAAGAGTGTTTTGGATGATGACAAGTAAAAAACTACAAAAAAAACTGATAAAAAAGATAAAGGTTATTTTAAAAAAATAGACATAATAATTTGGGGGAAATGTTTTAGCCTTATAAGGTAATAATTAAATTACAGAAATGCATTTATGATATAATGCTCAGGGAGTCACACATTTATATAGTCTGAGCTCTTATGAGGAGGAAAAAAAAGGAACTTTCAAAATCATAAGGGGAACAAGTATTTATTAAATACCTACTATGTGCCAGGCACTGTGCTAAGTATTATTGTGCTTCCATATTTGAAAGTCATCTGCACAGACATGATAATTGAACTCATGGGAACTGAGATCATTAAGAATGACAATTCAAATAAAAGAAAGGAAAAATAAAAGGGAGGGAGCCCAGAACAGAGCTCTGAGGTAATCATACAGTATAAAGAGGGCATACATGCATGATGATCCAGCAAAAAAGGAACAGATAGATAGTAAAGAGAAGCACGCTACATACTATAAAAACAGCCTGAGAAAAGAAAATTCCTAATGATAACTCTCAGAATACTTACTTGGGCAGGACAGGATCTAGATTCCCTAATCAATCCAGATAAATAGCACTTAATTCTAACTAGAAGAATATTTGTATATAATTATTATTTATTTAGAAATAATTAATTTTCAGGAAATTTTCAATTAAAATTTTATTATCTAAATTCAAGAAACTAGTTGCAAGAATTATTTTATCTTTTTACTCCTCATCATTCACTCATTATGATTGGCATAGATTCTCTCATATCTAAGTGAGGGTGGAAGGTAGAAAGCAATGACCATCACTTGGAAAATACTGTCCTAAAGGAACTAGTAAATGCTTCACATTTTCAAAATATGAAAGGTGAGTATACTGGAGCATGCTGGTGGAGGATTTCTTAAAATACCAGAAAAAGCACTGAGCAGTAGGCACAATCTCAGAACAGTAGAACATCTGGACATATTAGTGCTGATAGAGTCCATATAGAGTATGATTTTTTTTTTTAAAGAACAGAATAAATGCCAACACTCTTCAGCACACATAAATACCAAACCTGCCAAGGGATTTTCTAATATAAAAAGGGACTATAGCAATAACGAAATCTGTAGCTCAGTATTTATCCAATACTTCTTTAAAAAGTCTTTCTAATTCTCCCTTCTATACACACACACACACACACACGACAGGAGAAAAGGTTATAAGTAAGTAAAAACTGTGATATAAAATCCAATGGGTTCTATCTTTCATATTTAAAAGCCTGTATAAGAAGAGAGATGCAATTCATGCTGAGAAAATTATATCCAAGTTTGTACCAAAGTCTTTGTGATAGAATTTCTGATCTTAACCCTGAGAGTTGTTCTAGCCAAATAAAGTATAAATATACTCTAAGCCAAAGGAAGACTATTTGCTCTCAAGAACACTTGGGCTATTGGAACAAAATGGAAAACAGCAGCTAAAAAAGGAAGGACTGGCCCTCTGACATTTTGTGATGATAAGTTTTTCAGCTTCAGTCTGACTACTTGACCAAATCCTGAGTAATGCTATATCATGCAATGTTTCTTCCTGCTATGACTATCAGATCCAGGGAGTGGTTGAACACAAGCAGCTAAAGCAACAGTGCATGGATATTGGGAAATGGATTGTCCCTACTCTCAAGAAAATCAGCTTATTAAATGCATTCACGTAATAGTAGATATTTCCAAGCAAAATCAATGACAATGCTAATTCAATTTGAAAGAATATCCTTTCCCCATATCTATTTTGTACTGTTTTTACTCTAAAATTTCTTTAGTTAAAAATGCTACTATATTAGTGCATTTTCTTGACCATAATAGTTATGTATTTGTTATAATTTAATTTCAGGGGTTTTTTTTGTTAATTTCTCCAGTAATTTATATTTGGTTATAGAGAGGCACACCAGAACAACAGCAATGAATCAAGGATAGATGGGTACAAGGAAAAATGGGACTTGGGAGTTGAATGTGGACAGAAAGGGCAGGTAAAGGAAAGAAAATAAGGGTGGATATAGCAAAATGAAGTACATAGATAGGTAAAAGGTGAAATATATGGAATAGATGAGGAAAGGAGGTCAGGTGAGAAGAGAGTCAGTGTTATTTTATATAATTGTGTGTGTATTTATGTGTAAGTATATGTAAAAAGTTTGTGTGTATATACATACATACATACATACATACATACATACATACATACATACATGAATAGAGGATGGGAGAGGAGGGATGTAAATGAGGAGAGAACCATAAAAAGTTAGGGAAAGTGAAGGGAAGGGATAGCTCATAGAGAGTAATGAGGTACACAGCTATTTAATCCACTGAAACTGAATTTAAAAATTCTCTAAATATGAATAAACTATTCTAGTAATGATTCAAGATAGTAAAGGCTGGGGACAAAGAAGTGTTGGACAAATCACAGATAATATGTCCAAAATGGATCAAAGACAAACTGACCTCTCATAACATAATTTTTAAAAATGGCAGCCTCCAAAAACCAAGAATTTGTTACGATTCTGTCACCTTCTTTGGGTCTCTGAGCAGAAATATGGGAAAGGCACTTACATGATCTAGAGAATTTCTCTAAGCAAAGGAATCTTTTGTGTAATTATTGTGAAAAAAGTAACAACTGAAGAAAGTACAGTTCTCCTCTGGATTCTCCATTGCCTTCAGTTTCTAATAGGAACTGTATACCATATCTAGTAAAAGCACATTTGTTGGTCTTAATGACCAGAGCAACATATTGGACCAATGTCTTTGTAACACCCTTTAAAGTCCATGGTACTCAAGCAAATTTGGGTATGTTTTACATTCTTAATTCCCTCAGAAGGTATGATATAAGAAGTATGGCTTGTGACCACTGTTCTAAAAGCAAAATAAAATTACATTACCTACAATTACAGAATAATAAATCTAGAGCTAGAAGGGATTTCAAAGGCCATCTAGCCTGACCTCTTCTCATTTTGCAAAGGAGGCCAGGGAGCTTAAGTGACTTGCCCAAGGTTACATAGGTGATATCAGAGGTCGGATTTGAACCCAGCTCCTCTAACTGCAGTTCTTTCCAAATGCCAAAAAGTGTGTGTGGGGGGGGGAAGCATGACTTTTATAGACTGATCCACAAGCATTTATTAAGTGCCTTTATGCTTAAGCACTTTATGCTAGGTGCCAGGGTTATAAAGCTAAAAAATCAAATAGCCCCTACCCTCAAGGAGTTTGCATTCTATAGGGGGAGGCAACATATATACATATAAATATATACATAATACATACGAGGTAATGGAGGGGCATTAGTAGGTGGGGAGAGGAAAGCCTCCAAGAAGATGGTGATACTGGAACTGAGCTTTAAAGGAAACTAGAAATTCTAGAGGCAAAGGTAAGGAGGTGGTTCCTTTCCAGATGAAAGGGTGAAAGGGGGCCAGGGCAAAGGCAAAGAGATGGGAGATGGAATGACATGTGTGAGGAACAGAAGGAAGGCCAGTTTGGCTTGACTGAAGAGTGCTTAATTTATGAGGAGAAGTTTAATACTAATGGTTGCTACTTAAGAATTACAAGGGGAAGGGTTTGGAAGAGAGAGTAAAGATTGCCAGGGGCACAGAAACACCAGGGATGAGTTTCTGCAAAGTTTAACCTGTCTCTGCACAAACCAAGGCAGGGCTCTCAGTAGCTAAGAGGCTGACATCATACACAATGCAGATTGGGGGAAGGGAATAGAAAATGGTAACATGGATCATAGAGCAGCTTTAGCACTCCAAGGAGCTAAGGAAATAAAATTCATAAACTTTGTGATCAAGAACCAAGGTCATCAAGAAGGAAATGGGTAAAATAATAATAACTATCCAGATATTTTATTCTACCCACTCAAAGGATTAGTCCTTTAGCAGCCCAGATAGTCCCATAGCTCAACATTCCCCAAAGAAAGGTGAATCCAGTTTTAATAAGAGACTTCACTCTCATTCCTGAGGCTAACCTTACTAGCAGTCATAATAAACCATTACATTAGTGGGACAAAACTCAATATTCAAACACATTTTCAAAGAGGCAGTTCTTTCATCTGTACTACATTTTGTTACTACAAGTAGCCCCTTACCAGGACAGTAAGTTTTTGAATTGACCTGAAGAGGCCAGGTGGAGTATCAAGTCAGAAGGCAAGTTCTTGGATGAGGGATAAGCAATATGGAGCATCAATAGGGGGTAAATTTGTCTAACAATAATGGCTACAGAAGAGTGGTGTTACCCACAGCAGCAAAAAATTTTTATTCTTATTCCACCCACTTCCTTATCTTTGGTGTTTTTGTGTTTATATTAATAATATCTATTATACTCATAATATAATAGAAAGCAAACTGGGCTTAAAATCAAAGACCTTGGTTTTAGTCCAACTCTCCTAGGTCTTGGGCAAACATCAAACTTTGCTGAGCATCAGTTCCTTTATCCATAAAATGAGGGTGACACAAGATTAAGGATCAAATAAGATAATAAATGTAAAGCATTTTATAATCACATAAATATGAATTACTTATTTAATACCTGTATCTGGAACTGGCTGAAAAAAACACATGTAAATCCAAGATTTCTCTGATAGGGTCATGTGTTCCCAAAATGGCATAATAGAGATTAGAAAAAAAAAAACTTTAAGAACAATAAAATAAAAGAGAAAGTTTCCTCTTTCTTTCTCCTTTCCAATAATACTCAATCACAAAATCCAGAGAGTGTTTCAAAGTTTGCCTAGGATAAAAAGCTGACCCTAACAATCAATTAGAACTTCTATAAATTAGTCATTAGGTCAATAAACAGAACTATCACACTGAAAGGAGGCAGGAATAGCATTCAGAATACAAACTAAGCACCTTCTGCTTGTTTAAGCAGTCTGAAAAGCAGTCTGAAAGACTATTTTGATGTTTCTCTTCCAGCTTCAAAATTTCCAAAGCAATGGCATAATCAGCATAGTTGTTTAAATTTCCAAGCCTGCTCCCAGTGAATATGCTCCCAATGAAAGAGGACTTAAATTCCAGTTTCCCAGATCACAAACCCTGGAGTTACCTCAGAATACTTGGTCTCTTCTTCTCCATTGCTACTGTTATCACATTAGACCAGCCCTTCCTGACTGACCTCACACCTGTATAAATGCAATAGCCTAACTCTCAGAAATCCTGTGGCCAACCCTTCCTGTTCTAGGTTGGAAAGTCAATCTTCCTCAAACATTATTTTCTTCATATCATTCTAATACACAAGAATCTATGTTGACTCTTTACTGACTCGTGCAATCTCAAACTCTTCTTTCAAGACCCTCCATATAGGACTCCATTCTGCTTAGTGAAGCCTTATTTCCCACTACTTCTGAACATACAACTAGGTCAAGCTCTTCTCTGTCTACATCACATACAATTTTATTTCCCTTTTTATATAACTTTAACCTTCTGTTAAGAGACTCATTATTTTCCACATATCCTTCATATTACTTTAGGCTACATCGATCTCTTGCTTTTCTAAATTTCTTTTGCATTCACAGTCAGTACCACAATGTACTGAACCACAAAATTTTGGTGTTGGAAGGGACCTCGTAGGCCATCTAGCACAACCCATACCTGAACATAAATTCCCTTTACAATATACCTGGGAACTTCTGGCAAATATGGCTGCCTGAACAAAGGCAGACCAGTCAGCTCAAGTACCTAACTACCCCAGAAAAATCCTGAAGTTCACACCAGATCAAATAATAAGGAAGCCAATGAGAAACTACAGTAAACAATTTCTTCCACCCTATAAATGAACAAAATGTCAGCCAGAAGCTCATGGGTAATAGGAAAGGGGGCCCTCCAGAAGAGGCAGCATCAATAGTAGAAGGCCTCCTAACCTGAACAGAGACAAACCAGACAAAAGCATAGCTTGCAAGGCTCTATAATCTTTGTCCAGAGGAAACATGAGAGGAGACCTCTTCTGAGAAAGCAGTAAGGTAGTGGGAAAGCCCTAGAGTTGGGACCTTGAAAGTACCTAAGAGCAAAAGTAGATAGCAATTAAAGTGGTACTGTAGTGCTCAAATTGTGACACCCCAGGTGCAAAAAGGCTCTGAAGTCCCTATTACTCTTGAGACAGCAGAAAGGGCCCTAAATATCCTAAATATCCAGCACTCTGAGCTTCAAACATTCAGAGGAGCTTACCTCCAGGAGGTAGAGTTCAGTCCCATGAACCCAGGGGACCTAGGGCAAGACCAAGTAAAGCCACTATACCACTCAAAAGCACAGCAATGGGTAAGATCTGGTCCTGGCACAAAGCCTCAATTCAAGAACTAAAGCTGGAAATATGAGTAAATAAAACAGTGGCTAGTATAAAGAAAAAATCATTGTAAATCTAGAGATTCTCCCAAAAGGAATAACTCTGTAACAAATGCAAACAAAGACTCAAAGAAAAAGATGTTTTTCCCCCTACAAGGGCATGAATTCCTATAAGAAATAATTCAAGAGATTAAAAAACAAGAATCTGAAAGAGTAAAAGTAGATTAGAAGAGAATGTAGTAAACATTATTTAAGAAATGAATCCCAGGGGCAGCTAGGTGGCGCAGTAGATAGAGCTCCGGTGTTGGAGTCAGGAGGACCTGAGTTCAAATCCAGCCTCAGATACATGACACTTACTAGCTGTGTGACCCTGGACAAGTCACTTAACCCCCATTGCCTCACCAAAGAGCCAAAAAAAAAAAGGAGAGAGAGAAAAAAATAATTGAATCCTGAAAACTAGTATAAACTAAAGACTCCATAAGACTGCAAGAAATATTAGAACAAAAGCAAAAGACTTGGGGGGAGGGAAAGAGAAAATGCAAGCTAGCTAATGTTAAAAGCAATTGATCTGGGAAAAAAAACAGGTCAAGGAGTAATGATTAAAAAATCATTAGACTCCCTAAAAACCATGATTTTAAAAAAAATAGCCTGAAAAGTATATTTCAAGAAATCATAAATGAAAACTGTCCATTTCTATTAGAGCCAAAAGGAAAAGAGAAAATTGAAAGAATCCACTGATCACCACCTGAAAGGAACCAGAAAAGAAAAAGTCCCAGGAATGCCAGAGCCAAAATCCTGAGCTTCCATATCAAAAACAAATTACTGTTCTCATCCAGAAAGAAGAAATTCAAGTACCAAGGAACTATTGCCAGGATCATATAAGCAAGATATGGCAGTTTCTACTATAGACGAAAGAAGATCTTAGAATAAAATATTCCAAAAGACAAAAAATACAGGTTCGTAAACAAGAATAATTTACACTGCAGACATCAGTATAATCCTATGGTAGGCAGAAGCAAGGTTGTGAGTTGAGTGAAATAAACTTTTAGTGGAATAAAGCATAAATTTTGATTGATATTGATTGTATTGATATCTTTTGTTTTTACTTTGTCAAAATTTCTACCCAAAAGCTCCTTCCCCTTCTCCTTCTCATTCACGGTCATATAACAAAGGATTTTTTTTAACCAAAAAGAGAAAAAGAAGAGAAACAAAATCTGTAAAACCAATAAAGATATTGAAAAAAATCTTATATGCAGCATTCCACATTCATGGACTCACATCTCTACAGAGGAGTAGAGGGAGAGTTGTCTTCTCATATCTCTTCTTTAGGTGCATATTTGTTCTTTATAATTTTGCAACATTCATTTTTTACTGTTTTGTGGTTGTTCTTTCCATTCACACTGTTTTGATTATACATACTATTTTCTGGCTCTGTTCATTTTGCATCAATTCATGTCTTTCATTGCTCCTCTGTATTCATTATAGTCATCATTTCTTACAACACAGTAATATTACATTACATTCGGCATCTATTTGATTTCTAGTCCTTTGCTGAAACAAAAGGTGCTGTTATAAATATTTTGGTACATAGGTGACCTTTCTTTTTATCAATGACTTTTTGGGGTATATGCCTAGCAGTAAGTCAAAGCACATAGACATTTTCACCCCACCTTATTTGCATAATTCCGAAAAATTTTCCAAAATGGTTTAACTAATCCATAGCTCCACCAACAATGCATAAGTGTGCTTATCTTTCCACACCCCCTCCAATATTGACTATTCCCCTCTTTTTGCTTTTTGCTGTGTCAATTTGCTAACAATAAGGTAAAACCTCGGGGTTGTTTTGATTTGCATTCCTCCTATTATTAGCGTTTCGAAGCATTCTTTAACATGGTTGTTAATATTCTTCTTTTAATAATCATTTGTTCATATTCTTTAACCACTTATCTATTACAGAATGACTTTTGATCTTATATATTTTATTGTCTTTATATCTTTGATACTACACCCTTATCTGATAAATTTGATACAAAGATTTTTTCCCACTTAATCACTTTCCTTCTTATACTAGATGAATTAATTTTATTTGTGCAGAAGCTTTTCAATTTCACACAATCAAAATTGCCTTGATTAGAGGACTTTCCAGCATTTCTGATGAAGAGACCAGAGAAGTGTAGAAACTTTGAAATACAAACACGAGAGTCCAGAGAAATTTAGAAAAGTAAATTTATTTAAGCAATTGGAGAAAGTTGTCTGATGATTAGTGTTAAAGTTCTAATAGGGGAAGAAGAAACAGAACTTCAGTGTCTCCAAATGGTGTTAAGGAAGTTAAAAAAAAATTTTTTAAAAGAGGTCTTGGGAGATAAGGGTTGGTTTTCTTCTTAGGTTTCTAAAATAATAAAGAAAAAGGAGGTAATAAAGAGAAATAGTAAAGGGAAAAGGAAAAGGAGGAATACAAAAGGAGGAAGCAGGTAGAACTTGCTATTTCTCATAATTGGGGCATTTGAGAAGAACATACAAACATGGAACAAGAGGTGAGGGGAGTGGGCACCAGATGAACCTCACTCTCATCTGAAACAAAAGAACATTAAACACACACACACATATACACACACAGACACACAGAGTTTGGTGTGGAAATGCATTAGACTCAACAAGAAAACAAGTAGGGATATTGTTAAATGGGAGAATAAGAGTGGGAAGCAAAACAAACTTCCTAACTCTGCTGGAATGATTGAAGGGGGAAGGAGAAGCAAAGAATGAGAATATAAGGGGATATCGTAGATTGCCTCTTTAGAAAACTGGGAAATGGGGCAGCTAGGTGGCACAGTGGATAGAGCACCGGCCCTAGAGTCAGGAGGACCTGAATTCAAATCCAGCCTCAGATACTTACTAGCTAGCTGTGTGAGCCTGGGCAAGTCACTTAACCCCCATTGCCTCAAAAAGAAAAAAGAAAAGAAAACTGCGAAATGGCTGAACAAATTGTGGTATATGAATTTAATGGAATATCATTTTGCCATAAGAAATGACAAAAGAGACAATACTGGGCAGCATGAACTGCCACAGAGTAAAATAAGCAGAACTAGGAAAACAATTTATACAAAGATAGCAACGTTGTAAAGAAAAATAACTTTGAAAGACATAAGAACTTTGATCACTGCAATGACCAACCAAGTTTCCAGCAGACAGCTGAAAAATGTTACCCACCTTCTGACAAAGGAGATGGAGATAAGATATAGTAAGAGACATACATTTTTGGACATGGCCAGTGTGAATTTACTTTTGCTTGACTACAC
This sequence comes from Vombatus ursinus, assembly GCF_900497805.2. Lineage (NCBI taxonomy): Eukaryota > Metazoa > Chordata > Mammalia > Diprotodontia > Vombatidae > Vombatus > Vombatus ursinus. The sequence continues at coordinate 3,746,863 of NW_020954626.1, forward strand.
CTATTTGCTATAAGGGTTTCTATCCTTCTTTCTCTTGGTTTTTAATGGAGAGGAGGGGTGTTGTGTGAAAGTGAGGCTGGAGTTAGGATTAGCAATATCTCTTTTGTTCTTGTAATTATCATTACCACAGCAATCTATGCCAGTACTCTAGTTCAAATCCTCATTAACTCTTGCCTTAAATTCTGCAGTAGTATTTTAAATGAGCATTCTTGTGTCCATTCTTTTCCCACTCCATTTTATATATTGCTGCCAGATTAGTTTCTTAAACCATAGATCGAATTATAGAAAGGAAGGAAGGAAGGAAGGAAGATAACCATCAGCGGTTCCCATTGCCTAAGTACAAACTCCTTAACATGGTATTTATGACCCTCTACAATCCAAATTGAACCTACCATTCCAGACATATCATACTACTCCCACAATATACAATCCTTGTGCTGCAGTCAAAGTGGAATACTTGCTGTACAGAAACACATCCCACCACCTTTGTCTTTGTTCATGCAGTTTCCTATTCCTGAAATGGCCTGCTGATATCCTACTTCAAGGATCATTTCAAATGCTACTACCTCTAGGAAGTTCATCTTGATCAGCCTAGACTAAAATGACTCTCACTCATCTGAGTTCACAGCACATTATTCCTTTTGCTCTAGTTATGGTCTAATTTCTTTTATATCTGTATAGATGTCTCATCTCACTTGAGCTCCATGAGGATAGGGAACATATTTTATTAATCTTTGTATCTTTCTAGCACACTGCATTGCTTACAGTTGGTGGTAGCTCAATGAATTAACTTGACTAAGCTTTTGAAGGTTATACTGGAGAATTAAGCGCATATACAAGGTAAGATTGGAATGTTCTCTGGCTAAGATTCCTAAATATAACTTTACGTATATGAGCCAGAACACATATGAAATTATAATTAAAGTCAGTACAAAATAATGTTTAAAAATATTCAATGTGTAAAACTATTCAGGAACTCATAATTAATTTTAGTTCTTCTCAGTCTCTTTATTGAATCATTGGCTATACCCTATCCCCTGACAGTGGGTATAATTCAAGGTTCTGGCCTGGAACATCTCTTCTCTTTCATGTTCTCTCCCTTGGTGACTGCAGCTCCCATGAGTTTAATTATTATCATCTATACAGATGACTCCCATATCTATATATCCCACCTAGTCTCTCTTTCAATCCCATCTTGCATTACCAACTTCCTATTGGCAGTTTCCAAACTGGATGCCTCCTAAGCATCTAAGGCTCAACATGTCCCAAAATAGAACTCATGATCTCTCCCCAATCCATGCCTTTTCCAAACTTCCCTGTTTCTGTCAAGAGCACCATCATCCTTCCAATTACCTAGTCTCATAACCTAGGAAATACCACACCCAACCAGTTGCCAAATTTTATAAATTCTACTTCTCAAACTCTTTGGTATATGTCTTTTTCTCTCCATTCACATAGTCACCACCCTAGTTCAGGCCTTCATCCCCTCTCACTGGGACTATTTCAATAGTCTCCCAATGGATCTCCTTGCTTCAAGTCTCTCCCCTCTCCAACACAACTTCCATATAGAGATTTTCCAAAGAGAATTTCCTAAAATTTAGATCTGATCATATCACTCCCCTGCTCAAACTTCTGAGGTTTCCTATTACTTCTAGGATCAAATACAAACTCCACTGTTTCAATATTAAAAGCCCTTCACAACCCAGCTCCAACCTACCTTCACAGCTTTATTATGCATTACTCTCTTTTATGCAGGGCAGCTAGGTGATACAGTGGATAGAGCACTGGACTTGGAATCAGGAAGCCTTACCTTCATGAGTTCAAATCTGGCCTCAGACACTTACTAGCTGTATGACCCTGGGCAAGTCACTTAACCCTGTCTGCCTCAGTTCCTCATCGATAAAATGAACTGGAGAAGGACATGGCAAACTAATCTGATATCTCTGCCAAAAAACCCCACCCCCCAAAAAAGGATCATGAAGAGTTGGCCACAACTGAACAACAAATCCTTTATTCACTCTATGGTTCAGTCAAATGGACCTTCTTGTTCCTCACCCTACTTGTTGATTCTTCTTCCCTCACCTCTATGCCTTAGCATTGCCTGTCTCTCAGGCCTGGAATGTACTCCCTCCTCATCTCCACCTCTCAGAATCAATAGTCTTTAACTCAACTGCCACTTCCTACATAGAGCCTTTCTTGATTCCTCCCAGCTGTTAGTGCCTTCCCCACCCCCACAACATTACCCTATCTTTCTAATGTACATACATACATATGTATATACATATACGTATGTACACACACATACAGATATATACAAACACATATCTTCTCTCCTAACAGAATGTCAGTTCCTAAAGGGCAATGACTGTTTAACTTTTGACTTTGTATCCCCACTGCTTTGAACGATGTAGACACTTAATAAACACTATAACATAATGTCAACCTGTATCAAATTGGGCTAGAGGAAGCCACTGATGACTTCAAAGAGCAGTTTCAATAGAAACCACAGAGGGTTAGGGAGAAGGGGTGAGCGACTGGAAAGCTAGATAAGCTACACATTCAGAAGTTCAGTCATAGAAGACTAAAAGAAAAATCAGATGGCAATTGAAAAAAGAAATGATAGGGTACTTGAATAGATTCTTTCAATATTGTTGATATCTGTTCATGTTTAAAAAACAAAAGCAAAGGAACCTGTGGTGAGAAAGAAATTACAGAAGAGGATGAAGTTACAGTCAAAAGAACATTGAATTCTACCTAAGCCATACAAGTCATTTAACCACTGGGTCTCAACTTCTTCATCCGTAAAATGGGAATAGTAATACTCATCCTTTCTACTTCAAGAAGTTGTTCTAAGAACCAAATGTGATAATATGTGAACGTTTTTTTTTTTTTGTAAACTATCAGGAATAAAATTGAAAGGGATGAAATGAAATGCATAAGTAGAGGTGACCGAGGAAAAGGTGAGAAATTCTCCAACTTGACAGTTTACACTGGAAAACTTTTTTTTCCAAATAAAATGTTTTGACAGAAGTTTGAGTTGTGTGCATACTACCAACCCAAATATTTATTACATCAGTAATTTTCTTTGCAGAAGAAAAGATTTCCAAAAACAGAAAATGTTTTGATATGTTTTAGTCAAACAAATAGCACCCTGGTTCACCAGAGAAATTGGATAGTGTTCTACTGTATTATAACTTGACCCATGCATAAATAGCAAATCCTAGAAAATAGAAACTACCCTTTCTGCATTTGATGGTTTCCGTCTATCAGGAAAGGTTTCTCTCTACTAAGTCCTACATAAATCTAAACAGATTTTTTAAAAAAAATAACTTAAATAGTACAATGCCAAAAATGATATATTACCATCATCTTAATTTCTTTTTTTTCTCAATTTCTTGTAATAGTGTATTGCTTCCTTTCCTGTAATCCCTATCCATCATTTCCTATTTCTCTGCTGAATTCCTGTGCCCCCCCCCCAAAAAAATTGCTACTCATTAAGCCTTTATTTCTGGAAATCTCCCTAATATTTCCACAGTTACACACCATTACTAATACTCTTCTTTTCCAACTGTCTGCCTGCAGTTGAGAAAACAGTGGTTTGTTTATAACACTAGAGACTCAAAGAGGGTCAAAAGCATAACAGAAGTGAATACCAGCCATAAAGTTCAATCACCAATGAAGGCCCAATTCTAAAAATATAGCCAAATAGTTAAATTTATTTTAACACAAAGGTATTTAGGAGAAGGTAGCCAATGAGGATTTTGAGTTTCAAATGAAGTTTATATTTATATAAAAAATATATTTATATATTTATATATAATATATATTTATATTTATTTACATATAAATTTTATATATATTATATAATATATACTGTAATTTGTATTATATATTATATTATAATATAAATATATGATATTTATATATTTTTATATATAAAATATATTTATATAAAAAAACTTATATTAAAAGCTGGTGTTCAGATCTAGAATTATGATAATGCACATATTAGAAGGCTTTTGAATTCACAGTCTAAACTTGAAAATCATGAGAATGGATGTAAGAACTAGAAACATTCAAGATCTCAATGATATCAGTAAGATTTTCTCTTACACAAATTACTGTGGATAGGTAGATCAGAGAAATTGACACAACCAGAGTCTGTATGGCATGCCTTACTTACACAGTTGATTTCTTGTTGGAGAATTCCATTTCAATTATAATGAACAGTTGTAGGAGATGTACTGAGTAACCAAGACAAACTTATAGATGGAATTTATTTATGCCAGAGCTATTCTTTTTTTTTTAAGGCAATTGGGGTTAAGTGACTTGCCCAGGGTCACACAGCTAGTGTCAAGTGTTTGGTCTGAGGTCAGATTTGAACTCAGGTCCTCCTGACTTCAGGGCCAGTGCTCTATCCACTGCACCACCTAGTTGCCCCCTGCCAGAGCTATTCTTAAATGAGTCCTAGAACTTTCAAAATCTGAATTCACACAGACGGGTGAAGATAATGTCAGTTTTGTGAAATATCCTTCGCTAAAGCTCTACGCCAATGTTCTACCATAGCAGAAAAATGACAGTGAACTCTTAGAGGATGGGCCAGTAATAAATGGGGGTCTGACCCATTTTGTCAGGATGGGGTCAACAGACTGAATGTTTGATGTCTGAGGACCAGCCTAGTTAAGTAAGGAAAGACTCATCACCAGAAGTTTGGCCACAAAGTGATCCATTTATTTAGACCAGAACAACACATGAAGAAGACAGAACATTTGTGATCTTCTTTGGTTAGGGAATGTACTCACACCAATGAAATCACAGAACCTGGAAGTATTTACTGAAGTAAAGAAGAAAGATACAAACTTGGAATAATAAAATCATTGAATTCTATTGACTATCCCAAGGTTATAGAGATAAATGATAGTAGAGGCAGGACAACAACCTAGGTTAGAGAGTGCTTTCCATCTCACCTTTCTAGATGTTGGCCTCATATCTCTACATTTACAAATCTGTCTGGGCTGTCATCAAAGATTCTGTTGTAAACAAACTTAAAAAGAAATGAGATCCTTTGTATTATAACTAGTAACCAGCAAAATACAACTCGAAAAGCAGCAACCACATTCAATCAAGAATGGCAACAAATAAAGCACACACTTTTAGAAGAGTCTTCAAGAAAGTAATGTATTATTCTGAAAAACCAAAGGTTATAAAACTGAAAGGTCTGTTACAGAGAAAAAGAATACATATTTACACATTTAGTAGGCTCACAAGGAATGGCCCCCAGTGAATGGCCATGAAAATAGACATATAGGAGTTAAGGGAATACATACCAAGGTTGCAAACTTCAGTAGCAAAAGAGACCCTTTAATAAGAATAGGAGAAACAATTACCTCAGTCAGGAATCTTGGAATCATAGAATCTTAAGAGTTAGGAAAATCCTTAAAGGTTATACAGTTCAACCCAATGCAGGAATCTGCAAATAGTCCTGACAAATGATCATCCTAGTACATGGATTGAGCAGAGACTAAAGTTTAATGCCCAAATCTAGCCCAGTCTAGTACTGGTAAGCCAAAAGGTGAAAAGTTTGGCAAACATTTGATCCTAAGTGTCTTAGAAGAACAAAACAAACAAACAAACAAACAAAATCTGGGTTAAAAAAAAGTAGCAGAGTCAACAAAAACAAAACAAAAAGAATTATTTTAAGCAGGTGGCCCTCTCCTGCCCTCTCCAAGGATAAAATGTACACCATCATTCATCATAAGGTCATCTGATCAACTCCCATTCCGGATTTTTTCAGGACTTTGAAAGGTCTCTTAATGAATATGCAGGCACTTCTTCACATGCCTAAAGAAAATCAAGCTGAAAGGAGTTGCAGAGGCCAGCACTGCCCCATGGAAATAGGCACCCCTGTCTCCATCATCATCTTGCTGTGTATATGTTTGTTTGCATGTTGTATGCCCGGTTAGATTATAAGCTCCTGGAGGGAAGGGGCTATGTTTTGCCTCTTCCTTGTCCCCAGTGCCTGACACATAGTAGCCTTAGTAAATGTTGATTGAATTGAATTGAAAATCTTCACCCCAAAAGGGGAAGGTTTCATGCCAGGTAGGGAGGAGAAGAGGTCCTGACCTCCAGCGAAAGGGATGCTCTCGGCCCTCTCGGGAGGAGGCCAGGCCCTGGGTACCAGAAGGGTGGTGCTTCTCCGATGCCCCCCACCCAAGCCGTGACAGTTCATTCAGTCTCGGGCAGGCAGACAGCCGGCATCCCGCTCCTGCCTGAGGAGAGGCTGACAGCTGGACGGATGAGGGGAGGAGGCGACATCAGCTGGCCGGGGCGGGTCCATCATCCTCCCCAGGCTGTCCCCCACCCCTGCCCCTCCCCGGGATGCTGCCCCCGGGCCGGGCCATTACCTTTGTGTAGAGCTCCGACGCAGCCATGGTGCTGGCGCCGCCCGCTCGGGCCTCGTCCCCCAGCCGATGCCCCTAACGCCCCCCGGCCGCCTGCGCCTCTGTCGCCTCTGCGGAGGCCGGATCCCGCATGGGCCGCCGCCGCTGCCCGAAGCCGAGGAAGCGCGGGCAGCCGCCGGGCAGGACGGGAATTTAGGCGGCCGGCCGCAGGCGCTCGGCCATCACTCGCTGGTCGGGAGCAGTCCCCACGCCTCGGGATGCCGATGCCGCCGTCGCCGCCGATGCTGCCGCCGCCGCCGCCTCCCCAGCCGCCGCCGCCGCTGCCGCCGCCGCCGCCTCCCTGTGCATTGTGGGAGCGGGAGGAGGCAGCGCTTCAGCGCTGCTTCAGCCGCCGCTCCAGGAACTCCTGGGCTCACGCTGCCGCCCATCGGCTGCGGGTGCGGCCAGAGCATCCTCCCGCGGCCAGGCAGCCCGAGGCTGAGGTGGGGGCCGAGAGCCCAGCAGCCCCGCCCCCCCCCCCCCACCCCGGGCCTCTCCCGCGCTCCCGCGCTCCAGGTCTTCTTACCTCCACCTGGAGAGCTACGTGAACCCCCAGCACATTTGGGACCACTTTTTTTTTGTAAGCCACCACAGAGTGGCAGGCCTTGGGTAATGCAAAATGAACCTAGTCTCCCACGACTTTCAATAGCAGATATTTTCAATCTCGGTACACCTTGGACGCGGGAAGATAAAACTGGAATCTCCCATCCTGTTCCACCTTGTTAGATCGGGAGTAGAGGGTCATATCTTATTTAAACTTCTTAGAAAGCAAGAAATATCTAAAAGGGAGATCATACAGGGGCTTCTTGAGGGCAGACACTGTCCTTTTTTGTTTTTTGTGTCTTCAGCTTCTAGTAGGCACTTAATAAATGCTAGTTGAATGAATGAATGAGGAAGGAGGGGGTAGTAGCAGGAGAATTTTGAAAATGAGATAAGGCTTTGACTGGATACTCCAGATAGGAGCTTTAGGGAGCAAATCAGGCAAATGTTCCTGATAACAGGGTACTAGGTGACCTATTGGGAACTTCAAAAATTAAATGCACTTTTCAACAAGACTCTCCCTCATACCCCTGGACACATAATTATTTTCTACCTGAATCCAAGCAGACTTCCTGAAATACCTCCCTATCTATATGTAACTTTCAAGGGTCAAAAAATTAAGGGAAACCAACTTAAAATGTCTATCTTTCTCAACTGTTATGGTTGCATATTGAGCACATTAGTGTGACTTCTCTACAAACACCGCAGCACTCTCTTCATATACATTCCAATAGTGGATATACTTTTCCCCTTATTCTTGGCTGACCTTTCTTCTAAAACCTCATTTTTACTACTTTTATCTTTACTTATTTTTAAATTTGTATAATTATTTTTCATAGGATCATATATTTAGATGATCTAGTCCACCCCATTTATTTGACTCAGGAGGAAACTAAGGCCTCAAAAGGTGAAACACTTGCCCAAGGTTATTGTGTGTGGTAGGGGTCTTTGCTAACACTCAGAGCTCAGGAACTCAGCTTGTGTATGGACAATAAGGAATAAGGGACACGACTCATAATGGGGGACCAGAGACTACCATGCTCGCACTTTAGACCACTAGGACAATCAGTATTTTTAAGAAATGGGGGCGGGGAAAAGGTAATAGTGTGTGTAGAATAGAAAAAGGAACTTATATTTCACTATATATGGAGCATAGTGTGAGAAGCTTCCTCTTCCAGCTGAGGTCAGCATCTTCTCTACTTCTTATCTTCTTACAGAGCTGCCTAAGAGGTTGTGACTTACCCAAGTTCACAGGCAGTAGGTTTCAGGGTTGAGATTTGAACTCAGGTCTTCCTTAACTCAAGACCAGCTCTCTACACACTAAAATACTCGGTTTCTCAGATCTCAGAATAATCTTGTTTCTGCCACCAATTAGCAAGTGTGACCTTGGCTAAGTCACTTCAACACTCTATGCATCATTCTCTATAATTGTAAAATGAGAAGTTTAGATTAGATGATCTCACAAAGACCCTTCACCTCTAAAATTCTATGATTCCACTTTTATTCACTGAGTAACCATAACCCTGGCGGCAGTAAAGACTATTGCTTTCCAAAGCCCTGCAAGACCCGCTATTGTCCAATATTTTCTAAAACGCAGAGGGAAAATGTTTGTCCAAGGTCACATATCTAGTAAATGACAAATCTGAAGCTTGAACTCAAGTCCTTGAAACTACAAATGTGTACTCTCCTCATTATACAATACAGCTTCCCAATCCATTCCCATCATGAAAATCTTGATCCTGGTTCTGTTCTTCCACCTCTGTCCCCATAGGGTAGGAGAACTGAGGAGAAAAATCTAATTTGTAGTTACAATTGACCAAGAAATGGGCCAGTCACAGATTATTAAAGTTACCAGGGAGGGTTTTAGCTATATTATAAAACAAAAGCTGGTAGGTGGTGCAGTGGATAGAGTACTGGCCCTTAAGTCAGGAGGACCCGAGTTCAAATCTGGCCTCAGACCAAACACTTGACATACTTACTAGCTGTGTGACCCTGGACAAGTCACTTAACCCCAACTGCCTAAAAAAAAAAAAAACAAAAACAAAAGCTGATTGACCACTTGCTGAAACTGTTGTAGAAAGGATTCTTATTTTGGTTCCAGTTAGAATGGGAGCCTATGAAGTCCTTTTCATCCCTTAAATTCTGTGATTTTAGAGATCTCTAGTCCAACACCAGGGCTAGTGGCATAGTGGATAGAGTACCCTGTGCAGAATTAGGAAGACTCACTTTCCTAAGTTCAAATCTGGCCTCAGATGCTTATTAGCTGTCTGATCTTGAGCAACTCACTTAACCTGGTTTGCCTCAGTTTCCTCATCTGTAAAATGAGCTGGAGAAGGAAACGGCAAACCACTCCAGTCTCTTTGCCAAGAAAACTCCAGACAGGGTCATGAAGAGTAGGACGTGACTGAAACTACTGAACAAAAGTCCAACACCTGCATTTTATAAATGAGGAAACTAAGTTCCACCAAATTCACACTGCTAACTGGTGGAAGACCTGAAAATGAAACCCAGGTTCTTTGCCTTAAAATCTAGTAGCTTTTTTCCTCTACACCTAACAACCTCAACTTAACCTACTCTCTGCCTTATTTTCCTGTTCTGTCAAAACATACCTATCTTCTAGGATTGCCTTGGGGATCAAATGAAATCATGTGAATTTGCTTTGAAAAAGTTTCAAATATTATACAGATATATGGGATATTTTAAAGGTGGGGAACAAATTGCACAATATCTTTTCTCACCAACCCTAAATATGCCCCCAAAATGCTAAGCAAATGTTTTGAGTGAGAGGAAGGACATGGGACTGGGAAGAAGAAAAAAGGAGAGAAGATGAAGGATAGATTAAAAAAAAAGGAAAGCAGAAAACACTGCATTTGTTCACAAGTAGGACATCAGAATTAAAGCCACCAACATAACTAGAACAGTTTCCTCTCCCCTACTGAATAAACCCATGGGTATTCAGACAGATTTATTTACATACCTTATCATTTGTAAATGATCAACACTCGATTATCCATATCAAAACTAGTATGAAACAGTTATTATCAATTCAAGTGTTTGAGGCTCAGCTCCCCCACCAAAGAAAGGCTAAGGGGGATGGGCAATATTATTCAATTTAATGTTCCTCCCAACCCACTTCCAAGCTCTGGAACTTCCAAACAAAGCTATCTCATCCTGGAACTTCCCTCAGAGCCTAGGGCCACCTGGCCCTGGAAAATCCAACCAGTCCAGATGCCTTCTTGAATGGAAAATCCCTCAGTAAGATCCATTGGTGAGATTGGCAATATGATTCAATGTAATGTCCCTCCAGGCCCCATTCCTGATGTCTGGCCTTCAAAAACAGCCCCTCTCTTTTCATCTGCACCCCTTCCTTCTCACCCTCAGCTTTTCAGCTCCCTTTTGAGTACTGTCTTCCCCCATTAGAGTGCAAGCACCTTGAGAGCAGAGACTTTCTTTCTGCTTCTATTTGTATCAGCAACATTTTGGACATACTTAGTAGCTCAGGCCACTGAATCTCCTAGCCTGGGTTTCTGATTCCCACCTCTCAACTTACCTGGGCTTTGAATCTCTTCTCCCTATTTCTTCCTACCTTAACTGACTTCCTTAGGCTTTGGTGCTCTTCCTTTCTGCACTCACAGTATTTGATTGCTCTTCCCTGAGTTAGCTGACTTCACGAATTTTATCTATGCCTCACCCCAGCCCACTCCACCTCCTGTTTGCCTACACCTATGATATACACCAACCCTCTTCTTGTTAAATGTTTGGTTTGCCCATGAGTTCCAAGTCTGCCTTACTAATTGTATGGCAGTAGGAAAGGGGAAAAGACTCCATAAGAGAGAAGAGAGAAGGAAGAAGGCTGTTTTAGAGAAATGTATTTCTAATGCCCCTTGGAAGTTGGCTAGAGAGAATAAAGTTGCCAACGTAAAAGTAGGAAGAGATAAAATCAGTCATACTTTTGCCACTTCAAGTTTCTCCTTTGCTTTTGAAGAAACTTCTGGTCTGTCACACCATGCCATTCTTTCCATATGTTCAGGAGTAGACAGATTTGTGAGTATGGGTACACTTACTGGGGCAGGTGGGACAGATGGACCAAATTCCTTCCTGATTTTGACTCCTACCACTAATAAGCTGCTGCAGTTGCAGCCCAAGTTGGGGACTGTTTCGTTGATCTGGGACATGTCCTGGAGAATTATCATGGTCCCAGTGGAGAACCAGAGTGGAGACTGGGACCAAAGCACTTAAAACCTAAAACAGACCAGTATCCTGAGATTAGATTGGATTGACTGAATGGAACTAACAGTAACTGCTGTAAAATCCCTAGCCATGATTAGATCAAGTGGGAGATCATTCCAAACACTATCCTCTTTTTAAAAATTGTTTATGAATCAATCTGAGCAAGTCTCAAGCATGCATTTATTTCCTCCTAATCCTTCTCATGCTCTGAGCAGAGGTCAGAATCATCAGAAGGAAAGATGATAGGGTGAACTTCTCTACATTTTACCATGTGTTAGCTTTCTTAATTCAGCTACTTAACTATATTTTGACAAATCATGACGCCTTTAAAAAGTGAATTGTTTGAGTATATAAATGAAACTAGTCAGTTGAGAACCTGGTTTCCAAATTCTGGCTAGGGGCTCTAGAGCAAAGATGAGAGATTTCCTATCAGTAATTTTAGAGCATATGGATATCATACTCCTAAATCCATTTTTAACCTGGGGCAAGCACCCCAGACACCATAAACTCAGTGAGTTGTCAGAGTGGTGGGATGAAAAACAGTTTAAGCTAGTAGGCAAAGTACTCTGTGGTGAGCAGTAAGTATCCTGAAGCCTTCAGGAAACGCAGCAAATAAACATTAAATACCCCCCTAATGAAGCCACTGGTCTGGTAGCTTAAAGGTAGTACCATGTGGTAGCCAAAATATATGCTACACTCCTAAACCCTGCTGATTTTATGCAGGTATCAGAAAGCAGGATAATGAGCAAGGTACATTTTGCATCATCATCAAGGGAACACTTAATCGACACCAGACTGTCACATTAGGAATGGAAGATCAAGAAGTTATTACTACTCAGGATATAAACAACTACTTCTGTTAAATTTCAGTCTGAATGAGATACTCGTCTCAAAAACCTAAATGGAAAGAACTTTGCTTCTTCAGGAATACAATGGAGAGTACAATCACTGAATTGAGGCTTGACTGGCTTTAGAAAGAGCATTTTTTTCCCTCGAACCTAGTGACGGACTTTGGGTCTAAGAAAAAAAAAAAAAGGATGAGGGCTACAAGAATGTATCAGCTGACCTAGGAGCAAAACTATAGCAATAGTTAAGGAGTCTTTTTAATGAACTGGTTTAAGTCAAGTAGAACAGTTTAAGAAGGGACTTTGAACTTGTAAGTTATCTAATTTGTTTCTAGTTTGTATCCCCTCACACACTCCACCCCCCAAATTCCATACTCTGCAGTAGTCTTGTATTTCATTGTTGACTATACTGTGTTAAAGAGAGATAGTAGGGAAGAAGTGTAGGAGATATAAAAAGGAAAGATCACAATCCCAAGACCACAGTTTTTGTAGGAAAAATCAACCCAAATGTTCTGGACCATGGCAATAGGAAGTTACTGAAGCAATGAAAATGTTCCATGGGGTCTTCTGTTTGGAGGATGCCCTGCACCTGTTTTATTCATTCCTGGTGATTTACTAATTTACTAATGCCTGGTGAGAAACAACATGGCTTAGTACAATAGTCCCATGCCTTTTTTAATCATACACTCTCGGGGCAGCTAGATGGGGAGTGGATAGAGCTCCAGCCTCGGAGTCAGGAGGACCTGAGTTCAAATCCGACCTCAGACACTTGAGACTTACTAGCTGTGTCCCTGGGCAAGTTACATAACCCCGATTGCCTCACCAAAAAACAAACAAACAAACAAACAAAAACAAAATCACACACTCTTATCAGAAAAAAAAAGAGCTCACACCTTCAATGTGTATAATTACTTGATTATAAGTTACTTACATGTATTACTCTAATTATCTATATTATGAATTTATAAAAAAACATTTAAAGATGAGAAAGAAATGAAAAAATAGTCTCATATCCAAGACATATAAGGAACTGATTCAAATGTTTAAGACTAATACGTATTCCTTAATAGATAAATGATCAAAATATATAAACCGTTTCCAAAGCAAGAAATTTAAGCTACATGATGGAAAATGCTATCCAGATTCAAAGAAAGAACTATGGAGTTTGAATGCAGACAGAAGCATACTTTTGTTATTTTTTTCTTCTGTTTTGTTTTGTTTCCTTTCTTGTGGTTCCTCCTATTGGTTCTAATTCTTCCTTACAACATCACTAATGGGAAAATACGTTTAATAGGAATGTATATGTATAGCCTATATCAGATTTTGAGCCATCTTGGCGAGGAAGGAAAGGAGGGAGGGGGATAAAAATTTAAAACTCAAAAGCTTATGGAAGTGATTGTTGATAAATCAAAATAAATTAACAAAAAATTTTTTAAAAAGAAATTTAAGCTATCAACAACTAGATAAAAAAATTCTCCAAATCACTAATAGTTAGAGAAATGCAAAAAAAGCAGATCTGAGAGTCCACCTCATGCCCATCTGATGGACAAAAGAAAACAAACAAGGAAAATGACAAATGTTAGAGGGGCTTTGGGGAAATGGACACACTAATGCATTGTTCTCGGAGCTGTGAATTTGTCCAGACATTATGGAAAGCAATTTGGAATTATGACCCCCAAATCACTAAACTAAACTATGACCCATCCATACCTTTACTTCTAGGCATATACCTCAAAGAGATCAAATAAAGAGGAAAAGGACCCATATTTACAGAAACATTTGTGGTGGCTCTTTTTTATAGAAGCAAAAAAAGTCTGGAAACTAATGCATTTTTGGAGAATGGCTAAATGGCATATGAATGGAACAGAATATTAGTGTGCTGTAAGAAATGGCAAAATGGACAGCTTCAGAGGAAAATAGGAAGACTGCTATGAACTGATAGAGTAAAGTGAGGAGAACTAGGAGAAAAATTTGTACAATAGTAACCTTAAAAAGAACTCTGATCAATGCAATGACAAACCATAATTCCAGAGGACCGAAGATATCAGGAAGATGATAGACTTAAAATTTACATTGAGATATACATTTTAGAATGTTTATTTGTTATGAAGGTTTTATTTTACTTTTTTGTGGTTCGATTGGGGAGAAGTGGAAAAAGAGAAAATAAATGCTTTTAATTGGCAAAAATTTTTTTTAATGAAATCATATTTGATCCTAGATTCAAAAGGGAACCACTGGAGTTTACCAAGTAAGGGAATGACATGGTCAGACTTGTGCTTTAGGAAAATCACTTTGGTAGCTATATGAAATATGCTTTGGAAAGGAGAAAGTCGAGGCAGAGAGACCAATTAGCAGGCCATTACAATAATCTAGGCATTGGACTAATTGAACAATGAGAGCCTGAAATAAGGTGGTGACTGTATAAAGCCAATGTGAGAGATATACAGGTACAAAAGGCAAGATTTAGAGACTAATTAAATACATAGTGAGGGAAAATAAAGAATTGAGAATGAAACTAAGGTTACAAACCTGGGAGATTGGAAGAATGGTAATGCCTTTGACAGAAATAGGGACATTTGGAAGAAGAGTGGATTTGGGGGGAAAGAAATGTAATAATATTTGTGATCTCTTCCAAAAATCTCTTCTATCCTATGATCTCTCTTTTTCTTCAGGCTAAACTCCTTGAGAAAACTGTTTACACTAACTTTCTTCTAGTTTTTTAATAAACTTTCCTCAATCTGGCTTCAACCTCATCATTTAACTGAAACTGCCTCTCAGTTTCCCAAGCTCACAAATTTAGTGTCCCACCTAACTCCTCAGTAACCCTAACCCTAATCCTAAAAATCCTCACTATCACTCACTCTATATATCCAATCATTCAACAAATCTTATCATTTATTTCTACCTTTATCTCTTTTATACATACATCCCCTTTTCTCCACTCACATACTCATCCACTGTCCTGATTCAGACTCTCACCTGGACTCTTAAAATAGCTTTTTCATTTTTTAAAGATTTAATTTAGTTATTTTCAATTAAAAAGCACTTATTTTTATCTTCCTCCCTTCTCTCCTCCATCCCCAACTGAACAAAAGGAAAACCCTTTTAACAAATATGCATGGTCAAACAAAACAAATTCCTACATTGGCTATGTTCAAAAACATATTTCATTCTGCATAATTCCAACACTTCTCTGAAAAAGAGAGGGTAGTTAGTGAAGCATACTTTATTATGGGTGCACTGGAATCGTCACCTTCCCTCTTCCCTTCAATGAGCCCCAGTAGCTCTCTATTACCTCCGGGATCAAATATAACTGACATTTAAAATTCTTCATAATTTGGCCCCTTCCTGCCTCTGCAGTTCTTACACTATTCTTTCTCACACTCTCTACAAGATTCACACTGGCTTACTTGCTCTTCCTTGAATATGCCACATTCCTCAAATTTGTTCCTTGAATGTTCTGCCCCCTCACCTCCAGGTCTTAGTTCCTTTGGCTTTAAGACAGCTCAAATCTTACCTTCTGCAAGACCTTCCCTGGTCCCTGCCCCCCACCCCCACCGCCTAGCTGCTAGAGCCTTCCCCCTGTCAGATTATTTTTCCAACTACTCTGCAATATATCTGATACATACCTAATCATTTCCATTTCTCCCATTAGAATGTAAGGTTTTTACAAGCAAGGAACTGGGTTTGCTTTTCTTTTTATCCCTGGTGCTTAGCAGAGGGGGAGGTAGAGCTCTTACTTATTGGTCATTGCCCCAAAAGATGATGATACATTGTAGAATTTAGATTTTTCCAAAGGTATCCACCCAGGTGCTATGGATTGCAGTTAATTTAGTCATCTGCTGTAAGACAAGGTAGGGAACTTGTTCACCAGAGGAAGTGGGCTGAACAAGGACATACTGGGGACTAAGGATAGGTGTGGTTGTGCTAGAGAGACTGGCTATCAAAGAGGGTGGTATGTGACCTATTTTCTCATCCTCTGATTGGTTGAGAGGAAACCCACTAGCCCATTCCATTTTTGGACAGTTCTAATTGTTAGAAAGTTTTTCCTTATATCAAGCCCAAATCTGCCTATTTCCAACCACTATTCTTGCTTTAGCCCTGTGGGGCCAGTCAGAACAAGTATAATCTCTTTTCCATAAAACAGTACATTAAATACTTGAAGACAATTATCCCTCCTAATCTTCTCTTCAATAAACATTTCCAGTTCCTTCAATTACTGGCATAGCATAAACTCAAGGCCCTTACCATTTTAGATACCCTCTTAGATGCCCTCCAGCTTATTAATGTAATTTCTAAAATACGGTACACTAAACTAAGTACATGCATGAGATGCGGTCTGACCTAGGCAGAGTATGGCGAAATTGACACCTCTGTTATCCTGGACACCATGCTTTCCTTTGCTAATGCAAGCAAAGCTTTTGTTAGCTAATTTGGCTGCCATATACCACTATTGACTCATATTGACCTAGCAATCCCCTAAAACCCCCAGATCTTTTTTAGAAAAACTGCCATCTAGTCACATATCCCTCTTCTTGTGCTTGCAGATTCTTTTAAATATGTAAGACTTTTACATTTATCCTCTTACATTTCATCTTGTTAAATTTAGCCCAATGTTCTAGCCTGCTGAGATATTTTTGAATCCTGAATGTCAACTAGTGGTAACTGTCTCTTCTAGCTTTGTATAATCTGCAAATTTAATAAGCATGCTACTTACCACTTCACCCAACTCCAATATAAACCTATCGTTTTCATTTTAATTGTACAGGACAATAAACCTCAACTATTATCCCAGTTGGTACAACCTTCAAATAATGCACATCTTCTTGGCTACATTTTAATTCTTCTCTCCTTGATGTTTCAACTTCTCTTAGCTGCTCATACCTTTTCCACATTCTCAAGTACTTTACTCACACTCTACCTTCACTGCTATGCCCTCCTTCATTTCACTGTGAGCTCCTTGAGGGCAAAGATCGTTTTTACCTTTCCTTGCATCCCCAGTGCTGACTCCTTCACTTCCCTGCTTCACATCCAATGTTTCCCTCTTTCTTCACCATCTAACTTTTATATCATTCTCTCATCTCTGAGTTACTCATCTCCTTCCAAGAATAACTGTACTGTTGATTCCATCCTTATGCCGTCTCCTCTGGCACTTTGCTCTGTTATCCCTTCTTCACTCTTATTCCACTAATTTCTTTCCCTGGTGTGTACACGTGCTTAGCTCTCACTCATAAAACCTTCACTCACTCTGTTCCTCCAAGTTACTGTCCTTTCTCATTCTTCCTATCACAATTTCTCAAAATAGTGGTCTTTATTCCACTACCTCTATTTCTTCACCACCCACTTAATTTAATCCTTTGCAACCTTACCACCATTCTACTGAAACTGTTTTCAAAGGCCCGTGGCAGCCTATTGCTTGCCAAATCATTGGTCTTTCCTGTCATTTTGAGTTTTTTGTGGTCGAGAACATTTCATTGTTTGTATCCCCCAAAGTGCCATTAACATGCTTACCGTGTGCTGATCATATATGTACTCCTGCATAGAGAAGTTAGATGAAACTTGCTTTGTTACAGCAATCATTGGTGAACTATGGACTGACTCAATACACAATACTAGTGTAATATTCAGAAATCTTCATTTTAATGGTTTGAAGGCTTTGCAGTTAAGAAATCATTGTGTCAACAAGGAAGCATCGTTTTCTATGCTCTTCGCCCATGGCTAAAATTTCACCCTCAATGTCCAATTTGCAGTAAGCATAGTCAAACTGGCTTACTTGCTGTTCCTTAGCATTCCATCCTCTGTGTCTTGTCTCCATGCCTGGAACGCATTCCTCTATATCCCAAGTATGTCTGGGTGCAAAAGCCACCATCCCTCCAATGCTAGTGCTTTCTGTCCTTCCCCCTTACCAAAAAAATGCTCTCCATATATATTTATATCTCAATACATAAAGTTACTTTCCCCTTTTCTCCCTCCCAGAGGACATAGACTTCTTGAAGTCAGGATGTTTTTTGTCTTACCTCCAACACCTGGCACATCTATATACTTAATAAACACTTACTGGAAAACTAAATTACAAAGAAAAAATTAAGCGGTTTGTAGTGCTAGCTTATTTAGACATCAAACAGTATTCATTTTTAGCTGATTGCAGTTAGATCTCAATTATCCATACTTCCAATTCCCCATGCACTTTGGCTGCTGTCCAGTTGACAAGCTACCCAGTCTTTGGTGGTTATGGCTCAGCTCAGCATCATTTGCAAGAAAACTTGTCACAGGGTGTCAGCTAGGGCACCAAAATAACTAATAATTTCCTGAGTCTCCTTAAAATTCTTTTGTTAACTAGTTGTTCTATCACTGTAAGTAATGAGACCAATGTAAGTATCACAGCTGCTAGAGGGCAGTGTTCCACTGACAGTTTTGTTGTTCCCTTCCACATAATCTACTTAAGGGTGACTTTTCAGCTTCCTGTGATCCTCTTTACCCCAAATCAGGGGGAAAATTAATCAGTACATTTTGACCAACTGTGCAATTATACCTATCCTGATATAGAAAACTGAGAATGAATTCTTTATCGGCCTTAACCACTTGTTGATCTTTTCCTACCATGGTAAACTTTTAATTTTTAAAATAAAACTTAAAAGGTGGGTCATCACATAAATGATAATCAGTACCCTATAGGAGCTAAAATTTAAAGGGCATTCATTATATGCTTTATGAAGAGTTAATATACTTCAACACAATCTGAAAACTAAGAACAAAGTGACAGTTAAAAAAAAAAAAGACAAAACTGCAAGTTCCAACAATAAAAATTGGGTAGAACAGTTTATTTTCCTATATCTCTTACAAGTATAATTTTAGAAGGGATTGGCAATTGACAAGTTTCATCATTAGTTCCCAACTCATGTGAAACAGAAGAGGTATTAGTCTGGTTCTTTTATACATGCTAGGTGTTCTACTGCATCATCAAAGATGCAAAACAAAATTTGAGGGCAAAGCACTGAAGGAATTAACTTTTTACTTCAAACTTCTAGCTAGGTGATAAATGACATTATATAAACATATTACATTAATGATTAATCATGACTTAACCAGAAAGCTACAAAATAAAAAGAATTTCCAGGGGAAAAAAGATCCAGAGGCTTAATACCTATTTAGGATGTCAAAATTTATGAAAGAAACATATGAGGTGTTTACACATCCTTAGGGTTATCTAATCTAGAGTGAGGTTTCAGTAGAAATTTTCAATTTGATCCTATTTACAAAGGTAGGAAAAGAAACCTTCTAATACAAACACAAAGGTCTTAATGACAAGTGGAATTTGGTTGGCAGTACATGCTGAGGTGTAAAATGGTCAGTGGTTCAAATTAGTGACTTTCCAAATATTAAAGATAATTAATGTATACTTTTAGCAAACGTTGGGGGAGATGGAGATATCTGATCTCACCAAATCCTGAGAAACATTAAGAGCTAAGCAAGGTGAATGGTGCCATTCTGAGACTTAAGGTTTACAAAACAAAGAAAAAGAGAGGGACAAAAGGGAAAAAAATTGAAGAGGGAGAAGATAAAAATATATGCATATGTTGCAGAATATAAGAATGCTAAATTCAGCAGTGCTCTTACTACAGGCTACTTACCCTTAGATTAGACAATACCTAAGTTAGCTACAGAAAAACCTATAATTTAAACAAAATCAAATAATATTAATTTTTAATTTAAAGTCATCATATAATACTCAGTAGTTTTATTACTTTAAGCACATATAGCAACTCTAATTGTTAAAAAAAAGGAGGTCCAAGTAGAAGCCCTTCTGAGTCTGCTTTAATAAAAAAGTAACTCATTTAAAAATCAACAGCACCATAGAATGAAGTGAACATGCTTTTTACAATGCCATTTTATACTAACTGGCTTAGGACATTCAGAGTATTAAGGTAAATTTCAGCCCAGACCCTTATTCTACAACAAGAATTCAGTTCTAATAAGTTATACTATGCTTATTTACCTCAAAACTACTAAGCATTCTGGGCAACACTTGCCTGAATCTATAATTTTTTTTAATGGCTAGTTATGTTTTCAACTAAATACTAATTTTTTTTTCCATAACTGGCTCACCAAATTTAGTTATTGGACAATTTTCTTCAATATTCTGCCAGTTTTTCTGTTATCCACATTTTCTAAAATGCAAACATTTTTGAATCCATAAACTCAAAACTGTAAAATTTAAAATGGCCTAACACACTATTTAGTAAAACCTTGCTTTTTATAAATGAACAGGGAGGTTTGGGTAAGAAAGGACTGACTAGAGCAGGGGGACAGCAACCAGCTCTGAGAGCACCACTAATGGAGATACACAATGAACATTAAATCATTAACAGGTCTTTCCTTATGGAAAATCCTGAGATCTGAAGCACTATGACTCTGTAGAAGGCAGGTTGGCTTTATGAGGAAAATTTTATCTTTATTAAAGACAACCACAATTATTTTAAATTGGGCACTTAAAACAGCCTTTCACAGATCCTCAACATGTTTTGAGGTAGATTAAGTATTAGCATCCTGTGTTAAAAAAATGAAACTTAGGCAGCACTTGAGTCATCTGCCATAGGCTAACAGCAACATTCTTCTCTTTCATGGTCAGGATTAGCACTGTGCTCTTAATCTTTCAGTGCAGTGTTTATTAGATCACTCCTCTCAGATGAATGGGGATTTCATTGCTGTAGCACTTAAGTCTTTCATGAACATATGAAACAAGAATTGACAAAAAACCATAAAATTCCATTTTGGGTTGTTTTTGTAATGTTGAAGTGACTCTTACAACTAATTTATAGGTGAGGACTTTACTTCAAATCTGTTATCCTTTTTCAAATATATCTTTTTTAACTTAATATCATTTTCTTCATTTTGTTTTTCTGTTTTTTTTGGAGGGGAGAAAGGTAACTGTAAAACTTTTCTTAAAATGGTAACTTGCTAAAAGTTTCTGTTAATGCCAATAGAGATGATTAAATCTACTTATGGCTACCTAATATTTTTGTGTGCAGGAATCCAATAATGGAAATTACCATGTGTTCAGGGCCTAAAATTAGCCTGGATCCCTTTCCCCCTCTGACCCTTCTTTCTCCATTTCCCATACACACACCAAAAAGGAATTTATAGACAGGAAAACATCACTAGTGGCATATTTCGGGCTAATATTGTCATAATGTATAATTGCATAAAACTGGGGAAAGTGTACAAAACTACAAATGGCAAATTAGTCACGACAAAGATTTTTAACTTCTTGGTAAGACTGCCTGCCTCAACTTGTTCTTGTTCATGAATGAGATAAGGAAACAGTGCTACAGGGGAAAAAAATTAAATGGATATCTGGATATCACTTCAAATCTAAAAAAAAAAAAAAAGAGGATGGTATTTATAAAAGCAGAATAACTAAGGCTTAAATATTTAACTGGGATACATTCATCCCTCTTTAAATGAGATGTTTTAATTGGAGCAAGGGTTAACTCATTTAGTTTCCTCTAATTTAATACTAAAAATATTTACCAAAATGTTACAGGTCCATACATATTGACTTATATCTTTGGGATGTCAGTCTTCAAGTATTTACTTGTTCAAAATTCCCTTTTATTTGTACATTTAGAATTGTCAAATATTAGTTACACAGGATCAGAATTTAATAGCCACTAAACAATAAGAAAATATCATCCTAGTGTGTCTTAAGTATAGAATTCAGCAAAACAATTATAAATTAAGTATATGCTTCTACTTCCAAATGTACAAAATGGCCTCAACTCCTGCTCTTAAACTATGTCAAATTAATAGCAGGAAATGGGGTTAAAGCCCTGAAGGCTTTTTATTCTAGAGCTTTCAGAAAGTTGAGTGTGAAAGTAAAAATATTCTCCACTTTAAAAAATCTTACAAAGTTACATGACTTGTAATTTCATAAGTCACAATGAAATGCTCTGCATAGGACAAAAGATATGCCTAAGCAACATATCGCATATGCACACAAGGCCACTGAATGTCATGGGCATTAGTAACAGATGAAAACATATAAGTCTATACCTAAATGAGTAAAGTATCCAGTTTGGTATTTTCTAAATCCAAGACTTTAAACTACTCTTACCCATACAAAGTTCTAACTGTAGAGTTTGAGGTGGGAACTCTTGTGCTTCTGGTTGGCACATGATCTGTTGTTTAAAAGTGTGAAATTAATACAGACATTTGCGAGAGGTTGTGCAAAACTATTATATTTACAAAAATGGCACAAAAGTGAATTTAACAGTCTATGCACATGCACACTTCATTCACATCTTCAAAAGAAAAGGTATTCTAACACTAAGAATCTGGAAAAAAAAACAACCCCAAAACAAACAAAACCCAGCTTCAATGGGCAGCTGTTAATAAGCACTAAATTCACAAAAGGTTACATCAGGATGGGCAAATATTGCCCAAGTAAAATTCTATTGTTAAAGCTGAAACAGGTTTAAGGCCATTCAAGTTTAAGAGCAAAGATAGAAATCATTCAGAATCCCACCTTGTGTGTGTGTGTGTGTGTGTGTGTGTGTGTGTGTGTGTGTGTGTGTGTTTCATTTTAAATACATGATCTAACAATCTGTGGTCTTAAACCCCTGTTTTACAAAACCAAACAGAAAAAAGCAACACAATAGATTATATTAAATAACACAAACATATAAAGCTGTAATTAAGAGGAATAAGGAAAGCCAAAACAGTGAAACTGTAAAACTTGCTCGTTACTTGCTGGAACCAGTCCTACACTAAGGAATAGGCAATATATACATTTATTTTCAAGTAGATTACTTTACATTGCTCTAACATGTGTCCTTTTCATCAGTGCATTGTTCAACTAGTCCAAAGTACTACAGTTTATTCTTAAAAGTTTACTCCCTTAACAATAGCAGCACACACTACCGCTACCTGCAAAGCTGTCAGTTTCAATGACTTAGTGTATGGAAGGAAAAAAAAAGCCAAGAAGTAACATGTTTGAGAGAAATAACAGGAATGAGGAGATTCATGCAGTTCAGCTCTTTTAATCAGCCAGCCAGTTTGCTAGCAACAAGGGACGGTTTCCGCTGTGGAAGATCCTGCGGAGTAGGAATGTGGTCACCGGTGACCTCTGTTTTGTCAGGAGCTGCTGCAGTAGGAAGCTGCTTGTTCTTCATCTTTGCTTTAGCCATGTTGTAATCCCCAGAGTCAAAATACTTTTGCTATAATAGAAACGGAAAAAAAAACTTTAGTAAAGAATTTATAACAAGCATATATGCAACTGCACTGGTCTAACAATGAGAAGAATAAACTGCCAAATGACAAAATGTAAGGATTTCAAGTATGATGATTAGCTAAAAACTGACACTATACTCCTGAACTGCAGGGAAAACTGAAAGGTAAATTTTTCTCAATAGGCTTACTCTTACTTTTGAGCCCAGTCTGTGGGTCTGTAGATAAACACATCCACCTATTAGATGATGATTGAACTGACTGTGCTTAAAATCCCACTAGAAGTTCTCAATCAATAAATCATTAGAAGCAATGTTCAATTGGCGAAACTTACTATCAACAGTACTCTTACCATCTCTTGTTTAGATGGTAAATATCTAGCAGGTAGCAATCTAAGGAGGAGGTACCCATCAGAGGATACACATTAGCATTTGGGGAAAAAGGGAGAAGGAAGATGATACGAAGGAAAGATGAAATTGATATTCTTAAAGTATTTTTAAAACCTAAAAAAAGCAGCTAAGAGACATAGTATATGAAGATTGTAATGTGTAATCTTTTTACTGGGAGCGGTGTTACCAAGGTTGTAGGCTGTGGACATAAATGGACAGTTATCAAGCTAAAGTTTGTCTGTACAGTAGCGATGGGAGGGCTGGGCTCACTGCCTAGATATTCATCCAAAAGCTGCGTTCCCATCTCATCTCTGCCTCAGAGAATCATTTCCTTTAGATGCAGCTCAAGCACCACCTTCTACAGGAAATCTTTTCTGATAATCCCAACTATTAGTGCCCTCCTTTCCTACCATGAATTTATTACGTATGTACTTAAATACATGTACATATTATCTCCCTCAATACAACCTGAGTGTAGATTTTTTTTTTGGTCTTTTTATCCCAAGTAGCTAGTACTCTGCCTGGCAGCAAGCAATTAATAAATTCTTGTTAATTAATGTAAAAGTTGCAGCAATTGAAAATGAACAGCTTGAGATAACAAGATGTCCTGTTCTGTAAATATTCAGAAGGCCCTTGAGACAATTTGCTGTCTTCTGGTCTGTAACATCACTAAACATGGCGTTTAACCCAAAGCAACTCCATAGAGTAATTTTATAGTACATAAGCTATGTGATCTTGTCTGTCTCTTAGAGTTCCTGGGATTGCAATGGACAAAGAAACTCTCTGCAAACAGCTTGTAAATAATTAAAGAAATGTGACTGATGGATTTGATTTTAAAGTCAACATGTAGCTTGTTTCTCTGACAAGATATCATTCTAATTTACTGGTATGTTTTAGTTCATCAAAAATGCAGAAAATTATTTCAAGATTCCATTAATAAAATCAGTTTTATTTTGGGGGGGGGGGAGGATTAGGGAGGGAAGTGATAGGTGACCTATTTCTCCCTGCTATATTTTTATATTTCTCTATATGCTATATTTCCCCTTCATCACTTTATTTAATTGTTAATGAACATATAGGAAATAGGCTCTACCTGTTGTCTGGCACTCTCTCTTGCTTGAATCAGGTAGTATAATTTTGGAAAAAGCAAACTTGATGACTAAAAGCATTTTTTTTTCCCCACTTCTACACTAACAAATCAACCATTAAACAACATTCAGTGCTAATAGCAAAAATCAAACAGTTGCTGGCTCACTGATGATGATTTTTATACAAAGGGCTAGGGAATAATCTTGTGGTTTCACTAGGGAGCTCCAGGTGAGGAATTTCTTCAGCATGTTTAGGCTGGCCTCTTCTCTGCAACTTTGAGAGTTTTTTAAAGCACTAAAAGGGTTAAGTGACTTGCCCAGGGTCATAGAGCCAGCATGTGTCAGAGACAGACTTGAAAGATTAAAATTAAATTTACAGAAAAAAGTTACGGACCTAACTAAAACAATAAAAACTCTCCAGAGCCCTAACCTTTTTTAGGGGCTAATCAGTTTAAAAGCTGAAAGAATTTAAAATAGGGATAATTTCAGGAAGGAAAATATAAGTTCAAATATTTCAAGATGAACCAGAACACAGTAAAGTAAAAACTCATGATACAATGGAAAGTATGCTGGCTCTGGAGTTCAAGGATCTGGGTTCTAATACTGAGTACCAAGGAGACCTAGGGCAAGTCACTTAAACTCAAGGCCACAGTAAAATGAGTAGATATACTCTGAGGCTCCTGCAAGTTCTAGATCTATGACAGAATATACTTTGCCAGATTTGGTTATATGAAAGGCCTAATCTATCACTTACACACAAAGTGTGTAATTAAGGGAATCAATGATAAGTGTTACTATTATTACCCAATGGTAGCACTAAGGGGGTTTTAGTTGTTATTAAACCAAAACTGAGGTAGCTCCTATTAATATACAGGAAATCTTATATTAACTAGGTCATCTAATATGCTATCTTCAACTACTCAAAACCAATGGAATAGAGCTCAATCATACTAATATAGATGTAACACACACAACAACACAAACGCATACATAAGAGCAGGAGCTTATTTTTCAAACTTAAAGGAAGTAAAGATTGACATCCAGTCGACAGTCATTTATTAAGAATTGACCATATGCCAAGTACTATGCTAGCACTGGGGATACAAAGAAAGACAAAACCACAGGAGCCCCTGCCTTTCATCCTAATGATGGAAATGACATTCAAATACCAATGAACATATTAGATACATACAGGGCAAGTGAAAGGTAATCTCAGAGAGATTGCACCGAGGGGATAAAGAGAGGGGAAGACACTAGAAAAGACCTCCGACAGACTAAGTCCTAAAGGAAGCCAGGTGAAGAGAAAGAATATTCCAGTCATTGGTTACAGGCAGTGAGAAGACAGGGAGGTGAGCAGTGATGTGTTGAAAGCCAGGTTGTGAGTTAGCTGGTGTACTTGGATTGCAGAGTGAATAGAAGAGAGTGTGTGTCATTCCTACCTCTTTAGTGAAATTACTTTGTATATACTGGAGTGGGTGAGACAGGGATAACACAACCACAAGCCTGTTGCAATAGTCCAGGCATAAAGTGACTCAGGCCTTTACCAGGGTGGGACCTGTGTGAGTAGAGAAAAGGGGACGTATAGAAGGGATGTCTGAAGTAGAAATAACAAGACTTGACAAAAGATTGGATAGTTGGGATGAATTATGAGGAGTCAAGGATGACATCAATACTGTGACAGCAGTACCCTTGACTGTAATATGAAAGTATGGAAAAGAGGAGGGTTTAGGAAGAAAGATAAATTCTTTTTCAGACATTTGGAGTTTGAGATGCTTGTTAAGACATCCAATTCAAAATGTCCAAAACATATTGATAGAAGATTGGAAGCCAGGATAGTCAAGGCTTCAAAGTCTAAAATATCCCCTGTAAGATGTAAAGAGTAATTTTAGATAATTCTTAGATCAACTCTACCATTAAGGGAAAAAGTCAGATAATTTAAAATGAAAAGAAGTTTAAAGTAAATAGCACCTCCTCAAATTGGAATAAAGCCCCAGAGCACAAATTAAATACATTCATATGAAAGATTACCAGTTTGTCTTAAAACAAAAAAAAAAAACCACACAGAAAACAGAAATCTCTCCTGCAACAAAATTTTTCCTTCCCTCAAAGAAAAAGAAATATAAAAGATTAGATTTTATTACTTTAATGTTCTGTCACTTAGCAATTACAAATAATCATGGTCAAACTAGACCACAGAATTTTATTTACAACCAGTCTTAAACCCACTGCCATTTCAAAAGACCACACTAAGCTCCTGACCTTCACATGATTTTATAAAAGTTCAATCTAACTCTTTTAAGATGCTACAGAAGGTTAGGAGATGGTCATTATAATTAACATGGGTGGCTAACAGTTGGGCCAGAGTGCAAAGTTAATTCAAAGTTACAAGTTGTTGTGTACCCCTAGATTGAGGATAGATGTGTACAACGGGAAAAGTAGCCAGAACACTTGGTTAAAAATGGTTTCAATGTATGTAAATTATATTCTCCATTTAGTGTATATACAAAGAATATGTAGTAGATTTGACATTACTCGTTTTCAATAAACCATTTTCCACTATACTTTTGGTTTTATAAGCTGAAAATTTTTGTTTGATGTTATTCTCAAAAAATGCATGTTCTTCACATGACAACCCACTTGATTCCCCTAACTTTATCCAATCATTAGCCAGACTAGGATATTTTCAAGCAAAGGTTCTTAAACTGGGATCTGTCAGCTTTTAAAAAATATATTGATAACTGCATCTTAATATAATTTATTCCCTTTGTAATCCTATTTTATGCATTTGAAAACATTTTATTGCTTTGTTTGACTATACATATTTGTATCAGGTTTTGTTTTTCTTTTCTTCTCAATGGGTGGAAGAGGTGAGAGGAAGAGAATTTGGAACATAAAGTAAAACTGAATTTTTAAAAATATATTCTTTGAAAAGGTCCACAGGCTTCAGCTGTGTGGTCCCTGGTTTGCCAAGGGGTCCATGAAACAAAAAAGGTTAATAACTCATATTTCTAAAGGAAAATAATTTGGTGGTTAACCAATAATGTTTTAAAGTAAAAACTATAATTGATGGTATTAGATAATAAGATATTACAAGACCTTAACAAATCTGTTAAACTCACTTTGCAAATAGTTACCCCTTGGTTTAGCAATGCCCTGTCTAGCAGAAATAAAGTTTTCCCTATTTATTCACCAGGCTATATTAAGAAAAGAGCTTATAGAATCATACATATAAAAAACTGCATAAAAATGGAGCTCTTAACATTGTGGAAAACTGGGTTTATGATAAGAATTCTCTGTAAATTTCAGTCACGAACACTCAATATATTCTGCATGTTCTATAAAACTCATTTTGAACCTTTAATCCTACAAAGAGAAAGACTATCCAAGAAAAACAGCCAGCCCTTTTTAATTGAGCTCTCAACCTAACAATGAACCAAACCTCAAAATAGCAAAAATGTCCCTAAGTAATTTGAATTACTTAAATAACTTTCAATTATTTTAACATATTTTAAAATAGTTACTTTAATGTACTTAAAAGATATAATTGCCATTTACGGCAATTATATCCAAATAAACAATTTCCCAAGTATTTGGAGAAATCAATTTACAGAATAATAAATTCTTAAAATATGCCAAAGTAAGGTAATGTTAACTTGCTTAAAATCACACTGGTCATTTCATGCCACAATTAACAAATTTGCATAGTATAAGGAAGTAAAACTTAAAAAGAGGAACTTACTCCTTTCTGCAGTCGCTTCCTCAAGAAATCTGAACCCCCAGGCTTTTGTCCCAGATGAGGATACCTTGCTTTTAATTTTGCTTCTTCTGCCTTCTCTGGACTAGTTACTTTATCTTCCATTTCCTGAAATTATTTAATATCAATTAGTTTTTTATTCAACCTATAGTTTTTGTTTAAAAAACAAAATACCCCCTTTTACAAATGTAATCTGGTTCTTGCATGTAGCGTCCAATGCCAAAGAACTCTCAGTATTTGGCTAATACCTTACTGAAAACCAAGTACAGGAGGAGCTCTAAAGACAGAACCTCTATTTAATGTATTTTTTAAAATGATCCAAGAGATGGCTCTATTATAGTTGTGGTGCATGTGTACCACCCTACACACTAGATAAAAATACCAAGATAGCTCAGCTCTTAAGTCTTTCCTGCTATTATTTTCCTGTCACGTAGAATACATTTATAGTTACCTACCTTTTATGGAACTCTTCAGCTCACATTTACCTATAATTAGATGTTCATTCTAATACATTTTTATGATTTTAAGATCCCAACTACAGTAAAACCTTTCAAAGCTGATGTTTACTAAAAATCATGTCTAATTTGAAACACAGCTACTCCCCAGAGTTTATTCAAAGTCATTTGTCTTTCTAAACCCCTTGAATTTGGACTTAATGAGATTGTATTGTACTGTGCATATTCTGCAGATAAATTAATATGCGTACAATAAATGCTCAATTTATTAACAAAGGAATCTAAAAGACAGCTTCATGGTCTCTTATTTTCTTAATATACAATATTATATATTTACACATGTAAGATCTTAGATGTTTTTAGGATTCCCCTCACTATATTAAGCTAAACAAACTATTCTGAACTTAAAATTGATCTACCTATACATAATTATGGAAAATGTCATTTTGTAAATTTTTTTTGGCTTGGCCCTGTGATTTCATCCCATAGAGAACTGGAACTCCCAGTAAGGAAACTACCTCCACTAATGCAAATCGGCAGTTGTTCTCAAACTTATAGTCTTAAGAGTTAGTTGACTGGGGGCACAAAGAGGTTAAGTGATTTCCCCATAGTCACACAGATAGTTTATGTCAAAAAGGGGCAGTACTTGAACCTAGGCTCTTCTAACTCTGAAACTAGATCTCTATCCACTATACAACATTGCCTCCCAGTTTTACAATAAATTGTAGAAAATTTCCTAATTGTTTCAGTTTTTTTTAACACTGTTCGCAAGATCCTAGCGAAAATCCTTCTGAGCTACGAAATAACGATCATCAGTACCCCAAATTGCAAAATGGCTTACACCACACATACTTATAGGAGACACCACAACATGCACTAATTACACAAGAGATACAGAAAAAGATGTAGTGAACATCATCAAGCCTTCTTTACAATTTTCAGGTCACCCTTGTAGCTACTGAGCAAGTACGAATGAGCACTAAGAATTTAATCAACAAGCAGGCACAGTTGTTTAGTGCTGATGATGCCAGACCTGAGACAAAAGAGTAAAAGACTGTTACAAACTATCAGATAGTAAGCAATTTATTACGCAAAACTCTGCCTGAGGCTACATTATACACCTACAGTGACCCTGAAGCTGGTTTCACAACACACTTTTGGATATCTAGTGAACACTTCTCCAAGTCTGTTTCCCACTACTCTTCACCAAGTCAAACTTTTATTAAGAACCTACGTGCCAGTCACTGTGCTAAGCACCTGTTCTTTTCAGTCTCGAGTCACCACGGTTTGGAAACACACAAAGAGGAAGTTAGCTTCAATAACAAAGCTGCAGTCCAACACCAATATAAATATGTTAACAGATTCTCTGTTATAAGAACCTGAAGTTAAATTGCTGTAAGTATTATGTAATCACTTTCCTTTCTCATTTTGACTATCATTCTAGGAGGAGCTAGAAAACACCTTCTGTTACACATGGAATGCACTAAAGTTTTATAAGACAGAAAATAGGATTAAAAGCTGCAAGAGACATTAGAGCTCATCTAGTCACAGTGCCAGCCTCACAGCAGGAAACAGGCTCAGAGCAGTCAAATGACTTGCCCAGTAAGGAATGAAATTTGGATTCTAACCAAGCTTTTCTGACTCTAAATCTAGAAAATAACAAATATACTGAATGCTTTGCATATGGACTGTGCTCTGTTAGTTTTATGCTGATATTTTACATACGTTCTTCATTAAGGTTATCAAGAACAGAGGCAACAACTACAGACAAAGCTACCCTAAATTCCTGCATTTGAGAGACTATTTGGGGGCAAAAGGAAAGACTGATATTTAGAAGACTTTAATTCTGTTCTTGCATATCTGAATTTTTTATTATGGGAACTGAGGAAAAATTACTCGAATTTCTTTGTAATTCCTTTTATTATAAGGAAAGACGAAGAAAGCAATGTTGATGCCAACCTGACAGTTCAGAAGGACCTAATCAGAAAAGGGTATGAAGTACATACAGTAGTATAAATTACTTTAATTAAAGTCTATGGAATAGGATTTTTATAGTTGAAAAGGAAAGATATGCTCTCCGTCATTCTCTGAATTGTTTTGGTAGAATACTAATTTGGGACAAGCAACTAATAAAAGAGTTTAATTAAATAATCTGAAGACAACTAGAAAGGAGCGTTGAATGACAACTGCCCTAAAACTATGCCAGTTATTTTTCTTGAGCTTTCAGGCAGGCCATCAGTTTTATCTGGGGTACTAATCAAAATAATAGGTGCAGTTGGAAAGTTTCCATAAATAACAGTAAATAATGATGACTCATTTATATTGCATTCTAAGCACTTTGCTCATAACAAGCAAAACTCTAAGTTTGGTACACTTTGTAACATTTTTAAAAAAGTTTCAGAAAGCTGACAGGATAATTCATCAGCAAGAATGATGGGTTTGGAGTAAAAAGACTTGGGTACAAATCTTAGATCTGTCAACTTAACTATGTCACCTTGGACAAATCAATTAATTTGCCTGGGTCTCATTTTCCTCATCTGTAAAATGAGGTAGTTGGACTAGATGGTCACTATGGTCTCTCCCAGCTCTATATCTACCTAAATTAAAACAAGATCCTTAAACCTAAGGATCTATTTACTTGCAGATTTAGTTACAGGCTTCAGTCAACTAAGCAAGGGTGAGGAAAACCAGATCTTCAAGAAGCAATGATTTGATATGCTGATTGGAAAAAATAGACCAGCAGTTCTCAAACTTTTTGGTTTTAGGAGCCCTTTACACTCTTAAAAATTGAGGACCCTTCCCCTAAGGAGTTTTTGTTTGTATGTTAAATCAGCTGTTTACCATGTTCAAAATTAAAACACCTTAGTTCTATTATGAAAATAGTTTTGACTTCTCTGTAAACAGTCTCAGAGAGCCCCAGGGGTCAATGAACCATATTGCTGGAATAGACCAAGTTCATTTAAAGCAATATTCTTGACTTAGTCTTATAACCTTGAAAAACATAACAGAAGAACTGGGCATGTTGCACAATTTTTGTATAAAATAGATACTTAATAAAGGTTTGTTGAAGTGAATTAAAATATAGATCACAGGATCATACACCTAGAGCTGGAAGGGCCCTCAGATGTCATCTGGTCAGAAGTGACTTGCCTGAGGTCACACAGGTAAGAGGTACCAAAGCTAGGACATGATCCTAGGTCTTCTGACTTCAGAACATGCAGTGTTCATTCCACTCTAACCCAATCTCCATAATCAAAGTATTTAGAGCTAGAAGCAGCTAGAATTTATATATTGTAACCCCTAATTTCACAGATGATGAAATTGAGACCCAAGCAGATAAATGAGTTGCCCAAAGTCACACAAGTAATAGATAAATAGTAGGGCCAGGATTCCAATCCAGGTTCTCTGACTCCAAATCAAGAGCATTCTCTTTCCACAGTACTGTTTACCGCTGACCACTTTGTGCAATAGGTTAGAGACTCTAGCTAGAAAAGTGCTTTCACATGTGAACAAGTACTGAATATGAATCAGAAAAGCTGGGTTCAAATCCTGATCCTGCTCTGCTACTCACTACCTCTCTGGCTAGAAGCATGTCACAACCTCTTTGACCTCAACTTCCCTCTCCAGTAAAATGAGGGTACTGGTTAAAATCAGAGGTCTTTAAACTATAGCACGGGCATCATCCACTACCAGGTTTTTCTAAGACCCACCAAGCTTTAAGAATGGTTTTCACATTTTTAGATACAATAAAACTTGGGGTCAGATTGGATGCTCTCCCCCTTACATCATACCATTAGTACTAAAAGCTGCCCACTATCATTGAATCTACTTGCATAATGGTCAATGATTCACTGACTGTAAAGTGAATAGAAAACAGTCATCCTATCCATTCTATACTGGGCTATCTGCAGACTGAGGTGTACATTTTCACAACACCTAACTCCAAGGAAAATTAATCTACAGTGAAAACCTCAGCTTCCTAAAACTGTTTCCTCAACCTATGCAAGAAGAGTTCATTAGCCTTTTGGAATGTAGCTAATTTACTAGCTTTAAATAGTACTTGCTGAATTGGACAAGAGAAGAGACAAAAGATTATTGAAACAGTAACTAGAGTCCAAAACTATCCCACAAACAAACAAAAAAATCCCAATGTCTTCAAGGATGTAATGTTCTTTTTTTAGCACCCTAACACATAATGATGAAATCATTATCCCTAATGGTAATTAACAATACTTATATCCATTGAGGGATAAGGTTATTTCAGTTTCTTCCCAAAATTCAACAAAATATAAGCAATATTTACTGTTTTGTCTACTTTTCATTTCTTTTAGACTTTCTACACTAAACCTACATGCTTAAATGCAACTATAAATGTCCTCACCCCTACTACATACTTTCTGGTCCTGAGAAGTAGCACTTTCCTGGGCAATTCCAACAGCAAAGCACTCAGAAAAATGTCATTACTTTTGTGTGTATGTGTGCACACGTGTGTGCGCAGACGCACACACGCAACTACACTGCCTCACTGTCAATGTCCCCTTACCTTAAGTTATTGTTCTTATTACAGGATTTAGAACTGCAAAGAGACTTTAGAGATAGTCCACGAATGCAGTCTATAGATGAGGAAACAGGACCAGTCCAGTGAAGAAAAAACATTTATCTGAATTTTTTATAAAAAATTAGGTCCCTTGGTAAATACTTGTTCATGTATAGACAACTGAAGAGAGGTAATTTTACTAATAAAAAAAGGAGAGATTTTCAGCTAGGTACTTAAGTTCTGGCTGACAGAGATCAATTAGTTACATAAACACTAACCAAATCTTTCAGGTCATTTCTAGGCAATCTTTCAAATAGAAGAATCAGCTAATTTGGCCATGGCAATAACAAAAGTGATGCTGCACATTTTTTTCTCCAGGAGAGTCAAGACAGCAAGATATTGATGCTTATCATGACACACATCCTGGGCTCATAAAAAAACACTTTATGTGAATACTCTATGAAGTATTAAAATTATACCACAAATTTATGCAAAAAAGTAAAAGTTGAAGTTTACTTTTCATTTGAATCCAAAATTAATCATAAAAAAAGGTCATTTGCTCCTTTTGGTTCCTAGGGCAGTGCCACAATTTTGGCTTTTATTAACATTATTTATTGTAAAAGTAGATTTTTAGTTTTTAGTTCATATTAAAAAATGGAAATATTTTTGTATTCAGGAAAATTCCAAAGTACAGTTTAACTAGTAATAAATATCATGTCTACTCACTTTTCCTCCCCCCATATTCTTGTAGCATTAATAACCAGACTAGGTCTGGAAAGGTTCAAATGTTGAAGTAGGCAAAAAATGTAAATTC
Organism: Vombatus ursinus; assembly: GCF_900497805.2. Lineage (NCBI taxonomy): Eukaryota > Metazoa > Chordata > Mammalia > Diprotodontia > Vombatidae > Vombatus > Vombatus ursinus. The sequence goes on from NW_020954626.1 coordinate 3,781,181, forward strand.
TGATGTTATTCTATTCAGTTAACACTGAAATTAATCAACATCATTATATGATTAGGAAACTAGACAAAATAAACTATGACATCAAAGCAAGAAACTGTTTTATGATACTCAACAGCCGTGGATTGATTATCCTGTACTCTTTCCTGTACTGAAGCTTGGGATCTTCAAAACTCATGGTAATTTCCAGATCAAGTCAGGAAACAGAAAGCTTATCTAACTTAGCCCCTAGCAATACAGTATCACAGAGATATGAATGCTGATTTATGCACACTGAAGAACTAAATGATGGACAGGAGAAGCTGAAACTAACCTTATGTATGCTAAACATTGCATGCGAAAGATCTGGAGGAAAGCAAACTGCCAGAATTCTGGTTTAAATTAAATCGTTTAATTCAAAACTGCCAGAAATTTGGTTTAAATGCCCTCTGAAGTATGAAGTTCTCCATATATCTTTTTGTGCACAGAAGAGGAGAACAAATAGAAGATACTTTGTATTCCGAAAGTTCTCAAGCTTTAGAAATTCTGCCCTCTATCCAATGTAATCCGCACGCACAGAACTTGGCAGTTAAGGAATCTGGCAAGATGGAAACTTACAAGGCATGGTTGGTTAGAATCAGAAATCAAGCCTCAGGTGTCAATATGCGTTTCAATTAGCAAGGAAATGACCAAACCAAATGAGCTGGAAACACTTGGGAGCGGGGGGCAGACGGAGGGCTCGGAATCCCCTAGCGGGCAGGGAAGGCCATCAGGTCACACCCACCCTTCCGAGGACGGAGCGCCTCCCTCCGCGCTTCCTTCCCCACTTTTCTCAAAGTAGGCCACATCCACTTCCCCAAGAATCCCACAAAAGACCAGCCGGGTCGGACCGGGCCTCGAGGAGACGCACAATCCGCGAGCCGGCGATCCTGAAACAGGCAGCGAGCGGCGCCGGCCCGGCCGCCCGCCACGGAGGAGGAGCCTCCGCGAGCGGGAAGTGCCTCCAGCGGACGGGGCGGAAGCGCAGGCAGGCTCCGGGACCGGATCCAACAGGGCCCGGGGGGAAGAGGAGGAGTGGCCGGATCTGGCTTCTTCCCAGCGGGAATGAAAACGGCTCCGGTCTCTGTCCCCCCAGCCCCTACCCCCGCTCATCTCACTCCCGGAGAGCGGCCTCTCTGGCCGGGTGGAGACGCTGCCCCAACGAACCCCTGAGCGAGGCCGAGCGGGCGAGCTCCGTGCCTGCCTCCGGTCCGGGTGCCCGCCTCCCTCCGGCCTCTTCCTTACCTTCTGCTCCTCGGCCGAGGCCGCCTCGGGGATCTCCGCGGACATTGCGCCCCTTCAGTCGACTGGGAGGACACTGGGGGAAAGGAGACACAAAAGAGCAGGGAAGAGGAAGCCCCGATAGCCGCCAACAACGTGCCCCAGCAGCCACCGCCCGCGTCGCGCTCGAGCCCTCAACCTCCTGCTCCCGCCCTCCGGCCGCTCTCTCTGAGCGCCCACCGCGGTTGCCTCCAAAAATGGCCGCCGCCTTATGACGGCATAGCGTCTCGCCGTGTACGGCTAGTCGCAGGGGCCCTATTTCCTGACTCCTCGGCTCCACCCCTCTCCTTTGACCGTTTGGCCTATAAGTTTCCGCAACTCCTTCCCATACCCCGCCTTAAAAACGGTTCCTTTCTGCGGCATTTCTAGAGAACCACTGACTGTAAACATCATTTCCGAGTTCGGTTGCTTTCGGTGCTTTCTGGGAATTGTAGTTTTTGGTGTATCCTTTCCCTGCTTTTGGTCCATTCTCTTTCAGAATCTCAGAACGCTAAAGCCGGAAAGGTTCTTATTTAGAGACTGTAGTACAACCTTATTTTATATATGAGGAAACTGAGGCCCAGGGAAGGAAGAGGGGCCCTACCCAAGGTCACTCAGGTGGTAAATAGCAGAACCTGCGCTGAAACTAACATCTGACAGAGTAGGAAAAAGAACACTTGGGTCTAGAGCCTGGTGTCTGTATCATAGCGTCACATATCTAGAGATTTATGGGAAGGGAAATCCAACTCTCTCATTTTACAGATGAGGAAACTGAGGACCCAAAAAGGTAAAGCGCTTTGTCTAAAGTCACAGGGCTAATATGTGGCCAAGCCTGGATTCAATCCTAAATCCTTTAACTGCAAATCCAGAGCACATATCTGTGGAGCGATTTGGTCTTTGGGCAAAGCACTTTCATTTTTCTGGGATTCCCTTTCTTCATCCAGTTCCTTTTGCTTTTGATCTGAGGCAGGACTCCAGGGCTCAGATATCATATAGGGAAATCCTAGTGTGCAAACACTCCACATATGCAGATGTGCAATTCACCTGTAATTTACCATCTTTGGTAGTTGCAGGCTACACTGAGGTGTGGCTTGTCCACAGTGATGGGATTTGAACACAGGTTTTCTGAAGAAAAAACAGCAACCATTTCGATTGCCTCCACTTTCTTACTTCTCATTCACTTGCAATCTAACTCCAGTCCAGTGCACTGAAACTCCTCTCTACAAGGTCGCCAACGATATTTTTAGTCATAAATCCAATAGCCTTTATCAATAGCCACATGGGAAAAAAATGTTCCAAATGACTAACAATTGGAGAAATGCAAATAAAAACACTCTGAGGTTCTACTTCACACTCATCAGATTGACCAAGTAGACAGAAAAATGAAATTACAAATGTTGAAGAGCTGCAGGAAATAGCCAGGCCATTCCGGTAAGCAATTTAGAACTATACCCCCAGAAGTCACCAACCTGTGCAAACCCATGTTTGACCCATCAATACCATCGCTACATCTATACCCCAAAGGAATTAAGGAGGAAAAGGATCTAAACAGGATGTCCCAAAAGTCTATGTGCAGTTTTAAAATTTAATAGCTAAAAATAAGCTAAAGAGCCTTTTAAAAAAAAATAAGCTATTGAAGCTTAAGGCTGCACTAAGCCTTTTGAAAACTGTATGTACAAAAGTATAGCAGTAATTTTTGTAGTAACAACTGAAAACTAATGGAGCTCCCATCAATTCAGGAATGGTTAAACAAATTATGGCATATGAGTTTGATGGAATGCTATTATGCCATAAGAAATTATAAAAAGCATGGTCTGTGAAATCTGGGAAAACTTGTATGAAATGATGCAGAGTGAAGTGAGCAAAATCAGTAGAACAATTTATACTATGACAACACTGTAAAAATAAACAACTTTGAAAACCTCAAGAATTCTGAACAATACAATGACCAGCCAGGACTCCAGAGGACAGATGATGAAGCATACTACCTATCTCCTGACAGAAAGGTAACAAACACAAAGTTTAGTAAGAGGCATATTTGGGTGAAGGTAGATGAGGGTAGGGGGAAGGAGGACAGTATCAGTGGGGAAATGTGTTTTACATTGATAGATGCAGTTCTTTCTCTGGATGTGGATAGCATTTTCCATCATGAATCAAGAACACCCTTTCTTACCTTTAATTTTTGTTGTTGTTCAGTTGCATCTGACCTTTTGTGACCCAATTTGGGGTTTTCTTGGCAAGGATACTGGAGTAGTTTGCCACCTGCTGCCTAAGAGGCATTTCAAAAACTCAACATGCTTAAAATAATAATTGTCTTTCTCCACAAATCCATTCCTCCTCCCAATTTCCGTGTTTCATTTAAGCGTACTAAATATTGTTTCAGTCACCCAAGCTTACAACCTAGGAGTATCTTCAGCTTTCCACTCTTTCATTCCTCAATCTAATTAATTACCAAGTTTTGACTCTTCTACCTCCTCAAAACTGCTGCCATCCCATTTCCTCCTCTTTATTTATACTACATCCACCATAGTTCAAGCCTTCAGAACTTCTTTCCTAGACTATTATAATATCCTTCTAATGGGTCATATTACCTCCACTCTCTCCAATCTTTCCAATACCTTCTCTGCACAACTGCCAAATGATATTCCTAAAGCAGAGGTCTGATTATGTCACTGCCTCATTTAAGAAGCTCCAGTGGCTCCCTAGATGGTTCAATGGATAGAGTGCTGGGCCAGGAGTTGAGAAGACCCGAGTTCAAATCTGGCCTCAGACACTTAGAAGCAGTGTGACCTTGATCAAGTCACAAAGAGTCACTACTGAACAACAGTGGCTCCCTATTGCCTTAAGGATAAGTTATAAACTCCTTTGTCTGGAATTTAAAACTCTTCACAATCTTGCTTAAGCCCGTCTTTCCAGATTAATTAGATGTAGCCCAGGGGCAGTTAGGTGGCAGTGGATAAAGCTCCAGCCTTGGAGTCAGGAGGACCTGAGTACTAGCTGTCTGACCTTGGGCAAGTCACTTAACCCCAATTACCTAGCCAAAAAAAAAAAAAAAAAGATTAATTAGATATAGCCCAGATGTGGCACCAATCCCAACTCTCTCTAAATTCTATTCTTCAGCTACAGGTAACTTAATCACCCATTTACAACAACCTTGGCAGATTGAGGTAATTCCCAGGACGGTCAGCCATGACACTAATACTCAATTCTCTAGATCCTGTAGATAATTCTCATATAGGGAGAACATAGTCCTACTTTTCATCCCTGTGGCTACTGAGCTCCCACTGGTGTGTTTCCCACTTACAAAATATTTAGTCCCAGTAATACTTTTGACTCTTAAACATGAAATATTTATTAAATGGTAAGACAAAGAATAATCAAAACATTTACTCACTAGCAAGCAAAAAGTATAGTCAAAACAAAACAATCCACCCATTAATCTGGAGTACTCTTTATCACCAATGCACACAGTGTTCATATAGATGGGAGTGGGGACACATAGAAACCTACCAGTAAGTCACATGAGTAGGGAAGCCCTTGTGCCTGGGGTGGTTCACAACTCTAGACTACAAGGGTGAATGTTAGTGGTCTTTTTTTTTTCCTTTTATTAAAAATTCTGGGCTTAATAACACAAGCATGTCCATAACAATGTAGAATAGAAAAAAAGAGGATTGCACACAAAATTGCAAATCTATTATGTACAACTTGCTTTTCCTTTTAAATACATAATAACATTTTCGTATAACTTTCTTTTTTCTCTCCTTCCCCCCCCACCCTGTAGATGGCTACCGTTAGACACAAATGTGTGTGTATAAATATATATGTATATAAATATGTGTGTGTATAACATCATACTATACATCTATTTTTTAGTTCTTTCTCTGGATGTAGATAACATCTTTATAGGTCCTTTGTAGTGTATTTGGGTATTTATAATAGTCAAAATGACTTGGTCACTCAAAGTTGTTCTTAAAACAACATTGCTGTTACTTTATACAATGTTCTCTTCATTCTGCTTATTTTGCTCTTCATTATTTCATGCAAGTCTTTCCATGTTTTTCTAAAATCATCCAGCTCATTATTTCTTATAGCTGGTAGTATTCCATCATAATCATATACCACAACTTGTTTAACCATTCCACAATTGAAGGGCATCCCCACAATTTCCAGTTCTTTGCTACCAGAGAGCTACCATAAATATTTTAGAACAGATAGATTCTTTTCCTTTTTCCCCAATCATCTTGGGAAATAGACCTAGGAGTGGTATTGCTGGGTCAAAAGATATAGATGGTTTTATAACTCTTTGGACATAATTCCAAATTGTTCTCCAAAATGGTTGGATTAATTCACAGTTCCACCAACAATGAATTAGTGTCCCAATTTTTCTACATCCCTTCCAACATTTGTTGCTTTCCCCTTCTATCATTTTAGCCAATTTGATAGGTATAAAATAATATCTCATTTCTCTAATCAATAATGATTTATAGCATTTTTTCATATGACTAAAAATTGTTTTGATTTCCTCATTGGAAAACTGCTTGTTCATATCCTTTAACTATTTATCAATTGGGGAATGACCCTCATTCTTATAGATTTGACAAAGTTCTTTATATATTTGAGATATGAAACCTTTGAGAAAATCTATAAAATTTTTCTCCCAATTTTCTGCTTTCCTTCTAATCTTGGCTACATTGGCTTTATTTGTACAAAACCTTTTTAATTTAATGTAATAAAAAATATCCATTTTACATGTCACAGTGTTCTTGGTAAATGGTGGAAGATATTACTCTATACCCAATTTCTGCCAGCCTGCTTTCCAGTTTTCCCAATTGGTTTTTTTTTTTACCAAGTAATGTATTCTTATCCCCAAAGCTTAAATCTTTATATTTGTCAAACACAAGATTACTATAATCATTTACTAATGTGTATTATATGTCTACTTTGTTCCACTCATCCGCCTTTCTATTTCTTAGCCAGTATCAGATAGTTTTGATAATTACTGCCTTATAATACAATTTAAGATCTGGTTCTGCTCAACCTCCTTTCTTTACATTTTTTTCATTAATTCCTTTGATATTTTTGACCTTTTGTTCTTTCAAACGAATTTTTTTTCTAGCTCAATAAATATTTTTTGTTAATTTAATTGGGATAGCATTGAATAAGATTAGATAGAATTGTCATTTTTATTATCTTGGCTCTGCCCACCCATGAATAATTAATATTTTTCCCATTATTTAACTCTTACTTTATTTGTGTAAAAAGTGTTTTATAATTATGTTCATGTAGTTCTTGGGTTTGTCTTGACAGGTATACTCTCAGGTATTGTATATAATCTACAGTTATTTTAAATGGGGTATCTCTTACTATCTCTTCTTGTAGGGATTTGTTGGTGATATATATATATATTACATATATATAAATGCTGATGACTTATGTGGGTTTATTTTGCACTCTGCTACTTTGTTAAATTATTGTTTCTACTAACTTTTTTCTCAAATCTCTGGGATTTCTTAAGTATATCATCATATCATCTGCAAAAAGAGATAATTTTGTTACCTCATTATGCATTCTGATTCCTTTTCTTTTTCAAATTGTCATTTTTTACAAAGTTCCCATCATCTCTCCTTTCCCCTACCCCTCAGTAAGCAGTTCTTCATTGTTGGACTAGTAATAATTAGATTCAAAAAAGAAATTTTCCATATTGATTACTCTGTTTCATATTTTGTCAAAAGCTACATTTGTAATTTAGAGAACTTGAGCAGAAGCTACCTGCAACATTTCCCAAGACACCTTTCTACTTGGTACAAGTCCTAAGACATCAGGTCTGTTCTGGCTAGTGTTTCCTCTGACACTTTAAAGCAAATAAAGATGAGCCTGCTTCATGAACAATAAGCTATGAGGATAGCACACAACAATCTAGTTTTGTAATAAAGTAAATTTAATTTGAAATTTTAAATTTAATTTGACACATTTAATGAGCATGTATAATCTTTATGTTATATGGTAATTCAGTATAAATTATAAGCAGTCTGATAAGACACCATGAAAAGTATTGCTTTTATACAAACGAGATAAGATCTTAAATGTTTTTTTCTTTAGTTTTTTTTTTCTTTTTTAAGGCAATGGGGTTAAGTGACTTGCCCAGGGTCACACAGCTAGTAAGTGTCAAGTGTTTGGTCAGAGGTCAGATTTGACCTCAGGTCCTCCTGACTTCAGGGCTGGTGCTCTATCCACTGCACCACCCAGTTGCCCCTTTGGTGTTCTAGTGTAACATCCTCAATCCAATCCCCTTGCTCCCCTTGCTATGACTGTAGGCGGCCCTCCTTTGGAACAAAGAGCAGCCAAGTTCAGCCTTCAACTGAAAGTAGTTAAGTGGGAAGACACAATTCTTGCCACCATATAAATTGAATACAAGGAGACAGGAAAAGTGAACATGAAAGGGGGACAAAGAAGGCAAGCTATAGGCCAGGACAGAATCAATCAATTAATTAGTCAATTAGTAAGTTTTTATTAAGTTCTTACCATGTGACAAGGAACTGTACTGGCTGCTCGGGATACAAATATTTAACCTCAAGGAATTTAAATTACACTCTGGGTCTGGCCTGCCAGGGACCACATCCACTACTCCGTTATAGAGGAACAAGAGGAGAGGAGCAACTGGAATCCTCCAAAGCTCTTCCAAGTGAACACAGTGCCAGGATTCAGTTGAAGAGATGATTAGAGGTTGCTGTGATGGAACTATGAGTAGAAGCCACGAACCCTGTGGACTTGTAAAGGGAGATGGGGCCTGGGTGGCCTCTCAAGTCCCTTCCAGTTCTAGATCCTGTTATTCTAGATCCTATTATCCAGAGGTTGTGACAATTTCCTTTTTTAGGAAAAGGATAGAAGCTTTGCATTATTTTGTGGCATAAAAGGAGGTTTGTGAACAAATAAAAAGTCTTTTAAGCAGCCTCTTGAGGTTGAGAAAGGGCAGAGCTCTCAAGAATGGAGGACTTGGGGTAATCAACCTACTAAAATAATTGAAAACCAAGACAGGATAGAGAAGAGAGACAGTCAGGAGGAAGCTATGACGTGCTGACCAAGTAACCAAGGGAAAAGATCATATTTTTGTGGGGAAAGACTATGAAACAAATGACCCAGCAGTCTAGGTGGCAGTTTCAGCTTTAGAAAGAGGGAGGTGGACCTGTATAGAAATTAAAAGTTGTTTTTTTTTTTTCCATCTTTAGGGACATAATGAACTACTAGTGCCAGAGTTGGTAAGAAAAGACAGTGAAAGTAAGGAACACCTGGAAGAGATTGTTCACAACTTTAGGTCTATGCCAAACAAATTGAACACATAAAATTATGTACCTGTAAATTACCTTAATTGTGTATTATTTGTACTCTAAGTTTCCTTCATTACATAGCAAAACTAATTTTACATTTGAATGTAAAATTGAATGTGCTATACTGAAGTGGAAATGGTGAAGGAGGGTATTTTGGAGAATATAGTGGCAAGGACGAGGAGGGATCCCAGAAGTGTGATGTTCAGAGAAGAAATTCCTCCCTCTTTGTTTTCCCATGGGGCGCTACTGTAAGGTTAGGGAAGAAAAGCAGCAGGGTAAACCTGGATTGCAGGTTTTTAGTGAGCTTGGGTTGGACTAGATGACCTGTGACCCCATGATATGCTGGAGCTGGCTCTTGCCAACTTGTGAGAGCTAATTGTTAAATTTTCAGTATGAGCATTTTCGTCTCAGAAATAAGCAACTACTACAAATCAGGGCTTGATTTATTATTTTGTTGCTTGTCTAGTATTAAGGAAATTATAGAGAAAATGTTCATTTTAATATTTAATTCATTGATTTTTTAAAAAAAAATTAATTAGGTAATTTAAAATGCTGTTTTTAATGTTAATTTTAATAATGCAGATTAAACTTAAAATTATACTATGTGTACATTTTTTTTTCTCCTGGAGAGGTGGTTGATTGATATTTAATAATACACCCCAGCCAGTAGCTGACACAATGAAAATGAGTCTTTGTCACAGGGTACCTATATGAGAAAACATGCTTCTACCTTGTAATAGCCATTGTCTGTCTTGCTTGATGTGAAGTTTTTTGCCAGCTAGAGTAGCTGCTCCTAGGGTCTTGCTTCTGGGGAATTCCTCTTCTGGCCCCATCTCCCCTAATCCCAGTTTTGGTGGGGTAGGGGTGGGGGTGGCTCAAGGGCCATTCAGTTCTTTTTCCTGGAATAAATGTTCTCATGGTCAGGCTGTTCTTTATATCAACACCTCCCCTCTCCTTCAGCTGTTTTTGCTGTAGGTGAAATATTTTTTAATTATGGCTCTACCTCTGAGATCCCTTCTAACCAAGATTTTGTTTGCACCTGTACTAAGAGTATATCTTACTTTGGTTTCTCTACTGTACTTTATGACACAATATCATCCCTAGAACTATTCATTGGTTCTAGAATAGGATTTTACGTGAAAATATGTAACATGGAGCAGTTAGTTCCACAGGGATAATGTTAATGAGTGATTGGCTTAATGGTGTCAATGGTTACAGTTTCACTACTTTGCAGTAGAGTTTAGTTTTAATGATTAAAGATATTAAGGGGCAACTTTAAACATCATATACCAAAATGTTAAACAGTAAAAATACTGTTGTTGTTATTCATCCTTCATTGTCAAAGAAGACCAATAATATTATAGGATAATGTCTTAACTTAGTCAAGAATTGGATTTTAAGTGAGGCACAGTTGTGCAAAGTTGTCAGTCTCACTCTCTCTTCCAGTCATCAAAATCCAGTGGCAAGATAAGTCAAGAGGACACTATCCCTTCAAGTTGTGTTAGGGGAAGAAGGCTTAGCCTTGGTCTTTGTCAACCATCTTAAAACTAATTAATGATAAGGAGGTCTTTAGGACCATTGATTTAGAGCCAGAAGACCTTAGAGGTAGTTCAATTCAATCCTCTCATTTTACAGATGAAGAAACTGAGATCCAAAGAAGGTAAGGGACTTGCTCAAGGTCACACAAAGAGTAAATAGCAGAATTTGAATTTGAATCCAATACCTTTGATTCCAAATCCATCACTCTCCCCTGTACCACACTGTGAAAAATAAAGTATCAGCAGAGCTATCAAGGGCTTTCTACATGTCTTCTGTGGCATTGTTGACTCAGGGAGATTCTACTGAAAGAGAGTCATATCTGTGCAAACCAGAGTACTAACTACACAATTTAATTTTAAATGCCATGCTAAGTGAGCATGCATTAAGTGAGGTTCACCTGAGTGTATTTTTTTTAAGTATAAGAGTACTGTTGATCATAGTAGCAGTCTGCACCTAGCTGCACTTCAACATACTGAATAACCGTCACTATCAATAACATCTTTTAATACAAAAAAGCAATATATATTGTGCTATATGCACCCACATAGAAATGACAAAAAGGAACTTTTTGGATCTAAAGGAACTGGGCAATGCAAACCTTGATGACTGTTTGCCAATTATGAGAATGAATGCCTGATACCAAAAACAACAAACTAGGCTTTCAATATCCCTCTCCCTGAAATATAGTGATGCTTTAATTTTTTGGTCTTCAGACTACTTTTGAGAAACAAAATGTTCACAATAGTCTAACGTTTGTTGTTACCACCAACACAAATGATACTTTTTAGTAGGAAGATAACTATTGTTGTCATTTTATAATTATTCCACTTAAAAACATACATTTTCATACAAAAATACTTACAGCAACTCTTTTTGTGATGGCAAAAAATTGGAAAATAAGGATATGCCCATTAACTGAGGAAGAGCTGAATAGGCTGTGGTATATAAATGTGATGAAGTCCTATCATGCTATAAGAAATAAGGAAATAGATTATTTTGAAAAGATGTGGAAAAGATTTATATTAACTGACAAAGTGAAAGGAGCAGAACCAGAAGAACAATTTATACTGTAACATCAATATTATATAAGTGAATAATTCTGAAGACATATAAACTGAAGAATAATGAGATGATTAGGACTAGGGAGCCAAGGTAGGGAAGCAGGAAGAAGTATAGCAAATTCCTTCAAAAAACAAAACAAACAAAAAAACTTACCCAAGCCGATCTAAGAAATACTCTAGACTAGAGCTTCTTAAACTTTTTCCACTCCTGACCCCTTCAGTACTTCTTAAACTGTGGGTCCCATGACCCCATATGGGGTCATGATCCACAGTGTCTAGACCAAATCCTGATCAAGAAATGCAAGAGAAAAATCCTACAGTGTCATTTTCCATCCCAAGTCAGCACAGAGAGACAGGGAAGGTGGACACGGGACAGGATCCAAGCAGAGACATGCTGAGCAGAGTATGGACAACAAAGCCTGTGCACCAAGGCAAAAATCTGAGTCCCAGATTTATAACAGAGGGGTTTAATCTTATGAATGGTACCAATTAGCAGTTCTGTTGCTCACCACTTAGTCCTAATTCACAGATTCAGGACAGACTGAGGAGGTGATTTATGCCCAGGGGTCATATTCAAGATTAAGGAATGTTTGTGGGCTCTATGCTGTGTTCTGAGAGAGGAAAAAGTTCAGAAGTAAGAAGCAGCTGTGTGGCTTGGACCCCAAGAGAAGAGCAATGTCTCAGTATCAACTTCTAGCCTAGTCTGAAATCTGAAGTGGAATAATCACAGCAGGAATTCCAGACTAAATGAGAGTCTGAGTTTTTGTCACTGAATAGGCTGATAGGGGCTGACTCTGGCATCAGTCTACTGTAACTCAAAATGAGGCAAGCCCATAGGTATGTTGCTTAGGCTCAAAACTACAGAACTTGCAGAGCTCAGAAGGAGGATGGGCAGCAACCAGACTTAGCCCTGCCTCAGAGCACTTTGGGAAGAAGGATCTTTAATGAAAGAGGACTTCCATGCATCCCGATGAAAAGACTAGTTGCATAGAAACCAGTGCAAACACAGGAGTCAAGAAAAACATAGAAAGGTAAACAAACAACTGTAAGGGATTAAACAAGGAGAAACTGCTTATGTTCTAATATGGGGAGATGATACATGTGTTCCCTCTAAACCCTATCATCAGAGGTCATAGAGGGAGTCTAATTAAACAGAAGGCTTGGAAGTGGTTCTGTTATGTCATGACAATCTTAAAAGAGGACTAGAAAGTGAGAGGAAGAATATGCTAGGGGAGGAAAGGGAGAGAAAGATTAGGAAAAATTATTTCATAATCAAAGAGTTTAAATCTATAAATATAAGGAGGAAGGGATGTTGGGGTGGGGACCCACTGACACTTGAATCTCACTCTCATCTAAATTGGTTAAAGGATGAAAGAATTTACAAACACAGTTGGGTATAGTAATATATTTCACTCAACAGGGAAATAAAAGGGAAAAGGAGAGAAGAGGAAATGGAGAATTAGAGGAAGGGGAGACTAAGGGAGGGATTAGTCCTAAGCAAAACAAACTCTAAGAAGGTACAAAAATATTTAGAGGTCCTTTTTTTTTGAACTGGTAAAGAATGGGGATCTGAGACAATGCCCACAAATTGGGGAATGGCTCAACAAGGTATGGTATATAAATGTGACAAAATACTATTGTGTTGTAAGAAATTATGAAGGGGATAGTTTCAGAAAAACCTGGGGAGACTTGTATGAACTGATGCAGAGTGAAATGAGCAGAACCAGGAGAATAATTTTTAAAATGACAACAATGTTATAAAGACAAACAACTTTAAAAAGTTTAGGAACTCTAATCAGTATAATGATCAGCCAAAATCCCAGAGGACTAGTGATGAAACATGCTACCCACATCCTTGTTGTTTGTCCTTCATTCTCAAAAAGGAACATGACATCATGGAGGTGATTCCATGACATGCACGTGAATTGGATTTAAGTGAGGGAGGGCTGTGCAAGGTCACCAGCCTCACTTTCTCCTCCCGAGTCATCTGAGTCCAGTGGCAAGATATAGATCAGGACAACTAGAGATGGCCCCAGATGCAGTGGGAGACCTTGGCCTTTTTAAGTTAAGGTCTTTCCCAGGCATCAGTTTGACTGAGGCAATGCCCATTCAGTAATTAAGGCTTGGTAAGAAATGAGGCAAAACTTCTAGGGCTATATCCCAAAGAGATCATGCAAAAGGGAAAAGGACCCACACGTACAAAAATATTCATAGCAGCTCTTTTTGTGGTGGAAAAGAATTAGAAATTGAGAGGATGCCCATCAATTGGGGAATGGCTGAGCAAGTTGTGGTATATGAATGTAATGGAATACTGTTGTGCTATAAGAAATGATGAACAGACTGACTTCACAAAAACCTGGAAAGACTTGTATGGACTGATGCTGAGTGAAGGGAGCAGAACCAAGAGAATGTTGTACACAATAATAGCCACGTTGTGCGATGACTAATAGTGATAAACTTAACTCTTCCTAGCAATACCTTCTGGTAATTATGCAGTGCCTGTAGCCAGGACATTTTTTTTTCTCTGAGGTTTTACCTGCACTTATGGGGTCCCTATCATCCTCATATTTTATCTCCCTAGGTGTCTCTCAAACCAAGGTATTTTCTCACGGTGTTCAAAGTTTTCCTTGGTTTGCTCATGAGGGGTTTGCTCTAAAACTCAATGCTGTTGGTTGGATCTTGAGTTCTTGAATACAATGGGTCGAACTAGACTCCTCCTTCAATAGAATTGGGGCTGTTGGGCTCTGCCTGGGTGTTCCCTCTTGTCACAGGACTCTAGGACCTCTGTCTGCTGTAGACTTTGCCTGTGGTTCTTCTCCTACCCTTCCCCCCCCACACACACCTTAGGGGCTACTCCCATTCTGAGCACCCACCACAGGTTCCAGAGATTGTTTAGGCTGGATTTTTACAAGGGTCTTTCTCCCACAGCTTGGCTTGGGTCACTGATGCCTATCTATGCTGAATCCTGCCTAGAATGCCCTTTGGGTGCTCTCTTTGCTAGGCTAGGGCTGGGGTCCGGTGCTGTTGGGTTAGCCTCAGGCACTGTATGAACAGCTCAGATACAGATACAGTATACTACCTGAATCTCTCTGAGGCTGCTCTCTTTTGAACTGGACTCTGGCAGCTAGTTACTGCCTTGGGAAAGGCTATGGCTGGGCTCCATGACCTCCAGAAAGACTCAGGCTGGGTTGGGCTGGGCTTGGTTGCTGCCAGACCTAGGGAGGGAGTATTGGAACTGACCTAAAAGCTCCAGCACTTGGCTCAACTTGTTCATCCTCAGATCTCTGCCGGACTCTGGGGGTGATTCTGTGGATTACTGGGCTAGATGGAAGATGCTAGAGGTGATGCTTTGAGTAGAGTGGTGCATCTCTGAGCACCAGTTGAGTGTTTGCAGGGGATCTGCTAAATTTTATATGTGTGCACACAAACATTTCTTTAAGGAGAAAACTATAAAGAGAATTGTGGGAAGATAGTGACACCTCTTTGTCTTCTGTGCATTAAAAAATGTTTTATTGATGTTTCTTATGTCTATCACTATCCACTAACCTATGTTCCCTGCCACCCTACCCCTTGAAACACATAACTACTATGGTCAAGCAAAACAAATAAATACATTGGCTATGTCTAAGAATGTATTCTGTATTCCCAACCCTTTACTTCTCTGCCAAGAGTTGATAGGTATGTTTAGTTTCCAGCCTTTTGAAGTCATGATTCATTGCTGCTTTGGTCAGAGTTCTTTTTTTAAAATTTATTTTTATTTTTTATTTTTTAACATGTTTTTAAAACTTTGGGTTACAAATTTTCTCCCTTCCTCCCCACCCACCCTCATTAAAAAGGCAAGCATCTCAATACAGGTTATGGATGTGTAGTCATGCAAAACACTTCCATAGTAGTCATGTTGTGAAAAACTAAGTCTATTTCCCTTCATCCTATCCTACCCCCCATTTATTCTATTCTCTTTTTTAACCCTGTCCCTTATCAGAAGTGTTTGCTTCTGATTATCCCCTCTGCCCTCCCAATCTGCCCTCCCCTCTATCAACCCCCTGCTCTCTTGTCCCCTTCCCCCCTTATTTTCCTGTAGGGTAAAATAGATTTCCATACCTCATTATGTATGTTATTCCCTCCTTAAGCCAAATCCTATGAGAATAAGATTCGCTCATTCCCTCTCACCTTTCCCCATTTCCCCTCCACTGTAAAAGCCTTTTCTTGTCTTTCATGTGAGATAATTAACCCCATTCTACTTCTCCCTTTCTCCTTCTCCCAGTAAATCCTCTCTCACCCCTTAATTTTATTCTCCAGATATCACCCCTTCATCTTCAATTCACCCTGTGCCCTCTATCTATCTATCTATCTATCTATCTATCTATCTATACATACATATAATTTTTTCCCCTCCCACTACCCTAATACTGACAAAGGACTCATGAGTTACAAATATCAGCTTTCCCTGCAGGAATGTAAACAGTTCAACCTGAGTAAGTCTCTTATGATTTCTCTTTCCTGTTTACCTCTTCCATGTTTCACTTTGAGTCTTGTATTTGAAGGTCAAATTTTATATTCAGCTCTGGTCTTTTCCACAAGAATGCTTTAAAGTCCACTATTTCATTGAATGACCATTTTTTACCCTGAAGGATTATACTCAGTTTTGCTGGGTAGGTTGGTTGTAGTCCTATCTCCTTTGCCCTCCGGAATATCATACTCCATGCCTTGCGGTCCCTTAATGTAGAAGTTTCTAAATCTTGTGTTATCCTGATTGTGTTTCCACAATACTTGAGTTGTTTCTTTCTGACTGCCTGCAATATTTTCTCCTTGACCTGGGAATTCTGGAATTTGGCTATAATATTCCTAGGAATTTTCCTTTGGGGATCTCTTTCAGGAGGTGATCGGTGGATTCTTTCAATTTCTATTTTGCCCTCTGGTTCTAAAGTATCAGGGCAGTTTTCCTTGATAATTTTTTGAAAGATGATGTCTAGGCTGTTTTTTTGATCATGGCTTTCAGATAGTCCAATAATTTTTAAGTTCTCTCTCCTGGATCTATTTTCCAGGTCAGTTGTTTTTCCAATGAGATATTTCACATTCTCTTATATTTTTTCATTCTTTTAGATTAGTTTTACAGTGCCTTGATTTCTCATATAGTTGCTAGCTTCCAATTGCTGCATTCTAATTTTTAAGGAAGTATTTTCTTCAGTAAGCTTTTGAACTTTCTTTTCCACTTGGCCAATTTTGCTCTTTAGGGCATTCTTCTCATTGGCTTTTTGGACCTCTTTTGCCATTTGGGTTAGGCTATTTTTTAAGGTGTTATTTTCTTCAGTATTTTTTTGGGTCTCCTTTAGCATCACTCTCAGTTTTTCCTCTACTTCTCTTACTTGCTTCTCAAAATCCTTTTTGAGCTCTTCCATGACCTGGGACCAATTCATATTTTTCTTGGAGGCTTTGGATGTAGGAGCTTTGGCTTTGTTGTCTTCTTTGTCACCAAAGTAAGATAATATAGTCTGATTCTTTTTGCGCTGCTTGCTCATGATCCCAGCCAATTACTTGAGTTATAAACTCTTTGTTAAGGTAGGAGTCTGTTTCCAGTGTGGAGAATGTACTGTCCCAAGCTTCAGCGGTTTTGTACAGCTGTTTTCAGAGATACTTCTAGGGACCTATAAATTTTTAGTTCTTCCAAGGTGCTATGATCAAGGGTGAGGTGTTTACACCTTTCCTGTCCTGTGCTCTGCTCTATGAGTGACCACAAGAACTCTTATCTCTCTTGGATCTGTGAGGAAGATTTTCTCTCCACTGCCACTACAAGCTCCACCAAGCCAGCACTCCTCCTCACTCCAGGACCACCACCCAGAACTATGACCCAGATCCAAGCACGGGCAAAGCAAGAGAATCCTGCACCAGCAGAGAGATCCCTGCAATTCCCCTCTGATCAGCCACTCAATTCCCCCTCAGTCTGTGGGCCAGAAACTCAGTAGGCAGCCGCCGTCCTGGGGCCAAGCTTGGGGAATGGGGCTGGGACCCCCAGGCTTCTCTCTCACCCGAAGAAATAGACTTTTGCCATTGACCTTCTAAGTTGTCTTTGGCATTCATGGGTTGAGAAGTCTGGAAACTGCCACAGTTGCCTGCAATTCAGTCCTCTGAGGCCTGCTCCAGGTTCGCTGCGGCCTGTGCGCCCACACAGAACAGCACTCCTCTCCCAGACTGGTGCGATATACCTTTCCGATCAGCCATACAGGTTGTCTTGGGCTGGAAATTTGTTTCACTTTGTCTTTTTGTTGGTTTTGCTGCTTTAGAATTTGTTTAGAGCCATTTTTTATAGGTATTTGGAGGGGTTTGGGGGAGAGCTCAAGCAAGTCACTGCTTTTACTCTGTCATCTTGACTCCGCCCCAGTCAGAATTCTAAGGTCTTTCAAAGTTGTCCCCCTTCATATTATTATTGTGGTTGTTATATAAATTATTATTCTTGTTCTGCCCATTTCATTCTAAATTAGTTCATACAAATCTTTTTATATTTCTTTGAATCCCTCATATTCATCATTTCTTATGGTGCAGTGAAAGTCCATTATTTTCATATGCCACACTTGTTCATCCATTCCCTGACTGATATACACCCATTTTATTTCCAGTTGTTGCAGCAAAAAGTGCTGCTGTATTCTTGTATATATGGGTCAATCAATCAATATTTATTAAGTCCCTAGCATGTGCCAGGCAGTGTGCTAAACTCCAGGGACACAGAAAGAAGCAAAAGCTTTCTGCCCTCAAGGAGCTCACAATCTAATGGGGGAGACAACAAATGGATATATACAAACAAGGTATATACAGTATAAATAGGAAATAATTAACAGGAGAAGGTACTAGAATTCAGAGGGGTTGGGAACAGTTTCCTGTAGAAGATGGGATTAAAGGAAGTCAGGGAAGCTAGTAGATGGAGATGAAGAGAGAGAGCATTCCATGCATGGGGAACAGTCAGAGAAAATGCCCAGAGCTAAAAGATGGAGTGTTTTGTTTATAATAGCAAGGAGGCCAGTGTCACCAGATCAAAGAGTCAGGACAGAAAGTAAGGTGTAAGATGACTGGAAAGGTAGGAGGGGGCTAGGTCATAACGGGCTTTTAATACCAAGCAGAAGATTTTCTATCTGATCTTGGAGGTGATAGAGTAAACTGGAACTTATTGAGTAGAGGCATGACATGGTCAGACTTGACCATGGGGGAAGGTGAGAGATACTGAGGAGTTGAGGATGACACCCAAGTTTTGAGCCTGAGGGACTGGGAGGATGGTGATGGCCCTGACAATAATACGAAGGTGGTAGTGATGGTAGGGTTGTGGTTTTGGGAAAAAGATAATGAGTTCCCTATTGGCCATGTTGAGCTTAAGAGGTTTACTGGGGTTCAAGAGGTCTAAAAGGCAGTTGGACATGCAAAATTGAAGGTCAGCAGAGAGGACGGGGCAGGAGAGGGTAGATTGGAGAATTGTTAGCATAGAAATGGTAATTAAATTCATAGTAGCTTATGAGGTCACCAAGTGAAATAATACAGAGGGAGAAGAGGACCCAGGACAGAATCCTGTGGAACACCTATGGTTAGAGGGTGTGATCTGGATAAAGATCCAGCAAAGGAGACTAAGAAGAAACAATCAGATTGGGTGGAGGAGACCCAAGAGGGAGTGGTATCCCAAAATGCTAAAGAGAATCCTTAATTTCCTTGGGATACATGCCTAATAGATGCATCACTGGGTCAAACGACATTTAAAGTTTATTAACTTTTTTGATATAGTTCTAAACTGTTCTCCAGGATGGTTGAACCAATTCATAGCACCACTAGCAATTCCTTAGTGTGACTAGCAGTTCCTCTCAAACCCCAATAACTGCTATTTTCTCTTTTGATATCTTTGCAAATCTGATAGGTATGAAGTGAAACTTCAAAGTTGGTTCAATTTATATTTCTACTATTGTTAGTGATTTGGAGCATTTTTTTTTTTTGCATAATTGTTGATAGCTTGTATTTCTCCTTTTGAAACCTGTGCACATCCATGTACCATTCATGTAGTGGGGGAATATCACTCTTATTCTTACAAATTTGCATTGCTTATATACCTTGGCTTTTACCGAGAAATCTGCTATTTATAAATTTATTATTTTCCCCAATTGTTTCCTTTCTAATTTTACATTTATTTTGCTTGTTTAGAGGCATTTTAATTTTATGCAATCAAAAGTGGATATTTTATCTGCAAAAACCAATACTTTTTTGCCTCTGTGTAGTTTACCAATTTCTTTCATCGTATTGATATAATTAACAATTCTAAAATTATATTAAATAATAATGGTGACAATGGATATTCTTGCTTTACCTCTGATTTTTATGGAAAGTTATCTAGTATTTCTCCACTACAGATGACTAATTCTTGTTTTTAAACAGGTATTATTATATTAAGGAAGTAATTTTATTGCTATACTTCCTAGTGTTTTTAACATCAGTATTGTATTTTTCAAAAGCTGTTCCTATACTTATTGATATAATATTGATTTTTATGTTTTTTGTTATTAATATGGTCTGTTGTGTTTATAGTTTTCCAAATATTTAATCAGTCCCACATTCTTGGTATAAAACCAACTTGATTATTGTGAATAATTTTTTCACTATGTTGTTATAGCCTCTTTGCAAATATCCCATCTAATATTTTTTTCTATCAATATTCATTAGAAACATTGGTCTATAGTTTCCTTTCTGTGCTTTACATCTCATTAGTTTAGGTATCAGGGCCAGTCATGAAAGGAATTTGATAGGATGCCGTTTTTTCTCTTTTTGCAAACAAATTATGTAGTATAAGAGTTAATTATTCTTTGAATATGTGAAAAAAATCACATGTAAATCCTTCTTGGCTGGAATTTTTTTTCTTTGGGAGTTCATTTATGATATGTCAAATTCATTTGATCTGATTGTTTAAATTTTCTATTTCTTGTTCTGTTACCTTGAGTATTTCATATTTTTATAAGTATTCATCTATTTCTTTTGTTATCTATATTGGTATGTTGTTGGGCAAAGTGATTCCTAAAAATTTCCTTTTTTTCTTTCATCTGTTCTTTTTCATTTATAATACTAATTTGGTTTCCTTTTTTAAAAATAAATTATCCAATTGCCAATAATTCTGAAAAAAAACCTTTTAGTTTCATCAATTCATTAGTTTTAAATCTTTTCACTTTCATAACGTCTACTTCTTACATTTATTTGAGGAATTTTTGCTTTGTAGTTTTTCTAGTTTAAGTTGAATATCCAATTTTTCCTTGATCTCTTTTCTTTTCTTTATGAATATGCTTAGAGATTTAAAATTTCCCCAAGGACTACTTGGGCTCCATCCGACAAGTTTTAGTATATTTTCTTACAGTTGCCATTTTCTCTGATAAAGTTTTATGTTTCAATCATTTGTTCTTTGACATATTCTATAGGATTATATTAGTCTCTATTTAATGCTGGATTCTTTCAATTATCCTTTATGATTTTTATTGTGGCTAGTAAAGGATGTTTAATAGCTCTGCCTTTCTGCATTTGTGTTTATATACCCCATATATTGTCAAATTTTGTAAAGATGCTATGTAAAGGAGTATGTATGTATATATGTGTGTGCACACACAAAAAAACTTTACTCTCAGTAGACATTATGTCTACAGGAGGTCTATACCTTTTAAAAAATTCTATTCAGTAATTTAACTTATTTCTTGTTTATTTGAAAAGTCTAAAGGGGGCACATTAAGGTTCCCAACAATTATTATTTTGTTGTCTATTTCTTCCTTTAGTTTAGTTAGCTTTTTTTTCAGGTAATTAGATACTATTCAATTTGGTGCATATACAGCATATTTAGTATTGATAAAATTTCATTATTTGTGGTACTAAGCCTAACAGTTTTCCCTGTTTATCCCTATTAGCCATATGTATTTTTACAGTTGCCTTGTTTGAAATCATGCTGCTTTGGTTTTTCTGGATTTTCTTGAGACGTAATAATCTACTTTGGTCTCTTAACTGTTTGAGTAGGTTTTCAAATGTTTCTTATAAACAAACAACTTAAATTGGATGCTTTCTGATCTATTCTTCCACCCTTCCCTATGTTACGTGTCTTTACCCCATTAACATTCAGTTATGATTGTTAGGTGTATTTTCTTCTCTAACATAGTCTATTGTTTCCTCTTTTCCTTGACAGTTGACTACTTTCCTTTCACAAAGAAAAGGGTGAAAAGAAAAAGTGGAATAAGAACTAGTAATGTGTAAGTAGAAATTGTAAGGACAGGAAAGTTGGCCTATATAAAGCAACCAGGGTACCCTGAGGGTACACTACTATCACCACCACCTTGACCACAATCTCCCCTCAGCCCTTGGAGACAGCCTGGGACCCTCAGTCCAAGAGCTTTGGGAATAACAGTGCCCAACAAACCACCAGATCTGCTTTCAAACTGGCCCCCAAAGATATGATTCATGGGAGAAATCACTGTGGAGAGTAGGCTCACCTTCCTGTTCACCACCGTGACAAATATTAACCAATTACAACTACAGACAAATAAAAACAGGAGCTCTGGGAGTGGTAGCCACATCTCCTTTAAGAGGAGCCAACAACTAGCCCCACCAATTGCCAATCAACTGCCACGCCCAGGGCAGGCAAGCCAACTTAGCTGAAGCAGCAAGGAACGCCACAGGAGAAACGGGAGGCAGTATGTACCAGGTTCACCACGACCTCCTTGGCCACCATCTCACTTCAGCCTTCTAAAAACATACTGACAATGCTCCTAGGCTGAGAATTCTAGGCTCCGGATTGAAATGTACAAGAGATAAATGTATATCCATATGCCACTGGTGAATACATTGCTGCTCTGTTTAGCTTTTAAGCAGCATGACGAACAGAATTATACCATGTGATAATTACTCCATGAAAGGTTATAAACCAGTGTTTGGACTGAAAATGTGCGACGATTATGCCGTGAAACACGGTAACTTCTGCTTTACTGCTGCACCCTAAGAATTATGGGATTTTCCATCTGACTTTTCAGGAAGCTAAAACCTTCCTCATGTGTTGCCATCCCCCATTAGAATGAAAGCTCCTATAGTGCAGGGACTGTCTTACCTTTTTATTTGTATGCCCGACACAGAACATAGTGCTTCACACATCCTCCTGCTTTGCCCTTTCTCTCTTCCCTCAACATAGATCCTAGTTGAGGGGTCTTACTCTTTGTTTACTTTTAATCTCTTTACAATCTGCCTTCCCTGGTTGAAGAATTTTGCTTATGACTATTTCCTTCTCCATACTACCTTCACACAAACTTACTTCCTCCTGTTCCTATTTCTAGATTGACTTTAATGTATTTCTATACCAATTTCTGCATGTCTACCATCCTTCTTCATGAGATACCTGCTTTCCTCCACCCCCACCTCCATCTGTTGACCCATGGCCTTTAATATAAATCATAAAACTGTTTTAGTATATTCTTAAAATACTCCTGATTTTAAGAAATAATTCACCCCTTTTCCTCATTTCTTCCTTAGTGCATTGCATTTCCATCCCACTCCCCCTTTCTTTATTCTCTTAAATCAGAGAGGACAAAACTGACCAACACCATGTTTTGTCTTTTTTTGTTCTCCAGAGGCAAAGGCTTCTTAAAGACAATGGGGTTTTGAAGGGACAATGGTCTCTTCCCCCCACATTACAATGTAAGCATTTTTAAAAAAAATAGAACTCTGTTACTCTGTTTACAATGGCAAGTAAGTGGCAGTAATGGCTCTGCTGCTTGCAAGAGGTAAAGTGTGTTTGACTGTCTGCAGGAAGGCAAGGGTTTAAGTGTATGTGCTGGCAGGTCTCCCCAGTATTCTCAAGGGGTAATATGAGAGAGAGAAAAAGAGAGAAAGAGAAAGAGAAAGAGAGAGAGAGAGAGAGAGAGAGTTTGTGGCAGGAATGGGCAAAGGAAGTTCTGAAGGGCATAGTTGTGGGGAGGGAAGACAAGGGGGAGAGGAGGAGGTCTACAAAGGTGGAGTGGGGTGGAGTAGAGGGAAATAGGACTGCAGTAGGGGACAGGAACAAGGGGATTTACTGAGCATTGACATTTCATGGGTTGACCTTTAAAATTGAGTGGCTCTAAGGTTACAGTTATGTCAAAATTACCTTTTGGTAGCACCTCATCCTAAAGCAGCTGTCCATTTTTTTAATAGTATACATTTTATTTCTTTAGTAGACAGTATTTTATTTTTCCAATTGCATGTAATGTCAATTTTTAACATTAATTTTTTATGTAAAATTTTGAGTTCCAAATTTTCTCCATTCCTCCTTTCCCTCCCCCCTCCTTAAGACATGGTTATATTTGTGAAATCACGTAAAATATATATATATATCCATCTTAGTCATGTTGTGAAAGAAACAGAATAAAAGGAAAAAATCATGAAAAAAATTAAGTGAAAATAGTATGCTTCCATCTGCATTCATACTCCATTAATTCTTTCTCTGGATATGGTCAGTATTTTCCATCATGAGTCTTTTGAACTTGTCTTGGATCACTGTCCTGCTGAGAGCTAAGTCAATCATTACACAATGTTGCTGATGCTGTGTGCAATGTTCTCCTGGTTCTGCTCACTACACTTTGCATCAGAGCAGGTAAGTCTCTCCAGGTTTTTCTGAAATCCACCGACTCAACATTTCTTATAGAACAATAGTATTCCATTACATTCATATACCACAACTTGTTTCAGCTGGTCATTTTTTTCAAGGAGAATTTAAGCTGGTATCACTTAGTCTTTCAAATTGTTCTTCTAGGTTTCTGTTGTCTTCTGAAAAATCCTATCTAGTTCCAGGATCCTCGATCGGAATGTTTGAAAATCCTCTATTTTAGTAAAGGTTAAGGTTAATTTCTCCCTCTATGGAACTTTTTCAGACTGTTATTCTGAGTTGAATGTTTATCTGTTGCTTTTTCCTCCTTTCCTCTATTGTAGTTACTAAGTCTTGTGTGATTCTGATTGTAGTTCCTTGATGCTTGTAGTACTTTTTCTTTAACTTGAAAATTCAGGAGTTAGGTTATGATATATTTCTGAGTAGTTTATTTTAGGTAGTGATTTTGGCATCTGGTTCTAACAGTTTTGGGCAGTTTTCTTGAAATATAGTATGAAGGGTTTGTTGTTCGGTTCAGGGATTCCAATGATTCTTAAATCTTTCTCTCTTCATCCTGTTTTCAAAGTCAATTCTTTCTGATAGTAGATATCTCTTGGTGATACTAGTTTTCTAGTCTTTTGACTTTGTTCTAATATTTCTTATTGAATCATTAAACCATTGAGTTCTATCTGCTCCTTTTTGTTTTAGTGAGTGTTGATTACTTAGGTTGTTTGCTTTTTGCTCTAACCTGCTTATTCTTTTCCCAAGTGTTCTAATTTTATTTCTTAAAGTTTCTTGTTTCAGATCTTCCATCTACTGTTGGAATCCTCATAGCCAATCCATTTTTTCCTGAGGTTCAGCTTGTAATTATTCAGTTATTGCCTTCAAAGATTTCATCTTGAGATTCTTTTAAATTTTATTTATTATATTTAAAGTTTTCCTGCTTGTCATATCTACAGCTTTTAGTCTTGGGTTACAATGTTGTGCCAGAACCACGCTCTATTCCTTCCTGCCTTGTTGGATGGAGTGGCTAGGCCCAATCTTGTCTCTTGCTAATGTCCTGAAATGGAATGATGTGCTGGGTCTAGGTCTTGTCTCTGTTGAAGTCTTGAAGGAGATACTTTTTTAAGTTTTGTAGTGTAAGTTTCCCTCCTTCTTCTATAGCCTTAGACTGCAATTACAGTCCTGGCCATGGGACCAGTAGCTAGACGCAACTTTGTACCAAGCTCTATCCACTGTAGTAGTCTGCAGCTTCCATCTATCTTCCGGGTGTTTGACTCTGAGTTATACTGGCTTTGTTTCCTTTTGTAGTCACCTAACAGAGAACCATGGCTTCAGGCCCTGGGGCAACCTGACTCAAATTGTACTGGCATTAGTCTAGTCTCTTATGAGGGCCTCAGTCCCTGTACCATGCTATCTGGAGGTCCTAACTTTTAGGCCTTGGCCTGAGGCCTCAGCCCCTGAAGGAGCTCCAAGTGACTTGGCACTGGCCTCAGGCTAGTATCTCAGGATGTCTCCAGACTGCCATTTCACTGGCTTGTTTCACTGTGCAGTCATGTGTCTAGAAAATGTATGGCTTTAAGTTGTGGCCCTTGGAGCAACCCCACAGAAGATGGGGCTGAATTCAGGACAGTCTTCTAGGTTATTCCTGGACTTCTGGTCATGCTGGCCTCAGTGCATGTCTTTGTGCTGTCACCTGCTAGGAAGTTTTGATCCCTGGAGAGCCCCTTGCTTCAGATTTCAGCTCCTTGTGCCATACTTGACAGGATAGGCAAATTCAATGGTGTTTTTCTTTGGTTCTGTTGTTTAATATGGTACTCTTCATTGTTAATAAGATTTTCCTCAGAGTCTGGTCTTGGCTAGAAACTTTCACATTGCTGTCTTAAGTATAGAAACAATAAGTTGTTAAACTTGTCAGAATAATAACCATCATTGCGTCAAAATATTGAATGAAGCTAATCTATTACTATGAAATTCAAAGGTGTGCAGAGTGGTGAAAGAACTCAGTTCAAACCAACAAACAATGAGACCTAATAATAAAAATCTAACCACTAATTTGGTAGTAGTGTTGCCATTTATATAAAAAATTTGTTCTTTATGACCTTTGGGGATCCAAAGTGTTAGGTAACTGACTTTTTGGATGACGTTTATGTTACTCCTGAATTTTTTAGCAAAATACCATTACAAGGCCTACTAAGTATGGTGAAGTACTTATTAACAAAAGTTGTTTCCATAAGCTGGTAGATGATCAACAAAAATAATGCTTTATCCATTTTCAATGAATACAGTGAATAATCTTTCACAAGTGTTTCTTAGATTCTTGTTCAGCTAATAGACATTCCCTTTAGTGAAAAATCTCTCAATTCTAAGTTCGTGTTAAGCAGGAATTACTCGACTTGAAGGAAAAACAAGTAAACAACCCACTGCTTTGTGTATATTATCCACCAGATGTAAATTAGTCCAACTATTCTAAAAGCTATTTGGAACAATGCCCTCAAATTCACTAATCTGTGCATACTCTTGACACAGTGACACCAGTGCTAGGCCTATATAAAAAAGAAATCAAAGAGAAAAAGGACACACATGTATAAGAATATTTATAGCAGCTCTTTTTGTGGTGGCAAAGAACTAGACACTAAGGGGGTATGCACGAATTGGGGTATGGCTGAATGAATTATGATATATAAATGTAATGAAATATTATTGTGCTTGACGTTACTTAAAGGACTATTCAAGAGAAATTTAAACTTATATGAAATTAGTGCAGAGAGAGGCGAGCAGAACCAGGACAATCTATACACTAAAACTGTAAAGACAAACTTGGAAAGACTTAACTCTGATAACATTTCCTTAGGATAGACAATGAAGCATTCTTCTACTCACCTCTTGAGAGAGATGATGGAATCAGAGTACAAAATGAGATATATTTTTGGGGATAGCCTATGTGGGAACTTGTTTTGTTTGATTATGCATATTTGTTATGAGGACTTTGTTTTTCTTTTCTTTTCTTTTTTAAACAGGGGGACTGAGGAGAAAAAATAAATTAAAAAAAGAATTATTCATTAAATGCAAACAAGTGATCTAGGAGTTTGGTGGAGGAAAAGGGTAGGAGTGAAGGCACATGTGTAGCACCTTCTTTCTTCTACTCCTATCAAAAGTGTTACTTCTTTTTAATGCAGGTAAACAGCATTAAATGCTTTTTATTCAGAAAAAAATCAATTTAGTGGTTACACTTTTAAAAAATTTCACTTCCTTGCCTGGTGGCACCATACAGGGCATGGTGCTCTCATGGTACTAAGAAAATGTTAGGGTTTCATTGCACTAAAGAAGCTGCTACACCTCCTTGTCTACATACTTTTTCACCACGGATAGTATTTGTGGACCTATGGGTCTCAGGCTAAACATGAGACAGAAATAAATTCTCTAGAAAGACCACATGAAAGGTCTGGGAATAACCACCTGAATTATAAGGCTGCTGGTTACTATTTGTGCTTAGTTTTTGCCTCTCTGATTAGAATATTCCTTGACTCCAGTTGTTCTGCCTTTGTTGATCAGATAGTCTTCTGTATCATGACACAATATTCCAGACTTGATTTTAATTCCCCTGATTACTAACCTTAGGGGTACCGCCTTTAACCAATTCCATTTTTTCTTTCGGCTAGGCAATGGGGTTAAGTGACTTGCCCAGGGTCACACAGCTAGTGTTATGTGTCTGAGGCTGGATTTGAACACAGGTCCTCCTGAATCCAGGGCTGGTGCTCTATCCACTGAGCCACCTAGCTGCCCCTACCAATTCCATTCTTGAGCTTATGTTGTAGTCCCTCCTTTGCCTTGTCTTAGGTTTCCCAGAATTGGCTCTTTGCCCTGAGTGACCTACTTCTGCTTATGGTCCCCAAAACTAGTTATTTAAATCCACCCTATGTGACTTTTTGCAAGATAGAGGAGACAAAGATTTCCTCCTCTAAGCAGGCAGAAAAGGCCACAGTAGATCTGGTGAAATCCATTGCCTGGTTATAGGAGGGCTCTGAACATAGTTTATTCTTCCAGCTGGCTGCTACTTTCCTTTGTCTTTGGAACAGGTAAATTTTCTATTTTGTCAATGGCCAGCACTTCTGCCCAATCAGAACTGAAATTGATACTAAGCTACCAGTCACTCATCTAACCAGCTGTAGGATCACTTAAGTGAGGCAGAATGGAGAATGGCCCTTGAATGTCCAGATACAAGAAAATTAACACTCAGTTAAATAATAGAAGTAAATGAAAACTCTCATTTAAAAATAAGGTCAAAATACACATTTTTACAAGTTTTTGTTCATATATTTATGATATAAATACTAATTTGTTTTCAAAGTACACACTCTTACAATTTGAGAGTTATCAAGCATGGGACAGCCACTAAATGTAAAAACTCTACAGTAGTGATTAAAGGAGAAATCCAACTTTTCTTGGCATGAGTTTCTAAAAGGAAAGCAATCGGGGAAGCTATATATGAAGTAGTGTGATCATGTGAATTATGCAAAGAGTCATTAAAGCAGCATATCCTGCTTTGACTGCAATGCTGTTTCAAGACTGGTATGTGAGAAGCACTTAGGATAAGGTGTTTGAAAAAGAAACTTGTCAAGTATATAAAAATGAAAGCATACATGCTTGCATAGATGATAAGGAAATCCAAAAGTTTGTTCTCATTTTAAATAACTTAAATGAATATCACTTAAAAACACATCACACAGAATTAAAGACTTGTGCATATATTTCAGATTTCAACATTAATGTCAAAAATACATATTATGATTTTACACAGGATTTGTGCTACATTAGAACACTAGACAAATATCACTTTAGTATTAAAGGAAACATTAAATATTAAATAACTGAGAAATAAAATGTGTAAACACTAACCTAACTGGGGATTTTGCTATTGCAACACATCCAATGAAGTGGTTTAAACAGTACAAAAAAAGGATTAGGACTTAGGTCTGTGTTTCCAGTCTATTTGGAATATGTGGAGCTCATTCCAGAAAATCTTAATGGTCCAGGCTCATAGGAAAGGATTCACTGACTGTAATTTGGTACATTCTGTTCTATGCCATTCTTTGCTCTCAAACTTGACTACTGAGTAAATACTTCAAATTTTCACTCTTTTTAACATCTTGGTGAAAACTGAGGGTTTGTTGGTGATTCAGTGTATGATTTGAGTTCATATGCAGCACCGCTATCAACTTCCATGGACTTCCTAGAGAACAGGAGCCGAACATCTCTATGGAGGTAGATCTTTCCAGATTTAGAGCTCTGGAACCTAAACAGTATAAAATGAAATGCAATATTTTAACATCATGTAAGAAGAAATGCTGGTAATTAAAGGTGAATAACAATACATTTTGAAAGCAAGAGGAAATTCACTTTTAGAAGTACTTTTCAAATCCATGTTTCAAATATATATTTCACTATGTAGTTGGAGCTATTTATTTTAAAGGTACCTCCTCCAGCACCTAAGATAGTATCTTGCACATATTAGGTATTCAATAAATGTCAGCCAACAAGCATTTATTAAGTGCCTTTTATGTGCCAGGCACCATGCTTAGAACTGGGGACACAAAGAAAGGCAAAAAACAGTCCCTGCTCTCAAGGAACTCACAGCCTAATAGAAGAGACAACATGTAAACAGCTATGAACAAACATGCCATATAAAGGATAAACTGGAGATAATCAACAGAGGGAAGGTATTAGTATTAAAAGGATCAGGAAAGACTTCTTGTAGAAGGTGGAATTTTAAGTTGGGAACTGAAGAAAACCAGGAAACTCCAGGGGCTGAGATGAAGAGGGAGAGAATTCCAGGCATCAGGAGCGCAGAATACCCACAGCTGGTTGAATGAACAAACAATTAACTTTTGGATTTATCTCTTTTTCTCCAATCCCACAGGCGCTACCTTCATTTGGACACTGATCATCTCACATTTCAAATGTTACAAATATTGTCTCCTAATTGGCAATTTTATTTCCTTTTCCTCCCCTCCAATTCAATACATGCCTGCCAAATTAGTCTTCCTAAAATATCCTTTATTCACACTACTCCTTCACAACTACTTTCTATTTCTTATGAAATCAAGCCTAACCTTCTGAGTCTATAGCAAGCAAAATCTGTCAGGTGGCCTTCTACCAATCTAGCTATACCTCTACCTACTCTCTAACACCATTTCTGTTCCAGTTAGGTTGGTTTTCTTGCCTTTCCGCATGTTTTTCTCCCAATATAAAATACCTCTTCTTCTTCAGGTCTGGGTTTCAAAAGCAAAGACTTTTCCTATGCCTGACATCATGGTGCACACATTCACTCATATATGGTGGTGATAGTTTCAAATCAACTCAAATAGATAATTTGTTGGCTTTGCTGTCCCCAAGCTTCCTTGCCATCTTAGCCTATTTCATAATTTTATGTCACATGACTCCAAACTCAGACAGTGTAAAAGCTGCTACTGATGAAAGAAATGTTTGAGATCAATGACAATAAGGGAGTATAGCCATTACAGTAAGCACTAACTTAACCATCATCAAATCAGGGAAGAGAAAAGCATGTTAGCTTTGTAGAGATCATTCAAACAGTCATCTGAAGCAACCATCTGAAATTCAAACATCTTTTAGACTGTAGTGCAGCCCCAAAGGGATTAGGACATACAATCCACATCATTTTGCTTGGAAGTTAGTCAAACACACCCTATAAACTTAAATTCCCTTTTCTTGTCCTATACTAACATGCAGAAATTTGCTCAGGGTTTTAAGGAAAGAGGGAGATTTTTAGTATCTGCCAAGCAAAATGATCCTAGATTTTCTGCCTAAGCTTGAAAAAGAATACAGTATGAAGTTTAACTTTAAAACACACCTATGGCTATTTTCTAGTTGTTCAAGTTTTACGTCCTAAAATATATTAAGTTTCAAGGGATGTAACATTTTCATTATTCTGTTTTTTTTGGTGAGGCAATTGGAGTTAAGTGACTTGCCCAGGGTCACACAGCTAGTTAAGTGTAATGTGTCTGAGGCCACATTTGAATTCAGGTCCTCCTGACTCCAGGGCTGGTGCTTTCTCCACTGCGCCACCTAGCTGCCCCTGAGATGTAATATTTTCAAAGGGAGATTACAACATCTGAAATATAATTTATAACTTGGTTTCCATAGCTAAAGTAGCTACTTTGAGAGAGTCACAACCTATAACTTTAGGATATGGTGCTTTAAAATTAGGGTTACTAAATAAAGATATGCTTAAAAAAGGTCAGCTCAGAGATGTAATTTCTTCCTAAGGTTGGGTTAAGGTCTACTTTGGGCTTATTTATACTTTTTTTCCCACTGAAATTCAGTGGAGTTGGAAGGCTATTTTCTTTAAAGTCCTCCTATTCTCTCTCTCTCTTTTTTTGGTAGATTAGTTACTTTAAATGTACAATAAACTTAGCCTTTCCCTTTCATGTCAATCTCATTGATACTCCTGGCAGGTATCCTTCTGGTCAATGGCTGGGCTTAATCCATTACTCTGGCAAAGTTCCTCCTTTGACAAGAGTACAGCAGGTAAGCTCCTTAAGGTGTGAAACCAAGATGGGAAGATAAATGAAACAACATAACTAAGACTACCTTCCTAGGCCTTTTAGCTCACAGACCTCTGTGAGAAATGGGAAATTTTTTGTAATAGCTAAGTTCATTACTTTGACTCGTAAGTATAAAATGTCTATTATATTCCTATAACTGGAATATCCTTCCAAACTCAATCTGGGGGCAGCTAGGTGGCGCAGTGGATAGAGCACCGGCCCTGAAGTCAGAAGGACCTGAGTTCAAATCCGGCCTCAGACCAAACACTTGACACGTACTAGCTGTGTGACCTTGGGCAAGTCACTTAACCCCAATTGCCTTACCAAAAAAAAAAAAAAAAAACCAAACTCAATCTGATACTACTCCCCATTATTTGCCCCCTCAGACCTCATGTAGGACTTTTGTTTTTGCACTTCTCTAGTTAATATATTGTTATCTGTCCTCTACTAAAGTACTGCTCCTATACTTAAATGTGGTATGTGGTAGAGGATGATCATGGATTCTCAAAGGCTATGCTAGCAAAGCACAAACTGGCAGTTCCTACACCACCCTGAGAAGACTTCAAGAATAAGCCTGGTGATGGACTACGAGGATCAGGTTAGTTTGGCTCATCATCAGGTTGACTACCAGTGACAAAGTTTCAGTCACAGCAACTCACGAAGGCTAAGTTTTAGGGAGATTGTGATTTGCATCAGTTAAGAGTACTCATACTGTCAAAACTACATTTCTTTGACTTGTTATATACATATATATATATATATATATAATGTTTGTATCTTGTTCCCTAGCTAGACTAAGTTTAATGAGTTCAGAAAGCATGCCTTTTCTAAAGCACAGTGCTCTAAACATACTAGGTGTTTAATAAATTCTAGACAGATTTCATTTTAGAAATATGCCTTTATGGAGTGATTTATTCACCTGTCTTACCAATATGTACATACACATATGTTTATGGAAACTAATATGTATAATATGATGGAAAACAGAAACTGGTTTTACAAATCTCATTATATAACTTCTTCCTGAGACCTAGAATCAAGAGATTAAGTATGAATTTTTGGGTCAGTGTACTAATGTAAGGGAAATGTATATTCCAGAGCCTAGGCATGGAATTAGGAAAGACATCTATCTTGAACAGAGTACATGGAAGTAGATATGATCTGTATATCCCAGGTGGGGGCAACTGAGGAGAACAGAAGCAGGAAAATATACCTAATACATGCAAACAATTTATATTGTTTTTCTTACAAATAAGCTTGTCATCTCTTTTGGATTCAGCCAGAATCTCCTAAAATTATTGGAGAGGCTCCTTACCCCTTATAGCTTATATATTTTTCTTCCAAGATCATGAACAGTCTAGGAGAAAATGGTGGCTGGTGATAAATCTTAAAGTCTTCTCAAAGAAAACTAAATATATTAGATATTACTTTCACTGAACAATAATATGGTATTATAATGCTAATGTTGTATTCTCATTTTTTTTTTTTCTTATATGTATGTCTTGGCTTCTCAGTCGAGCTGTTGGATCTTTAAGGTAAATAAATGACTTAATCCCTTTTGAACTCTAGAAATGCAACATGGCAAAGTAGTTAGAGGGCTAGTGTTTGATTATGGAAGACCTCATTTAAGTCCTGCCTCTTTCATATACTTCCTATGTGACCATGGATAAATCACTTAACTTCTCAGTACCTTCAAGAAACTTTTTAAGACTACAAATTATAGATGAGTTGTCGAACTATACTGGTAAATAGTTTCCCTGTTGAGAGTTCCTTACACAGATGAAATCACACATCTGGATTTCACTGAACCCTCAAAAGGTAGTAATCATCACCTAAATTACCATCTTACTCTTCGAACAATTTAAGGTTAAAAAACCACTTCACACTTATTGATCCTCACAATAGGGCTAAACACAAAGAAAGGTTAATAAATATTTTTTGACTGAAAAAAGTCAAGAAATGATGCTTAGGGAATTGTGAGTGGAACCATTTTAGCCAAGACAGAGATACTGTTCCAAATTAATTTTTATACACCAATAAAAGAACAAAGGAAATTAAATATTAATACATCCAAAATGACAAAGAGAAGAGGGCATCAAAAGAGAATAGCAAATCAATCACACAGAATTAAATTAACACTTTTCAGTTATTCACTTTGCCCCCAAACTGTGCACCGTGCTCAAACAGCATCTTTTCACACAAAGATAATACATGACCATGAAATACTCACAAATAATAAACTTTTACAATCAAGCAGTAAAAACAAAAACTACTTTGGGAGTTGGGCATAGAATTCTTAAACTCTAAACTTAGTAATTTAAAAATCAAACCCATTTCACGTACTATTATTCATCTATAAAATGTTTCAATTTTCATCTGAAAAGTTACCTCAGATGTATGAGGTAGCGTAGTAACTTTTCTTCAGTATGTCGAATGTTCTCTTTATTAACACTTCTCTTCATTTCTTTTTTTGCAGGAACAGAAAAAGTTCTTTGTCGTAGGAATGTCTGATGATTGGCTGGCATATCTCGTAAGTCATATATCACAACAAACATCTTCACCACAGTCTTGTTAGGATTAAATAAGGTCTGAAGAAACAATAAGAATTATTTATTAAAGTTATAATAAACTACAAATCTATACCAAAATTAAAATAGGCTTTATAAAATAAGGTGATCTCATTGGCCTTATATTCCCATGTGGAGACTCACCTACGTTAAAATTTCACAAATATCTGTAATCACACATCTAACATTTAAAGAGACAGCCCAAATTAAATTTTCCTCTCTTCACATTACTGGGATTAAAAAGGAGCCCTGAAACAAAGCAGCATATTTCAAGACAATTTCTCATAATTCCCCAAATCTACCAATATATTCAAGTGTTCTTTCAACCTTTGTCTGCATTATAGTTTTGAGAAATGTTTCAACTCTTAACTCATAGTTAAAATTCTCCAGCTTTTTTAACATTACATGTCAAATACAAATTTTACAAAATAGAATTCATCCTGAATACCATTTTCAAAGATAAGCTTTCACAGAATTTTGTCCTAAAATAATAAAAATATTTAATTTCACTGAATTCAGATGTTTAGGCATATAATTTTAGCATAGAAACTGGAAATTACTGTACTTGAAGTTTGTTAAAATGATAAAAAAATATTTTCACATGTGAACTTTGAATTGGCTAGCTGAGAAAATGGCAATTAATATAATTATAAAAGATTCAACACAGAATAAAATATCTTCTCACACATTCATTTCACACTGGATTACATTCAGTTGTTAAAATTGCAGGATGAATTGATTAAACTGATTTTAATTGGCAGTTGTTGTGCGTATCTGAATGAACACTAAATTATGTAAGGCCAGCAATTTTCAGAAAGAACTCTTTTTTTTTAGTGATCTAACCAAAGTATCAGTGTGTCAATAGTTAACTCGGTGCCAATGCTTTTAGAGATCCCATCCATGGCACTGGATTTCACTCACTGAATCAAAATGAGAAATACACGAGTATTATGATCCAATTTTCAAATCCTAATGAATGAAAGGATAAAGACTTAATACACATAATAAGGTAACTACAAACCAGTAAATACAAACTTCTGAACATGAATTTTTACTACACAGATAATAAAGGGCATGCTCAGTTTTCAAGCTTGAAAATTAGACACAAAAGTTGACAGTCTTACTCTGGTGGAAAGTAAACCACCCTTATACTCATGTATTTTACCATTTTCATTATTATCAATATGCTTTACACTGGTCCACATATCCTCAGTTATGTATCACTGTACAAAATGTTTTATTAATGAAGTATTAAATAGATATAACAAATATTACATATTCCTTGCAGACCTGAAACAATGGGGTCAATGAATAAAAGTGGGCTGATGAAATATTAAGTAAATCAAAGTCACTGGCTAGGAAAAGATCTCTCTGCCCTACCAAAGACTAGTTTGCTTTGATCCCTGTCCTGGGGGCATAAGTTTATCTACAATAGATCCATTCAGGCCTGAATACCTCTAGGCCAACTGGCCTGAAATTAAATTGTCCCCAATCGGGAGGAAGACAGGGCTTGTTATTCTGGATCTCACTTGAAGAAGACCCAGATTTTAGACTGACCTGTAAATCAAACTGCCCTTCTCAGAAATGTCTGTATCATTCAGAGCTGTTCAGGACTTGAATAGTCAGTCACATAGGGTCTGTTCCACAGTTCTGGGATGGAACCAGAATAACTCTAGCCTTCAGAAGTAAAGGAGGTAATTGGTTTATTTGTCTGGGAAACATTAAGCTCAGTATAGGAGGCTTTGGGCAGCCTGCCAATAGGTGAAACAGTAATATTTTAGTTTCTAAGTTTTTCTATGTAGGGTTACACTATAATTTTAGGTCCTTTAGAACAGAGGGGTCGAACATTTCAAATAGCCCACAACACTCCTGAGTGGGGGCTGAACCAGATTAAAATACTTGGGAAATATTTAACAAAAATAAATAAAAATACAATACAACATAGATAATGTTTTGTGGTTCTAAGTCAATATGTGTCAGGTAGAGATTTGTTCTTATTTGAATTTGACAGCATTGCTTTAGAAAAGGGGCTTATCTCCTAAGATAAACAGAAGACATTCTGAGTTTCTACTTTCATTACTTTGAAAGTAAATGTTTTTATTTAAATAAATTGTAAAAAAAATCTAATTCTAAATCATTCACCTTGCTTAGTTTATTAATTCTTTCCTTTTATGGAGGTCCCCAAATGGCCATTTCTGTGGCAAAGCCGGAAAGCTCCAAACAGAGCTGCAGTCCCACTGTTACTTACCAAAATTGTTGCAGCAGCAGCAGCAGGAGCAAGTGCTAAGTTCTATATGTATGTGAGAGAATTATTATTGCAATTGTAGGCTATAAAACACATACCACTTGTATTGTTCCTGAAGGAGGTACTCGATAACCCCTTTTACCAAGGGACTCTAAAGTAATCACACCCTTAAAATAAAAGAAGACAAATTTAGTACAAAGTAATAGACCTATGTGTATATATAAAATATATCTATGTGTGTATATATACATATATGTATATACACATTAACTACTGAACTTTTATAACTATATTTGCAATGAAGGATGAGGTATACAAATGAAGACTTTACTAAATATACTGCAGTTCTTGCTTAAAATAATATGATGTACTACATAATATCAAAGATTATTATCTATTATGAGATGCAAGATGTGAATAATAAGTTCTTTGGCCTTAAGAGGGAGAAAGCTTAACATCCAAAAAACATAGTCGGAATGTTAAATAATGTGAACACTAGGATTTTGCAAGGCGAAATGAACAAGTAAGCTGATGAAATATTATTCTCTGGGTATGTGATATAGAAAATTACACAAAGATACCCTGTCTAATAATGAGGTCAATCATTGAAATTTAGATAGTTGAGTCAAACTATACTAGGATACAAGTCATAAGAATATTTGGTATTATAGCTTCTAACATATCGTGTTTTACTTCTAAAGCGAGGTGAAATAGGAAAAAAAGGATGCCTACTTTCAAAGTCAAGTTAATATTTTTACATTAATGTGTTTTGGTATGTAACTAATAAAGAAGACAGTACTTCTATATAATAAAATGCAAATAATCCTTTCACTTTATTCTAGATTCTTCAGAATCTTAAGTACAGAATCCAGTTTTATTTCATTGCACTTTAACAAGATGTAGACAATATGAAGAGACTGTTTTCTTGTGAATAATATCTTTTTATAAGAAGGCCAGTTATTTTCTATTCTATAGAAGACCTAAGGTGAAAAAAAATAGGATAAATTAAGAAGTTTCATTTGGATACAAGGAACAAATTATTAATCAACAGGATGATCAAATGCTAGGAAAGATTATGAGTCTATTCCTGTAAATTACAGAAAAAAAAAAAAGA
Organism: Vombatus ursinus; assembly: GCF_900497805.2. Lineage (NCBI taxonomy): Eukaryota > Metazoa > Chordata > Mammalia > Diprotodontia > Vombatidae > Vombatus > Vombatus ursinus. The sequence continues at coordinate 3,818,479 of NW_020954626.1, forward strand.
ATGGAGAACCATCTATCCTGCATAGTTTAGTGATTCAACTGTCTGAACATAGGGGCTAAATTATCTATTATCCAGCCCTATGTTTCTGTGATCATATGATAATTTAAAATTATACCTGTCTAAATGGTGGCAAGCATATATACATAAATGTAAATAGTACTATCCCATCAGATTTCTTTACTAGACCGAAAAGCTGGGGGGAGGGGGGAGGGGAGAGGCCACAGATTTTAATTCCCAAGTATATAGCACCTTCCTTGATATGGGGCATTCAAACAACACATTAATACTGTAAAAATGTTCTTGGAGATAGGCATTGATAACAATGCTACTGGTCTCTGGTATATCTGTAATGTAATATAGTCAATCAAAACAAATGGGTGGGGTGAGCTGGGAAGAGAACCAATGAATTACAACTGTGACAAAACAAGCAATAATTCTTTACTTATGTAAATCAAAATGAGTTTTTAAAACAAAGAAGCACTAAATACCACTTTTATGGTAAAAGAAAAAAGGCTAGATATCTTCTTTTAAAGGAAAATAAGAATATTAGCTTCCCAATCCAAGTAAGAAAAAAAAACAAAAAACAAAAACATTGGATCAATTATATTCACAGACACACCACAGGTGACATCCTCCAACTACACATTTCATAATATCCTGAATATATTAAATCTAGGCTTGTGATTTCATTGGTGTAGAAAACCCCCTCTACCAAAGCAGTTCAACAACTGTGCTGCAACGTACATCTTAGAGAGTTGTTTGAGGCAGTGAAAGATTCAGTGACTAGTCCATGATCACTAAGCAAAGACCTGTACCCAAGTCTTTGTGACTTCAAGGCTGGCACTCAATTCACTATGTCATAATGTCACTTTCATATTAACACATTTTATTTAAGCCAAAACAAAATTCATTTTAGTTAATAGTTTTGCCTCTATCTTATCTTTACTACATATCTATAGCTATGTATGTATATAATGTATGTATACACACACACACACAACGTATATGTGTGTAAACATATACATACAAAGTAAGCACTGTTTTTATACATTCATTTAGATCACAAAATAGCTTATATCACAGGACAGATTGCTTAGTTGGTTGATCTATTAAAAACAAAAATTTATAGCCAAATCATTGTATGTATACATATTTTTCAGTTGTGTGAAAAGATACCAATTAGAAAAAAAAACAATCAGAATTTTGTTAACAGTAAGGATATATAATATAAAAGGACAAAATGAAATTAAGAGAAATAGCACATCAATTGTTAAAGTACTACTTTAAAGCAATTTCTAAACTGCACTGAGACCAAGGGGCACAGTCATTAGCAACTTATGATTTAGGGGCAGCAATAGGTATTAAAGTAATGTACACATTCATATCTATATATTTTATTGTACTCTTATTTTGATGCTTCATTATGGTAAGATGACCTGGAGTTTTCAATGACTGCTAATGATGTATAACCTGACAGCCCTTACACTAAAATGAAATAATTTAGGTACTGGCTCAATGGCTGGATATGTGTCGTTTCTGATGACCAACCTATTTAAGCTCAGAAAATATTCTGAAGCAGAGTGGCAGCAGAGTGAGGAATTTTTCGGCTATATTTACTCTTGAAACTACCTGCTGAGTTTGTAGAGGAATGATGATTTGTACTGTTTGAGAGAATGTCTACACCAACGAAATAACATCTTTCTTGTAAGTAGTGAAATAAGCACATACATAACAAAAAATTAGTGGCTTTGTGAACTGTATTTCTTACTAGTTTGAAATACACATACCTTTGCAATCTCTACCTACTAGATTTCATTGGATTCTATAAGGAACCATAGAAGATATGCCCATTTGAATGCTTTTTTTATTACCAATTTACTTCGAGATGGCATGCAAGTAGAACTCAAACTTAAGCCATGCGAAACTTGGTCAAAATCCTTCAAAAGAGTGCTTCCAATTACTATGGAATAGAAACATGAAATGCTGAGCTGCAGAACAGAAACAGAAACCTCTCTTTTCAATTTTGTCAACTATGGGAGACTATTTTGATACAACAACTATTTAATCCTATAGTTATAGAGGCACCCACAGATGGCACACCAGAAATCTGCCATTTAAATGGGATTAACTTAGTTTTTCTGTTTTTGTCATTTTTCTTTCATTATGTGATATTCTCCAAGCAGCAAGATTAAGTTGTATAAAGTCTTATAATATGTGGAGTCCATTTTTTTTTCACTAAAGCTTATGCTAAAGGTAGAAACTACTTTAGGGAATCTTTGTTTCATTCAATAGTTCAACAGTGACTTTGTATCATAAAAGTGGAACAAAAAATTCATCCTAAGACTTCAGAGACTTTTTGATGGGTAGGCCTACTATGAAAATTAAGTTATAGAGCAAAGGACTGCCTGGTAAATATAATCACAACAAGAAAACTGGATGTTTTAAAGTACCACTCTCATCAACTTCTTGAAGCCTGATACATTATCCTCCAATTTAGGGATATTTTTATTCAATGATCTGGTACAATTTTAATGTAATCAACAGGGCAGTACGCATGAATCTTGTACTAATGTAGTCCAAGCAATATGTATGATATGAAAAGCAAGGGGGGACTTCTAGGTAGTATCTAGGAGACCCTAAACAGGGCAATACAACTAAATGCTTTAGTGTGGACCAGGGAATCACACAATGCTTAGTGGGATACACTCTCATTCCAGACTTCATTCTTCTAAATTAGAAGTGGAGTGTTCATTTCTACCACCTCTTCCTAATTACCAATCAGTATGTTAACAGCACACAAAAATATAATTTTCTATGACATTTACCCAATTTACTTCTTTATCCTATTTTTGATTTCCACTCTAGTATCCATTTGGCCTTAGGACTTTGTTTATTCAATACATCATCAACATAAGATTGAAAATACTGTAGCATACCTTGCTATCTTGTGTTCTTATTTCAGTAGCATATGTGAAACAAGTCAAGCTACACATCAAAATAGTATCACACACTTTTTATGCTACTGATCTCAACTCCATGGTCCATTCCATAAATAGTCAGCTATTTAAAATTAGGATGGGATTTCACCAATCCAACAATTAGTTCTTTAAGGTGCTACTGCCAAGGTAACAAGACCACTCAGTTTTCTGTGGTAAAGAACTCGGCTACAATGATTGATGGTATAGATGGGCCACTTGTGGAGGTGGATTTGTGCCATTTTGATACCACCAAAGCAAAGCACAGCTTTGGCAAACTGATTTAACAATTTTTCTTGTATCATTTATTAAAAAGATTTATAAATATATAATTACTGGCATTGAGATCTTGAATGAGCAATGCTACTATTTGTTGCTATCACGTGTCATACATTGAATACCTTTTCTAATTGTTCTGTCAGTGCTGTCAAACTCAAATAGAAAAACGGTCACTAGGCCTGTACATAAAGATCCCTGCAGGCCCCTTTACTAACTTAGAAAATCACATATTAACATTATATATGTTCTACTGTATTTTTACTTCTTTTGTTAAATATTTCCCAATTTTAATTTTATATTCTAATGTGGTTCAGGCTGCACTGCAGTGTTGTTGGTTGCAGTTTGGTCCATGTGTTTTGATACCTTTGTTCTAGAGAGATGAACAATATGATATAAAGCCAGTCTGGACCACTTTCTTGAAGACAGATGATCTAATTTTCTGGATAGTATGGCTAGTACACTGAGCCTGGCACAGCTTCCAATGGGAACACTATGCTTTTTTTCTCTCCCATTCATTGCCTGTTTTGTATTTCGTCCATTCTTACTGCAATTTAACCTTCCCCCTTTCCTCAATCCTGCAATCAAAATGGCAAATCTGGGAAACTGGAGAAGTTTGAGAACAAGACAGGAAGCCATCTAGGATAGCCTGGTGGCTAAGCGGTCAAGTATAGAATTTTTAATGTCTGTGTCAATATAAGAACTAGTATTAAAATTCAAGTTATAGGATTGTAAGTCTTATGATATTACTATTACCTTCTTGGTTTTTTGCCTACTTCTATTTTTAGCAGATACCTTTTTTCTCCTATTCTACCATTTCCAGAAGTAGTATTCCTGTGCCATATTTTAGTAGCAGATTCCATTTATCTCAACACTTAGGATAAGAGGCAAGAGGAAGATCAAGTTACTGAATCCTTAGGCAAAGGACTAGAAGCTCTCGGTTCCACAAATCCACTCTAGCTGGAAGTTAAGACTACTGAGAACCCCAATATGATGTTTTAGCAGCACTGAAAATATGACTAGTTCAAGACTGGTAACCAAGAAAATGAAGTAAGCAGAGAAATCACAAAGGTTTGGGGAAGCTCTGGCTATCACATCCTTATCCCCAAGCCTGACAGGAAAGAAACTACAAAGGGAAGGATTCAATCTAGAACAGACCACAATAAGTAATGGGAGATTTTGCTGGAATGTCAACTGAGTCAGTCTAATTAGCATGAAGTTACAAGCAGTTTCAGCTAAGGCCTTAGCAATGTATATATACATATTGCCAAAATGAACTCACTGAAGAAGTGCAGACATGATTTAGCATAGACTGTGTTTAGTGCCTTCAGTTTTCTATTAGGAAATAGGGTATGACATACTTTCAAACAATGTACCAAAGAAACAGTAAAGTTATTTATAGGTATTTTCACTAGTGTGATAGATTCAGGAAGGAAAAGCAATAAAAGTTGTCTACTTGCCATATAAGGAGAAGGGGCATTATCATCTGAAACACTGTAGAATGACACTTCAACAGGAAGTGTCATATGAGTAGGACAGAAAATTCCACTTGCCCCCACCTCAGCAGTAAAGCCATCAACAATGCCTAGAGGATCTAATCGATAGTTCAAGACAGATTCCTGTAAAACAAAAATAATGATATAAATTAAAGGTAATTTAAATACTTACCTCATTTTCTAACAATTTATTATCTTTTTCTAACTTTCCAGTTATTTCACATTCTTCCCTTTCACATTTCCTACATTCCAGCCACACTGTCCCACTAGCTGTTCCTTGACTGTGGCACACCATCTCCTGTCTCTTGCCTTTGCCTTGATTCCCCCACAATGGAAATAAACTCCTTCCTCACCTCTCTCTGAATGAATGTTTCTCTTCCTTCAAGGGGCAGCTAGGTGGCACAGGGAATAGAATGCCAGGCCTGCAGTCAGGAAGACTCATCTTGAGTTCAAATCTGGACTCAGATACTTCCAAACTGTGTGACCCTGGGTAAGTCACTTAACCCTGTTTGTTTCAGTTTCCTCATCTGTAAAATGAGCTGGAGAAGGAAATGGCAAACCATTCCAGTATCTTTTCCAAGAAAACTCCAAATGGGATCATGAAAAGTTGGACACAACTGAACAACAATAACTTCCTTCAAGGCTTCAGGTGTCATATCCCACATAAAGTAATTTCTAATCCTCCCAGTTGTTAGTGCTTCCATTTCCCTCAAATTACCTTATATCTACTTATCTGTCTACATATTATATCCCCCAGTAGGACGTAAGGACCTTAAGGAATTTGTTTGGCTTTACATTTCTATCTCCAGTGCCTATGTGATTAGTTAGCACTTTCTGTTCCCTTTTCTGTTACCTGTTCACTGACATCACAGAAACAGAAGAGAGGAAATACAGGACTGGAAGTAATTTTTATTCTTCTGGTTCATGGGTTCTCATGGACAGCCTTATAGTGATGAGCCTTTTTGTACTTATTTAGGCTGGTCCTTAGACAGCAGAGAGGCTGCTGCAGGGAATGATAGTATATGTGTAAGAGTCTCAGGATGGCTTCTCATCTGTATTGTTTGAAAGAATACCCTCAGATAAAATTATAGACACAGCTGAATATCTGAGAGTATATCCAGAGCCTAGTACTTTGCATACTGTAGATGCTGAATAAAAGCTTAATTTCTATGCTTTAAGAGACAGTGTAGTATAGTTTTTTTTTAAAAAGCTGTTCTTGAGTTGAAAACTGACACATTTGTCAAGCACCAAAGGCAAGTCATTCAAACTCTCTGAATCTCAGTGTCCTAATTTGTAAAACGTAGACACAACACCTGCAGTGCCTAGAGTGTTGTTACAAAGCACAGATGAGATAATGTATGCAAACTGCCTTACAAATCTTAAAATGTTATATAAAATGTCAGCTATTATTATTTTTACAACTAGATGACTAGTTTTCTAACTAGTCTGTTCCATTACAGATCATACCTATTATCCTGACCATGTCTTCCATAAAGTCTACACAGAAGAGCTACTTTTCCTCTGCAGAAACCCATGCAATGCTCCAGATTGGATTACAGACTTTTTGACCTCTAAAAAGTGATTGGCCTCTGCTTATGCTGTTCACCCTATCTATGTTGTTTTTCAGTATCCAGAAAATCTTAGTTCTTCCATGAAGACTTTTCTTACTTTTCTAGGCTACATTAATCTCTTTCACTTTAGGAACCTTACTGCATTTTAATAACATGTAAGAACAATAATTGATTTTTTTTGTATTAAATTTTTTCTCCCAAACTAAGCTTTTTTACATTCTGTGAAGGCAATCGCTGTATTATAAGCTTCTTTATCTCCCACACTACTTATACAACTCTAAGCACTCTGGATCTTCTTCAGCTTATGAATATCCATCTTAAATAAACTATGGAAACCCAGAACTGAACTTACAGATGTGGCATGACAAAGGGAGAATATAGAAGGACCTTATTCTTGACCATGCCTCTCTCAATGAAAGCCAGAAATTAGCTTTTTTGGTTGCCTAGTGCATAATTTTTATCAAGGATTAGCTTTTTTGGCTGCCTCTTACATTATTTTACCTGGGGTGGAAATAATTGCTAAGGGATGCATCTAAGTAAAGGTTCCCAACCAGTCAATTTCAAAGCTCAGTTTGGCCAACTGATGGGTAGGGAAGCTACCTCTCAAAAGATTCCCCTTCTATATTTCAAAGGAATTTCCAGCACAAAGGACCAACACTGATAGGCAAAGATTTCCTCCCTTTCCCAGAGTTCATTGTCAGCCTCTCCCAGTTCCCCCAGCTCAAGGACTCATGGTTAGTAATGCCTTCTTATCCCCAAAGTGATATGGGAGACTTTGAGGAAATATAAAGCATCTCTTTCCCACAAAATGTTTGGGACCTTGACTCAAATGATATCATTCTAGGAGAAACCTTAGTTCCTAAAAATAAGACAGATTGCACAGTACCTCAAAATTTCCTAGAAGACTAAGACTTGTTATGGGTGGAGCACTAGAACTCAGAAATGGTTTTCCATGGATATCTGGATCATCTTCGATATTTAAACACTGCTGTGGACTATAAAAGAAGAAACAAAAATCACCAAAAAGTCGTATCATTCTAGGTGATTTAGTTATATAATTTTCATTACTTTTGTTTAGTTTATGGAAGTTGTTATATAGAGAATAAGAAGCTTATTTTACATAAAATATTATCCCTGATGAAACAGCTTCAGATATTGAATTTTAAAGTAGAAATTTTATTTTTTATCTATATGGTTAAACTTTTTATACAATTATAAGTTATTTCCAAATTATAGGTTTAAATGGCTAGCCTTATATATTTATAATCTACATTCAATAACAAATTAATAATAAACCTACTATGAATAGCATTTCAAAATTATTTACTGATCTATGTTATATATAAGGACAGCTAGCTATTCTTTTTTGAACTTCTACTCATATTTATTGGTGAAAATATTTTTTTGTTTTAATAGTTATTAATTCACAATTCTGAATTAAATACTAAAAATCTATTGATCAAGATGACCTAATCTATTTGTACATATGTATTTTATATACGCATATATACATACACAAATACATACGTGTGTGTGTCTCACACATAAAAACATCATTTTTTCCCTAAGAATAAGAAGGTAAGAATACCACTGGCAACCAGGTAAAGCCTATAGTCCTCTTCTCAGAATAATGTTTTTTTAAATGCATAAAATAAAAAAACAGAATTACAAAAGAAACCAATTATAATCAAATAGTTATCAAAATATTAAAAAGAGAAAAAAACAAGTTCACAGAACTCAGGTTAAGAATTCCTGACTTAGATCATTTAATTTAACAACTCTAGATTCTGATTCCATGCAGAGATCATGAATAAACGTGTAATGGTCTATTTTTAAAATGGTTCATCAAAACACATACAAGCCATGACAAGTTCAGGAGTTAAATGGAGAAAGATACATGCTTAAACATGAAAAGGGGAGAATTTTTTAATGACTTCTTTCTAATTATGTAGGAATCATTGGAAACGACCTGATATTACTGTCCTAACCTTCAAACAACTGCTTATTCTACATATTCCTAATGATAATCTGGCAAATCTAGTTAGAGATTACATCTATTTGTACAAAGGTGTCTTTTATTCTAACAAACCTAATTAATACATAAACTTGAGCATTGAAACTAAGAAATTTTCAAGGTGCAATGTATCATATTATATAGAATATATATATATATATTATATGGAAAATATATAATGGAAAAGTACAAAACTGAAGACTTCTGACATCATGAATAACCTAGTTAGGAGAAGACAGAGAACAAAACAAATATGTAGGGAAAAAAATCCTAAGGGTTTATTGGTGGGAATGAGATTAAATTTCACAAAGATACAAAGTCATGAAAATGGCAGAAGAAAAAGCATACTGCTAGGTGTTGGATATAATTTTCTTACAGCTATGATCTACTGGTTTTCTATCGTGACCAATGTATGATGGAGTTAGCCATCACCTTTATTTATTTCCCTCTGGCAATTCTGTAGAAATAAGATTTGTAAAGGAAATCAAAAAGAAGACAAAATTTACTTTTCCAGAAAATACAAGTATTCCTCACTGTGGAATTGGCTGCAAAATGAGTGTATTTAATCTGAATTATATACATGTAATCAAATGAATTTCAGGGCAAATACCTTCTGGATGACAAATTTTTCAAATGGAGTAAGGAAGTGTCCAGATCAAAGCAGCCTGATTGCGTTTTTCTTTGAGGAACCTAAGATAAAAATAATAATTTGAAATACTAGAAACAAAAAAACAAAACACCCTCCCACCCAAAGAAAATACACAAAAGTCTTCATTTGGAATCATAGAGACTTTTAGACGAAAATTAACATGTTTTTAAAAAGTTAGCCTATTTTTAAAAAAGTATTTTCCTCTTAATGTTTCCCCTTCATTTTAATCTAGTTAAAAACTATATGCTATCTATAATCCATATTATTATTCCTAGAGTAATTATCCTAATTTTGCTACTGTTGAAAATAAAGCTAATTTTAAAAATATTTAAGCTGTTTAACCATAAAATTAAGCCTTTAGCCTGAAAATACTTTAGGAAAGAAATAATCAAGTTGAAACATTAAGATACAAAAATAAGTGGGTAAAGTTTAACTCACTATTCTAGGAAAAAATTAAAATGAGGGAGCTAAAATTATATGACCCTAAAATATCTGAGGATTAATAAGAGTTGCAAAAGTCTACATTTATGCTACCATACTTATCAGCAATGATTTTTCTCTATAACTTTGGCATATGGGGACATATCTGTGTAACACTGAGAATAATTTAAAATACTTACTCATATTTCCTCACATTACACACACTGTGACATGAGGTTCAGTTCAGGTTCTTTAAGTACAAGTTTCAAAAAGGGTCATTTTATCTTATCTTTGAAAAATGCAGTTAGTATGAGTAAAAGTAGTGAAGTTCTAAAGAAAAGAATTTTAACATAACAAAAAAGCAAAGCCTAACTCAGGTTAAAAGTAAGAAATATCAAGAGTATCCAGAATAAATTCTTGCTTGTCTTATAAATTAATACCTAAATATGAATGGAGTCAGGTGAGGGCACAATCTTGAGATACAATGCCCATAGTAATTCAGTGGGATTGAACACTGGTCTTTGAACATAAAATAATATAGTCACAGAATTTAGAATAACATTTATAGAATTTAGGAATCAAAGGGACCTTAGAGATCATTTGGCCAAATCTCATTTTACATATGAGGAAACTCAGGCCCAGAAAGATTAAGTAATTTGTCCAACATCACACTGCAGATACTAAGTACAAAGCTAGGATTCAAACCTGGGTTCTTTAGTAGCAATTCAAGTGTTCTTCCCAGGACACTACTCATCATGATCAGTAAAATACCTGAGAGTCCAACATCCCAGGGATCCTAAGAGGTTTATATCATTATTTTAGCCTTACTTCACTGACTTTTACCCATAGTTTCTTTAAAACTCAGAGGTAAATGGTGTCCTATTGTCAGAGATGAAAAACGTTGACAATCTATCTGTTTAAATGAACCAACGTGGAGTTATCACCCCCTTTTAAGGAACTGATTATAATCAAGACATTCTTTTCTTGAAATGATCCTGAAAAATCATTATGGATTGATTAATACAGAACCTTGATTTAAGCTTCTTGGTCATTTTCCATGGGAAAAACAGGTGTCTTCTGTGAGTTATTCCAAATAGGAAGGCATGTGTCCAATTTTATTACATTCTTTTCAACATCAGAAATAACTACAAGTCATGAAACGTAGTTTCTAGTCAGTAATTTTACATAAACAATTCCCAGATATATTGCATATAATCTGGCTGAAATAATGTGCTATTCTAGAGTAATTATATTAAACATATACTACCTAGCTTACCTGATTTCATCAAATCTGAGCTTGAATCTTATCTTCCGAAAGAGGTCTTTCCCAGTCATAGTCTATTCTACCCAAACATACTGGTTCAGACTTCCCCCTGAGATTAGCCTCCATTTATACTGTATATATCTTATACATACATGGTTATTTGCATATTGTCTCTCTCATAAGAATTTCAGCTCCTTGAGGGCAGGAACCATTTCCCCCCCCCTTACTTTGCTTCTTGAGTGCTTAGCACAGTGAATGGCACATAGTAAAGCATTTAATAAATACTTTGATGACTGACTGGCATGTGTGTTGAAAGCTTCTCAGACACGAGAAGATAGAAGATTTAGATAAAACAAGATCCCTTCCCCTCAGGGAACTTAAAACCTAATAGGGTGATCTAACACACATATACAACTATAGCACAATAATACATATTAATTACATTGGAGAGGTGTTAAAACAGTGCTATGTGAGATCTAGAGCTGAAGTATCATTACTTATTTTTGGGAGAAAAAACAAATTAGCTAAGGTGTGGAGGAGAGATAGGAATAGAGCTGAGCTTTAAAGGACAGACAGGAATCTGATAGAAAAAAAGGGAAGGGAGAACATTTCAGGTATAGTGATCAGTGTGAAAAAACATATAAAAGTAGGAAATTGTAAAGTGTATTCAGGAAACATATAGTGGTTCAGAATGCATGGAGGGGTGGGGAAGAGAATAAAATGAAATTGGAAAGAGGTCCTTGAATGCTAAATTAACAGATTTTGAGTAGGCAAAAGGGAGTGACTGAAGATTTTTGAGATAAGTGATATAAACAGATTTATACATAAGGAAGGTGACCCTATGTATAAAGGAGATGAATATTAAGAATCTCATGAAAGGCTGTAGGATCCAAAGTAGGAAACCCTGTTACAACTTGACATCCCTAAAAAGGTATATATAGTGCCTGCTGAATAAAATTAAATATATTGTGCCTGTTTAAAGGCGGCTAACTCATACTGACAGCCTGCAAATGATTCAAATGCCTCAGGCAGTTTCATCCAGACCCTGCTCAGTTCACAGTTAAATACAGAATCCCTACAGATTAATATATGATTTGATTAGCCAGAAGAGGCAGGTCAGGAAAGGGTTCTATACTGAAACTTTAATGGTTCTAGAATTAACATTCAATATCATCCTTCCCAGCCTGTAGATGAGCAGGAAGTCATAAGTACTAAGGAGAAAATGTGTGCTGCATGTGGGGTGAAAAAATTAAGAGTATAGATTATTTTGAAAAATATCTTCTAAGAGCCTGTGTAAATTTCAGAGTCACAACTATAGCTATAACTGACTTCAACAATAACAGAATGTGATTCTCTGGTAATCTGTATACTGTTGTATGTTCTGCCTTTTAAAAGAGGACCATGATATCAGGGAGGTGATGTCATGACTTGCAAGTGAATTAGATTCAAATGAGGGAGGGCTGTGCAAAGTCACCAGCCTCACTTTCTCCTCCAGAGTCAACTGGGTCCAGTAGGAAGACATAAATCAGGATGACTCAAGTTGGCCCCCAATACAGTGGGAGACCTTGGCCTTTTTATGCTAAGGTCTTACCCAGGTCTCAGTGTGACTAAGACAATGACCATTCAGTGATTAAGAGTAGGTAAGAAATGAGGCAAAGGATGGCCTCTTTTACCTAGTTAAAAAAAATAAATCTGGGAGGGGGAAGATCCTCATGGTTTTAATATTTTTGAGTAGTAAGCAGCTATGTCATTGCTTTACACAGCCCCAATATTGTAAAATGATGCCTAAAATGTATAAGAAACAATGTTTAACATTTATTATAATATTACACTCCATAACCTGAGCAGGTGCTGGTACATCCGAACTAATAGGTGACCGTAGTGGAGCCTGCATTTTCTTTTCCATTTAACTGGATAGCAAAAGTTCTCTACCTCTGTGTTATGGATAGTACTGATATTAGAAGCCACAGAATCAGAGATTTGGAATCAGAAAGGACATCAAAGATCATCTAGTAAAAGCCTTCATTTTACAGATGAGGAAAGTGAGAAAGGTCTTAAGTGACTTGCCTAAGGTCACATAGGTGGTAAATAGCAGAGCCAAGACTTAAACATAGGTTCTCAAAACTTCAATTTCAGTGCTCTCTGACATATAGAAACACAACTTAATTAATTAGGGCCTTCTCTTGGACCATTATAAATGTCAAACTGAGTTTATTCATGAGTTGCTATTAGTCGACTTCCTCACGAACACTATATAATAATAATGATAAAAATAATAACTCACATTGTTAATAACTCATTTTAAGGTGATTAAGTGCTTCCTCACCTACTGTGAAGTAGGTGTTCAAGTTTATTATCATCTCCCTTTTACAGATGAGACTCAGAAGAGTTAAGTGACTTGCCCATGGCTAAAATAGCTAGTAAGTGTGGGAGATTGGACTTGAATAAATCTCTTGATTCCAAGTCCAGTACTCTTTCCACTATGTTAGGCTACTTCTCACATAAGGTGATGTAATATATAACCCAAGAAATCACTTACTTCTTTTCAACAGGAGTAAACAGTCTCTGTATGTAAGGATCTCAGGGTACTGGCTGCCTAACTTTTCAACATGTCCCTATATAATTAATTTTTGTGATCAAAGGACCTGCCAGATAATAGGCAGGGATTATACTAAGTTGGTGCTGCTTCCCCTCCATCCCCCACTCCCAACCCCCATGATACAAGTGAGAATTCCTAGGATAGCAACTACTTCCTCTTCACCTTGGAAGGAATCCAATTAGAGAGGAAATCACTGAAAAATCAGTCCTTATAGCCCAGGTCCCCAGCAAAATACAGGTAGGGGGATAGAGAAAGGAGCATCTGTCATTTTTCATTTATCCAACAAGTTTGGGGACAGTGATGGGTAGTAGTAGAGGAGAGAAAAGTCACATGATGGTGGGGTGGAATATTTGAGAGTAGAATGACACTGTCTTTGGCTATCCAGATTTAATAGTAGCCCATTCTTTCTGCCAGGTAAGGTATAATAAAAGTAAAAAAAACATGGAAAGGATGAATAGACTTTCAACATGTCAAAACTTTACTGCTGTAGAAACTACTCTATGCAAAAACTTCATCCCAGGAATCACCAAAGTATACAACGACATAGGAACTCAAAAGGATAAAATACTAGCATGAACTTAAAACAAAATAAAAAACATTATACTACAATGGTCCTGGCAGACATACACAAGACAAATCTCTATTTCCTCTGCAAAAGGATCATGAAGGCAGGACTTAGATGTGTAAATGTGAGTGTGCATGTATTAGTGTGTATTAAAACTTAAGCTTAAAGATTAACAGTCCTATTCCTCATTTTCTAGGAACCTCATTTTCATTCTTTAAGTACCTAAATTGTTTAATACCGGCTTGACTGTGTCTTTTATGTTGCTGACTAGGCTAAACTTAAGTAATCTCTAAAATACTTAACTTTACTAAAAGTTATGAGTCTACAATTTCTTAAAAAGGTTCCACTTCCATACAGAATTTAATTTTTAATTACTTCAGTTAAATCTGGTCTTTACTGGAAAGAAGTGGCATTTTGCAAATCACAAAGTATAGGAGAATGTTTGAATAAATTTAAAGTTATTTGGTCTATATGCTGAATAACAAGATAGAGTACTTACAGGACTTGAAAGAAGAGGTAATCCAGTTTGAGGATGGAAGGCTTTGGTTGAGGTTCCATCTATTGAATGAAAATTATGTTTTTGCCAAACACTTGAATGCTTCACTGATATAGTTCTCTGTTAGGAAAGAATACTACTTTAATTCAAGCTCAACACAACTGTCAAAAGCCTCAGTTTCAAGACTCATTTTAGTTGTAGTGAGGTCTGGCAGTAAAACTGTATTTTCTCAATATCATAAGAACTGTTATATATATGATTTCTAAAATTTTTTTTAACCATTTAGAGGAGAGGATCCTGAACCAGCTTAGAGAAAAATCTAATCATTATTTTTACAAACAAAATGAAAAAATTTCTAAACAATTTGAAGAAAGTAACTTGATTATACAATTACCTTACATTATAAGAATTTTAGACAGTCAAATGACTTATTTTCTGAAAATGAATCTCGTTAATTGACCTTAAAAAGGCATTTCACAAATATAATGTAAGAGCCACCACCAAATTATACTACGACTATCTTCTCCTCTTCCTCCTCCTACTAGACATTTATGTAACATTTTATGTTTCACAAAATGTTTTTTATCATCCATTCAATCCTTAGAGGATGGAGTTGTTAAAGAACTAGAAAGTTTTTGCGTCAGTATACATGAAAGGTAGAGATACCCTGATTCTTGGAAACTTGAATCTACATATCACAAGTGAAGCCCTAACTGCCAGGTACAAAGAATGGTCTTTATGAAATAGATATAAAAAAAGTAGCAAATTTGAGGTTAAGGTTGGATTTGTGACAATTGTAGTTTTACAAAACAGGGATTTTAGAGGTTCAGGATTCTCTCCCTAAATGGCAAAAAGATATTTAGAAAGACATGTAGGAGACATCAAAGACCTATTTAAGAAAAAAAAAAAAAAGGTCACTCAGTTCAGGATAAGGACAGTACAGAAACAGTTAAGTAGTTGGGGGGTTTTGTTGCTGTTTATGTTTTTGGGAGATGAATGTCTGCTTTGTAAATACCTCTGAAAGGAAGAAAATGTGTGATGAACATAGCTTTTAAATACAGACCAATTCTGACACATCTATGATAGTGTTAGGTCAAGAAGGAAAGAATATAAAACTGAAACACACAGAATTATGAAACCTAAATTTAAGTCAATAGTTTTGGTCTGTCTCTCCCATCCAAACGGACACACAGAATTGTACTAGAGTTAGCAGCTTAGTGTGCTTATTTGAGTTTCTTTTCTGGATATTATCCTTGTTTGTTCAATGGTACTGGGTCCTAATGAACAACAGCAACAGGCATCATACAGCTATATGAAATAAAGCACCTGATAATTTTGTTAGTAGAATCTGTTTTTATGACATTTTGAACCCACAGACCACACATAAAAATACTTGAGATTCTGATAGGAAAGGAACTGCATAATATATCTTTTGAAATATAGCAGCTCACATAATTTTTTTAACCACAGTTTTTACTCTCTGACCTGGTCTCTACTGCTCACGCAAATAAGCTATTTGTCCTGGGGAAAAGATTATTTAGGAAACTACTATTCATTACTGGTACTAAATTCTACATATAAGGTAAAAAGAAAATTTAAAACCACACTTTTTATGTTTGTTTTTTATTTTTTTATAGGACATGTGATTTCATCATGATAGGAAGCTCCTAGTGAGGACCTCCTGTCAATGCAGTGCAGCACTTGCTCTGGTGATCCAGGCATTGGGAGACTAGTTGACTTGTGCAATGTCACATGCCTGAGTCCATGTCAGAGGTAGAATATGAATCCAGACTTTCCTAACTCTGAGGACCAGCTCTCTAGCTACTACATGCCATGGTACAATGTTTTAAACAAAAACAATCAGATTTAAGAATTAGGTTTGAAATCCAAGTTATGACCTACCAGCACCTCTGTATTTCTCAGTCGTTCACACCTAGAGGAACAGTCTTCTCTAACTTTTCTCTGAAAACAGTTTTGAGATCCTTCATCAGTTGGGTCCTCGTTCTCATCCTGTTCCGTTTTGAATTGGCCTGGCTTACTTTTACACTTGAAAGTCTCACTGTCCTTTTTTTGATAGTTTTCTATGCTAACAAGTTGGGTATTTTGCTCACATGCCTTGGAGGTTTTGGGGTCTTTGTTTGAGCACCTGAGTTCATATTTATGCAGATGATCAGATGCTGGCAACACAAGAGATTTCACTGAACTGTCAAGTGTCTTTGAATTATCTAATTGGTGGCTGTGAAAATAATCTGGATTGCTAGTCTCACTTTTTACTGTTCTTTCCTTATGTTTATTTTTGCATATCTGTTCATCAATATTGCTAGGATTTGAATATTGTTTATCAATTCCATTACTAATTTCTTGATCTTTAAATTTACATCTGGAAAGTGTGTTTTCTGATCTGCCTGGTGATTCTAATTTAATTTCTTTGCCATAAGACGTATTTAAGCAAGACAATACATTTGTAGGCTTATTTTGTGTTTGTTGAAATGTGCTTTGGACAGTTTCACTAGGATCTTCCTGATGTGCATTTCTTCTGATTTGAGTTTTCAAAGGTGTCTTTAATCCACTGCATTTAAAAGAACTAAAGGATTTATCAGTAATTATACTTTTGCCTTCACTATCGTCTCCTGACAAAGCCAAATCTTTATTAGAAAAGGAAATGGAATTCTCCTTGCTTTTCTTCAACAAAGTTTTGTCTTCATATGAACTCCGAAAAACTTTTGAATGAGTAGAATTGGAGTCATTTGTGTTGAATGAATGCCTGGGGATATGTGATGCAGACGGGTCACAATGAATCAAGTGCTGGGCAATCCTTGCAATAACTTCTTGTCGTTCTTGAAGTAGAGAGCCTATTAGAGGATTAGTCTCACCAATGGATTGGCGAGAATAAACATTACTGGAAACAAAAGAATCAGGATGAGAGTTTTCTGATTTTAGCCTTGTTTTCCCCTCACCAGTGTTTTCTGAGGAGGTATATTCTGGGCTAACAAAGGAAACAGAGCTATTTTCCTTATTTTTCTTTAATAAATTTTCATTTTCATTTGAACTCCGGAAAATTTTTGAGTTAAACGAACTGGTATCTTGCATGTTGAATGGACGCCCAGAAACGTGTGAAGTGTTTGGATCACAATCAATCAGATGTTGAGCAATCCTTGCAATAACTTCTTGTCGATCCTGAATTAAAGAGCCTATTAAAGGACTGGTTTCTCCTGTAGGCTGCCAAGAACTGTGGCTACTAGAAACGTTGGGATCACCCCAGGACAATGATTTTAAAGCTCTCACTGATGTTTCAAATGATTTTGCATCTCCTGTAGCATTAAAACACTGCACACTTGATTGAGACGTCTCAAGGTCAGAATCATGACCAACACCTGGATAGAGTTTGAAATTTTTGACAGTCGTATTAAATTCTGAAGTCACAGATTTTTTTGCACGTAACAAACCTTCAGGTACTACAGTCCAAGTTTGTTTGGCTAGATGCGAACTGCGCATATTGCACTGTTCTACTTCCTTGGAATTACAACGTTGGTGAGTTTTCAGTTCATGTTCTTGAATCCTTTTTTCGTAAAAGTCAATATTAGTATGAATACTACAGGTCAAGACTGGATAACTGGATTGTCGAGGCAAGGACTGAACACTGACTTTCAAGGCCACATTGTGAGAAACATTGGGAACAGGAAATACGTGCTCAGTGGGAGTCTGGGAAAAATTCCACTGTAAGTCAACATCAGCAGCACTGATTCTGAAACAAGACAGATAAGAAATGTTAAATCACTATCCATAAAAGCTACACACTTCTAGCTATTTATCTCGTATCAATATAGCATCAATCATCAGAGACATATTCTGGATTCATTTAATTCTTTGATTTCCTCTATTGACTAATTTCTGTCTACTGACCCCCTATTACTAACATTTTAGTCTACCTAGATGAGCTAGTCTTCTATTTCACTGAAATCTAGGTGATTCAAGTAGAATATCCCTGAATTTCCCTCCTCTACTTCTTAAAACTTCTTAGTATTAACATCTGTTCTCACCTGCTTCCCCACTGTTTTTCAGGGAAGAAATATCTCTATTTTTTGCCAAAACTAATTCCTCAACAATTAAAAAAAGTATTCCTATCTCCTTTTATTTTACTGCCTTCCCTCTAGCTAACAAAGTGTTCTTTCATTCCTACAATGCCTTTGATCTATTTCTTTCCATTAGTTCTTTCCTACTGTATTATAAACATGCTCAGATATTTCAAAAGTCTTTTCTCATTTTTTCTAGTTTCATTTCATCTGTCTTCTCCTGAATCACCTAATTACCTAAAAAATAAGCCTATACCTGATATGCATATTGCCTTATAACCTATCATCTCAATACCTTGCAATCTGAATTCTATTCCTCCCACTTCCTTTTACAACTTCTCCCAGAAAAAAATAATATGTAATGTCAAAATTGTCAAATCCAATACCTTTTTCTCAATTCTCATTTTCTTTGACCTACCTACAACATCTGACATGATTAACCAAACATTCTCTTTTTAGATATATATCACTTTCCCTGCATTCCTAGATATCACCTTTTTTCTAGCGTCTCTCCTCAACCGTCTTCTCTTTCTCTTGCACAGGTTTGTAGGATCATAAATTTGGAGTTAAAAGGAGCTGCTGAGATTATCCAGCTTATTATAATACCTTTTATTTTATACGTAAGAAAACTGAGACACAAAGAGATAAAGATCACACAGGTAGTAAGAGATAGAGTCAAAATTTGAACATACATCCTTCTCTGGAGCCAGTACTCTTTCTAAGCAGCTAGGTCACCACCTACTTGGAGTAGACAGAGTGCTATACTTGGAAGATTTGAGTTCGATTGCTATCTCAGACACTTCCTAGCTGTATGGCCCCTGGCAAATCACTTAGTCTTTATTTTTGCTTCAATTTCCTCATTTGTAAAAAGGGATAATAATAGCACCTATGTCCCAAGGTTATTGTAAACAGCAAATGAGATAATATTTGTAGAGTGCTTCGCAAATGTTAAAGCTCTGTATAAATGCTAACTATTTATTATTAACGCCCCATATTTTCTGAGCCATTTAAGGTATAGGTGTGCCTCTAAGACAGGGGTTCTTAACCTTTTTTGTGTCATAGACCCTTCTGGAAGTCTGGTGAAGCCTATTAAACTTCCTCTCAGCATGTTTTTTAAATGCCTAAAATAAAGTATGTAAAATTACAAAGAAAACCAAATTATTAAAATATGGTTTTCAAAATATAAAATATACAAGTATATAGACCCCAAATTAACAACTGCCCAAGCTGTTTTTAGCCCTCTTCTCTCTTCTGGACACCTCATTCACTCCCACAGCTTCAATGATAACCTTTGTAAAGGCAACTTTCTAAATATATTTTTCCAACCCTTCCTGACTTATCTTCCTGAATTCACTATCTGTCTCAGTGGTAATACTTTTCATTCAGTTTCCCAAGTTCAAAACTCTGGTGTTATCTTTTACTCTTTGCTTTCCTCAACTCCTCAATCCAGTCCCTGATCCACCTTTTCGTAAATCTCAACATAAAAATATTACAGTTATTTGAGTATTATGACATACACTCTTATTAGACACATTACTAAATTCACTCATTTTTACAAAAATAGAAACTAAAGACCAAAATAAGGACCAGTAATCAACATACCTAATATCTAAAAGCTAGTAAATAAACATTTATTATTGCTTTTAGGGATGCAAAGCACACCATTCTGATAAAACGGTGTAAAAAAACAGGATGGGTAGTGAATGCTAGGGATGGAGGAAGAATTATGAGAATACATAAAAACATTTTATTTACTACTAAGTATATCTGGACTTGTGACAGCTAGATGTCATGACGGAGAGAGTGCTGGGCCTGGAGTCAGGAAGACTGATCTTTCTGAGTTCAAATCTGGCCTCAAGACACTTCCTAGCTGTGTGATCCTGGGTAAGTCACGTAATCAATCCTGTTTGCCTCAGTTTCCTCATCTGTAAATGAGCTGGAGAAGGAAATGGCAAACCACTCCAGTATCTTTGCTAAGAAAACCCCAAATGGGGTCATGAAGAGTCAGACAGAACTGAAATGACTCAACCACAACAAAAATATTTGGACTCGGGTCTACAGAGACAAAGGTTTTCAAAGTTATCAAGTCAACTATCTAAGGTGTCAATTAAACATTTCCTCAGCAGTTTATAAAGTAGCCTGCATTTGGAAGTTCTCCACCAAACTGTTCACACTAAATTTACTTTGCAAAAAAAATTTACATTTAAACATTTATTAATGTTCTAGTTCTTGTTTTGAGAGATATCAGAGACCATATAAACAGATAAATTTTCCTTAGAATAGAAGGAAACTTACAAATCAAAAGTTAATGCTACTCAGGAGTAAACCAACGGAAGTAAACAGATGTGTATTTGTACCACTGACATACCTGTAAAGAATATTTCGTGGAATAGCACCATGGGAAACACTCAGCCAAGCACTTAACTGAGAAAAAAAGACAAAAGAACGCACAGCCAATAGAAGGGTCTTCTCTTCAATAAATCGATCTCCATTTCTAAATGCAGTAAGAAAAAATAATCAAATCTTAGAAAGCATCATACAACAAAATGCTGAATTTAAGAAATGTAAGTTTTCAAGTGAATCAAATTTCTCCAAATAAGTATAACAAGAACAAAGGCTATAATCTTATCAATTACCTTGATAATATCTCTCACATTTATCTCCTCTTCTCCTCTCAAAGTTTCTACCCTAGCTCAGGTCCTATCAAAATAGCTTCATTTTCTGTACCACAATTTCAAATCTCTTTCCTCTCTTATGCGTCCTCCACAGAGCTAACTGACCCCGTTGCTACTCTTAGTGTCTATTCTATCTACTATCTTCTAGGATAAAATACAAATTTCAGTCTGGAATATAAAGACTTCCAAAATATGGCTCTTACCATTACAGTCTTATTTCATATCATTCCCTGGCATGCACTCTCCACACTACAGTCAAACAGATCTGCTAGCCGGTCCCTATACACAGTCTTTTGTTTCTTCTTTCCATGCCTTTAAATAGATAGCCCCCTGTGTGGAATGCACCCCTAGCTCCCCTAGGATGCCTAGCTTCCTTCAAAGCACAGCCCAGGTGCCCCTCCTAAAAAAACACTTCCTGACCGCCCCCAGTTGTTAAATGCTGTTTCTTTCAGAGATTTGTTTGCAAAACTTTGCAGATACTTTGCATTTACTTCTCTGGGCTTAAATTGTATCCTCCCAGTAGATTTTAAGCTACTTGAGGATGGGTACTGTTGAGTCTGTTTGTCTCTGTGTTGCAGGCACCTAGTATAATGCCTTGAACACAGCAGGTGCTTTATAAATGTTTGTGGAGTTTTAAATGAACGGGGTGGGGAGACACCAGCAAATAGTAAAAGTCATACAAGTTTACTGAAAATCTTTTTGGAAAGGATGATTCACAGGGGAAGCTAGGTAGCATAGTGGATAGAGCCTTGGAGTCAGGAGGACCTGAGTTCAAATCCGACCTCAGACACTTGACACTTAACTGGCTGTGTGACCCTGGGCAAGTCACTTAACCCCTAATTGCCTCACTAAAAAAAGAAAGAAAGGATGATTCACTACATAATTGTAAACACAAATAAAGACATGAGACACTATCAACGTGATATATAAAGAAACTAATGGAAAACTGTTTTTAAATCAAACTAAATTCTACCACTGTGACTATTTTATGCTGAACATAATGGCAGTTATATAAATATGAAAATGTTGTTAAGTTCAAAAGAGGCCTAAAGTTTTAGAAATAAAACTCAATCATTTTCCTCTATGAGTTTGAACTTAAAATCAGACAGTAATTCTTTGAGTCTATAATCTAAAATAAAATTATAATTAAAATTGGCATTTTGAGACCCACTGCAAGTAGCAGTATCTTCCCAAAAAATTATCACTTAGACAATGGCAATAAAGAAACTCATTATTAGAAGTGAATGTGTGTCTATCACACATACGGATTTTACTTTTTAATTTCTGAACCAAGAACAAATAAATTAATAAATGAAGGGAAAACCATAGAAAACCAAACTCCACAACTTACTGTCGAGGAACTGGTTCCAAGATCCACCTTTCTAATAATAATGCATCTTGTTTAATTGCCGGATCATTTAAATCATTTCCTTCTGTGTTAGGCCCATCATCACTGTAGCAGCAGTCTGGAAGTAACATCACTTCTACCATAACTGGAAGATTGTTTTTCCAAAGCAACATAACCTCAGACCTGGTTCGTCTGGCTTGACGACACTTAATAAAATGACATAATTAAAGAACATGAAAATAAGCAAAATATTAAAAAAACAAGATATAGATTTATATGTGAAAAGTGATTCAACGATAGCACTGGATGGCTAAAATACTTATAATTCCTGATCTAACAATGAAATTGTATCCCAACCCCCTAAAACAACTAGTCTGGAGCAGGAATTACAATTGCAATATCTCCACAGAGAAAAGTAAATTTCTATCACGGTAAGCTATTAGGTAGAATTGCTACAGGTGGCAGGTTACTTCCCTCTCACAGAAAAAGTACAGGTTTTCTTCATAAGTTATCACACAAGTACCTCACTGAGAACTCTGGCTAGAATAACTTATTCAAATAATTACTAAAGATGAAAAAATGCTATCTAGAGTATTACATGTCTTACCTAAGCCCAGAATATTTAAGATTACATTTAAATGAACCAAACACTGAGAAAAGCAATATGGAAAAGCAGGTAAAAACCTGGCCTTGGAGCCAGGAAGTCATGGGTTCAAGTCCTGTCTCTGATTCATAATGGCTACTGTGGGCAAGTCAGTTAACTTATTAGTACTTTAAGTAATTCTCTAAGATTATAAGTTACAGAAAAGGTGCTGCCCTTCATTGTAGAAAACTCTTCAGGGAGTTCTCTATTCTTATTTAAACACTAGGAAATAGACCTTAAAAGCACATACTAACTAAACATCTGCCCATATTAATTTTATCCTCATCTTTTAAGTAACAAATTATATATTTTACTATACAACAAAAGTATGTCAAGAAAAGACACCTTAGAAAAGTCTATCAACCTGAGTTTCAATGTCATCTATAAAACGAATGATCTAAAATGGATAATCTCTAACTCTATGACAGATAAGTAATGTATTATCATGACAGTAAATTTTACCCTATAAAATGAAAGAATAGATAATATATTATAGTGCAAAAGTAAATCTGCACTAGAAATGAACATATTTTTACCTTACATACTTAGACTGTGGCCTATATCTGCTGCATAAGCTAATTTCTCTTCCTCTTTTCATTCAGACTCAGATTTACCACTAAAGGAAGACAACTCATGGCAAACCTTTCTCCCTACAGAGAACAGCAAGCTGGATAAAGAGACCATTTGTACTGGATCTCTAGTTAATGGTGACCATTATAAAATCAAGGTAATAACACATTTATATAGTTGTACCTGGGCCAATTTATCACTGCATTCATGTTTTGCTTTTACTGGATAACTCGACTGTGCTGGAGGGCAATGAAAGCTTTCAGTTCGACCTTTTACAGAACATTCAGGTGTTCGGCCTTCTGTAATTAACAAGGCCAGGGAGACCAAGAATTCCTCTGCATCATATTCAAAGTATTCATCTAGTGTATCTGCCATGAAAAAACATAAGAAAAAAAGAGCTTTATATTAATACATCTTGTAGAGAAACACTCATCTTTTGAGTATCACTCCTCAAACTGCTTTTAATGATAAGTAATACATTTCAATTTCAGAATAGCGAAGTAAAGAAAAACATGACACCTAGGTTCCAGTTCTACAACTGATTTAATGTGTTATCCTATAGAAGATAGTTACTCTTTGTGTGCCTCAATAAAAAAAACACTTTAGGTAACTCTTTACTATGAACATATGATGTATACAGTATATGTGGCATACCTGTCACAGGTTTTCTCAAACAGAACCAACTTAAAATATTTCTCTTTTATCCCTACAAACCATCAAAATTATCCAAGAAATGCAAAAATTTTGGCAAATAATAAGTTTTTTAAGGCACAGAAGGCACATTTCTCACAACAACTCTTTAAGGTAGTAACTAAAGTCAACTACAATAAAAATATTCACAAACTGAAAAAGATATAAAATCACTTAATCAACAAGGATTTATTAAGTGCTTGCTATATGTCAAGCACCACATGTGGCAAGTACTCAGGGATACAAAAAAAGGGGGAACAATGGTCCGTGCACTTAAGAAGTTCACATTCTGATATGCGGAAGCAGCATGCAAACAATTATGAACATTCAAGATCTATACGAGTAGGAGCAAATCCCAAAGGGAAAGCACGACCAGGAGGTTGGGGGAGAGGACACAAGGAAAGACTTCTGGGAAGCTGATGCTGATAAACCATTACAGCTAAAATTGTACATTGGAAAATCATACACACAGAGATGATAACTGAACCCACAGGAGAGGACTAGATCACCAAGGGAGATAGTATAGAAGGAGAAGAGAAGAGGGCCTAGGACAGAGTTCTGGGTGAACACCCATGGTTACTGGGCTTGACTTGGAGGAAGAACCAAGGAAGGAGACTGAGAAGGAGCCTTCAGAGAAGAAACAGGAGAGAGCAGTGTCATGAAATAGCAATCACTCATAAAAATGCCACCTGTAATATACCACTTGTAAATACAGATCTACGTAGCTCCAGGGGAGGGAATACTGTATAACCAGTGTACTAGTGGTTGATGAATTGTGACATTTCTAGTTGTAAAGCCCATGAAAACTGTGCTGTATTTGCTAACAGAAATGCCTGTGCAGTTGTGGTAGCAAGGCAAAGTGGACCAACCATGTTGTCTTAATTTTTGTTTTGGAAAACATAATTATAGTTACAGTGTACTACGTTAGAATGACACAGGCTATTGTATTATGTACTATGGAGGAAAAAAATAAGTGTAAGATATCATCTCTACCCACAAGGGAATTACTATCAAGTTGAGGATACACTTGTGCATAAAAAAAGTAATGAAGAGAGCTAATATAGTGAAAAGAATACTAGATTTGGAGTCAGAGGACCTGGGTTAAATTTTAGCTCCATTACTCTCCACTTGACATCTATCAACCATAGTTTTCTGTAAAATGAAGGAGTTGGACTAGAGAACCTCTAAGGTCTCTTTATCACACCAAATATACACTCCTATGAACAAACAGCATAAAACATTATAAAAACAAGTGCCAAACTGAGTCTAAAGAATACTGCGGACTTGGCTGGGACTCTGAAGCAGAGGAGACTACACCTGGGTTTTTGAATAGGAATAAGGCAGAAAGGAGAAAGAAAGATACTTTAAGCACAGGAAAAGGAACAGAGGCCAAGTCATAGGAATACACACGTTTGGAAGGAAGTGAATAGAATCTGATACTCAAGACCAACTAGCTGGGCACAGGAGTCTGAGAAGTTAAGACTGGGGCTAGATTGTAGTGGGCTTTCAATGCCAGGTTCAAAAGGTTGAACATTAGGAAATTACATAATATTGATAAGAAAGGGAGTGACTTGATTAAAGGAATATTTTAGGAAGATTAATGACACAGTAATATTCAGGTTGGATTGGAACAGGGAGGAAATTCAGATAATCGAGAGGATTTGATAATTGGTTCAATGAAACCATAAAATTTTATACCTGGAAGCAAACACAGAGGCCATATAATTCAATTCCCTCCCTCTTTCCCCCCATCTTACATAGAAACAATGGTCTAGAGAAATAAAATGACCTTCCCAAGATCATGTGATAATTTGGAACCCACATGTCAACATAAAGTGCAATACATCCTTTCCACTACTAGGCTCCTACTACCTTAGATCGAAAATACTGTAGGGGGTTAAGGAATGAGTGAGTACTGAGGAAATGAAGATCTTAGCCAAGAAAATCCCATGGACAGTATTAAAATGATTAAAAAAAAAAAGATATGATATCTGAAAATGAACCCCTTATGTTGGAAGGTGTCCAACACATTACTGGAAAAGAGTGGAGAACAAATACAAGTGGCTCAAGAAAGAATGAAGCAGCTAGGTCAAAGCCAAAAGGAAGTTCAATTGTGGAGGTGTCTAGTGATAAAAGGAAAGTCTGATACTGAATAGATCAATATTGCATAGGAACCTGGACTGTAAGATCTATGAACCAAGGTCATCTAGGTGTGGTCAAATAGGAGATGGAAAGTAAACATCAACATCATAGACGGGAATGGGTGAATTTAATTCAGGTGATCATTACATATTCTACTGTGGGGAAGAATCCTTAGAAGAAATGGAATAGCACTTATAATCAATAAAAGGGTGAGAAAAGCAGTATTGGGGTATAATCTAAAAAATGACAGAATGACACATGTTCAAATCCAAGGCAAACTGTTCAACATCACAGTGATACAAGTCTATGCTGCAACCACTGATGCAGAAGAGGCCAAAGTTGCTCAATTCTATAATGACCTATAAAATCTTCTAGAAATAACACCACAAAAAGATGTCACATTCACCACAGGGGATTAGAATGCTAAAGTAGGAGATCAAAATATAATTGGAATAAGAGGGAGGTTTGGCCTTGGAGTACAAAAATGAAGCATGGCAGAGACTAATAGTTTTGTCAAAATAACTCACTGGTCACAGCACTCTTTCAACAACCCAAAAGGTGACCTGACGCATCCAATTTAATTAAGGGAAAACCATCAGACCATAAAGATATGACCTAAGTAACATCCCTTATGAAGATGAAATGGGGGTGATGAATAGATTTAAGGGATTAGATCTGGTAGACAGAGTGCCTGAAGAACTATGGACAGAGATTTGCAATACCGTACAGGAGGCAGCAACAACGATAAAAAAAATCCTAAAGAAGAGCAAGAAAGCTGTCCGATGAGGCCTGACAAATGGCTAAGGAAAGAAGGAAAGCAAAACATAAGAGAGAAAGGGAAAAAATATGCCCAACTGAATGCAGAATTCCAGAAAATAGCAAGGAGAAAGAAGGTTTTCTTAAATGAAAAATAAACAGAAACAGAAACAGAAAAAAAAAAAAACAGGATGGGAAAGACAAGAAATCTCGTAAAAAAATATTAAAGGTATCAAGGGAATTTTTAATGTAAAAATGAACATGACAGACAAAAATGCTTACTAGCTGTGTGACCTTGGGCAAGTCACTTAACCCCGACTGCCTCATCAAAAAAGAAAAGAAAAGAAATGGTAGAGAATTAACAGAGGTAAGTAGAAGAGATTAAGAAGAGGTGGCATGAATATAACAACTACACAAAAAATTTTTTTAACATCACTGATAACCATGATGATGTGGTTACTGATCTAGAGCCTGGAGAATGAAGTCAAATGGGCCTTAGGAAGAATTGCTAACAATAAGGCTAGCGGAGGTGATGGAATTCCAGGTGAGCTATTTAAAATCCTAAAACATGATACTGTTGAAGTGTTGCATTCAATATTATAGCAAATTTGGAAAACTCAACAGTGACCACTGGATTGGAAAAGTTCAGTTTACATCCCAATTCTAAAGAAGGGTAATGCCAAAGGATGTTCATATTATTGAATAACTATGCTCATTTCACATGCCAGCAAGGTTATGCTTAAGACTCTGCAACGTAGGCTTCAGCAATATGTGAACTGAGAATTACCAGAAGTGCAGGCTGCTTTTCAAAAAGGCAGAGGAGCGAGAGACCAAATTGGCGGATTATGAAGGAAGCATGGTAGTTATACAAAAATGTCTAATTCTGCTTCACTGACTACACTAAAGCCTTTGACTGTGAGGTTCACAACAAAATGTGGTAAGTCCTCTAAGAGATGGGAGTACCAGATCATCTTATTTGTATCTCGAGGAACATGTGTGTGCATCAAAAAGCAATAGTTAAAACCAAACATGGAACAACTGATTGGCTTAAGAGTGGAAAAGGAGTACGACAAGGTTGTTTATTGTCCCCTTATTTTAACTTATGTGCAGACAGGGTTATTTAAATATTTGATTTCCTGTTCTATCAACCTTTGCAATTTAGATTTTTGTAAATATTCACCCATTTCATTTAAATTAAATATTTGGGCATATTAGCTCCCAATGACTTTTTATTTCCTCTTCATTGGTTATGAATGTACCCTTTTCATTTTTGGTACTGGTAATTTAGCTTTTCTCTCTTTTTAAAAATTAAATTAGCCAATGATTTATCTATTTTTTAAACCAAGCTCCTAGTTTTATTTATTACTTCAATAGGTTTTTGTTTTGTTTTACTTTTCAACTTTGTTAAAAATCTCTTTTGATTTTCAGTATTTCTATTTTGGTGTTTAATTGGGGGATTTAATATATTTTTCTAGTTTTGTTTTTAGTTGCAAGTTCAATTAGTTGTTCTGTTCTTTTCCATGAATGTAATCTACAGAAAGCCTTTGATCCTATAATGAGATATTTCCATCTTGATTCTGTTTTGTCTTTCAATTGATAATAAGAACTACAACCACTACATATCTTCACCAACAAATCATTTTAAATTATTTCTACTGCTTATAGAGTGTTATGGAAAATTTCTGGGTCAGATTTTTTTGTGAATGTATGTGTATATACACTCTAATACAATTATTTCTGGGGGTCTTTTGAGGTAGTACTGACTTATCTTGTGGTCTGAAAAAGATAATGCAAATCCTAAAACATCAAATTAATATTTATGGAGTAGCTTGCCCTACTCTACTTATCGACTAGGATTCTTCATCTTTAGGATAAGAAAATACTGAACCAAAAAAAAAAAAAAAAAGACACTTTTTAATTATACAATGCAGAAACAAAATCTAATTGCTTTTGGTAGGTTTTAAGATGAACTAAACAGATAAAAGGGACTCAAAATTATAAATTATAAATATAGTTTCTGGTAGTACTTGCTTTGGCAGAGTTATAGGATTTCTTTGTTACAGTGTTTTAGTTTTCACTTACATATACTAAAAATGATAATAGTTGCCATTCAGCTATTTCATGAGTAAAGTGACAAGAGAATTATATAAAATATGCATGCACGAAACTTGCAAGGTGCTACATAAATCCATATGACTATATGATAATCCAAATAAGTTTTATTATGAACTTCCATAGCTGCCCACTCCCATCCCAAAATTTTGATCATGGGGTGGCACACCATGAAATGAAGGGAGTCTCAGAATTCTGGTCAGACTACTGAAGCAATATGGTTAAAGAGACTAAAATTTAGGTGATAATCTCTCCAATGGAATATCTGAAGCAGTGTTATCTACTGATATAACCAAAGCGATGAGATCAGCAAAGTTCCACATGTTGACTTCTTTGACAAATTTTTGGTACTAAAAACTCCCAATAGCAGAGGAATTGTTACTGTTTCATGAAAGCACAGCACAAGGCAGAAAATAAGCCAGGCTTTAGAACATTTAAAATAACTTGTTAAAAAAAAAATCCCACACATTCCAAACATAAACAAGTAGAGATCAATAATATCTTACTTAGAGCTAAAGACCAATTTTTACAGGTCATCTTATGTCATGGTAACAACATGATTCTGCAGAAAATAAGTTTTATAGCATATAGATATTCCAAAATGGTTAATTAAGCAATCAAAAACTAGTAAAGTCCAGGTTTAATGTATTTCTTCTCTTTTAAGCATAATCATCAAAACTACTTGGTACTGGTTAATCAATGGAACAGATTAGAGGTAAAAAAGGAAGAGGAAGAAGGTTAACTATTGTGGAACATTTTGTACATCCTTACATATAGCTTCAGGCTAAATAATTCTAAATATTATTAGAATTTCCAAGAAAAATGTAAATGTGCATTTCCAAACCTAAATGGAACCAATGATGCTTTCTGAGTTCTCTCAGTCACTAAATAAAGCATGGAGTTAATTACTTTAAAACCGACTGTCATAACATGATAATATACAATAATAGCTACAAAGCAAGCACACCTGTGACTCAGTGTTCTAACAAAACTAGGCTCTGATGATGTTGCTGAAAGAAAAAAAAAGATCTATAAAAAAGCATTATTAACAGCAGATTTATTCTTAATACCAAAAATAATTGCTCAGATAGTTTTAAGAGATTTGCCCATGAAAAGTTAAACAATAATATTAGGGGAAAAAAAAGAGAGGCCACAAAGAGATATGATATATAACATTATCGGCTAAATGAATTATGAAGAAAGATTACGAAGAAAGGTTAGTCAGGGAAGAAACTGAGATGGTTTAAATAGGATTTAGATAAGAGACAAGAATAAGATAAGCAAGTGGAAGGTAAAACTGTAGTCTGTTGGGAGTCTAGGTTTGGCTTTGCAGAATAAATAGTAAGACAAAATACTGGATGGTACCATGGGACTGGAACCAATTTTATTAGAGGATAGAGACTGGGCCTAGAGGAAGAGGATAGGTGATTTAAAATTTTCTATTATGGGAAGGAAAAGTCTAGAGCATGAGATACTGTAGTGGAAGGCCTCAGGCAGCAATGAAGTAGTACAGAATGACGGTATTGGGAGAGACAATATGTAAAAAACTACTTACAAGCAAGTTATATACAAGAGAACTTAAAGCTAATCAACAGAAGGAAGGCACAGAATTAAGATCCGAAATAGCTTTTCATAGAATGGAGGGCTTGAAGGAAGCTATGAGAAGGAGATTGGAGGTGGGAGGTGAGAGAACCTTCCAGGTAATGGAGACAGCCAGTGAAAATTACCAGAGTTGGGATAAACTATATCTGTTTTACAATTTTTCTTATGGGCAGCCTTATCTTGTAATCTAAACCCCAAAGACTATTGGTATAGTATTCTCTTCCTCATTGATGGAGGTCAATGACCCATGCTCGTTTAAGGGGTGGGGAGAAGCTAGCAAGAGTGAGGGAATAGAGATATCCAAGGTTCTTTTAGCTTCCACTTTTGACATGGGATAATTGTTCAATGCCAATCTCTTTTCAGGCTGCTGACTCTGGGAAGAAACCAGCGTAAGAGGAACTGGTAGTCTCTATCATATCCCTATCCTCAGCTTACTATTCTAGAGACTTCAGAAAATTTTCCCCTTGGGTGAGATTTGGGATTCTCTTTCTTGGTTGAACTGAAATACCTTTTTCCAAATTTTATTGGGAGAGCTCTTTCACTCTGTATTGTCTGATACATATTCTTATATGTATACCTTCTCTAATTTCTATTTTGCTATCTAATTGGATAAAGAGGTTTCTTTGCTATTTGCATCCATTGTGGAACTAGTATTTGATGAGAAGGGAGTCAAACCTTGGATATAACGCTTGGGGATCCCCATTAATGAATAGTGATGAGTTTAGCTAGAACATTAATGTTACTTCTCCTAGACTAACAATATTTAAGAGAGAAGAGAAGATACAATTCTAGCCAAATGGTCCTCTCTCTTCTGAGGAGAGCAGAATGGCTGACCTCTGGTCCGAGCCTCCTGATTCTCCTCTTGGCAGGACTCAAAGTCTCCCTTAGAGAAGGGTTAAGGGGAAACAACTTCAGAGATGTCTAGTTTTGCTCTCCTGAAACATTATATAATTTATGCAAAGGTACATATACACTTAAAAAGAAATCTAACTATATTACAACAAGGGGCTTCAGTCAGTTGCTCAGGACCACAAGGCTGAGAGTGGGCCACTGTACTTCAGAGATAATTGATATCTTTGAACATAACCTAGCCTGACTGAGCACAGCGCCGGGAACACAGTAAATATTGAATAAATTTTTGCTGGCTGACTTAACTAGTATAGAGGAAATAATAAAAATTTTGGAGTAATTGCATCTGGTATCTTTATTTTTTCTGACAGAACCAGGAATGGGGAACCTGTGATTTATTCTGTGAAGTCTGGATTCAGTCAAAGGGCTGCACTTGAGGACCTATAGGGCCACATGTGGCCTTGAGGCTGCAGGTTTCCCATCTCTGAAACATACCCTGTTCCTGGGCCCTGAGCACATTTACATTATCTTTGTCTTCATCCTTTTTTTCTACGAGATCTCCTTAGAAGTGGGACTGGGGAAAGGGGTAGTAGTTTCTCCTACCTGCAAAACTTTGCATTATATTCATTACAGAAGAGAGCACAAAAGTAATCTCAGGGAAGCTGAAGAGAAGCCTAAATTATATACCTTTAGAACACTAAGAGAAACTTCTCTATTTCTCTTTATACATTTAAAGCTTCTCTCCAATCAACAATGCATAATTAATTACTAATATAAAATATTATGAAGTTTACTGAATTATCTGATAGTAATAGTACTGGATTAATAAGAAGCCTTCTTTAATTTCCAAAGTAAGGTCACCAAAGAGTCTGTGAGGGACACAGGAACTTCTTATTTATTAAATTTACTTATTCCTATAAACACTTAGTAAACAAAATTAAAAAAAAAAAACTGAAAACTTACCAGTTTTAGGGTCAGAATTCTACAGAGAGTAAATAAAAAAAAGGCATGAAAGTTAAGAAACCATCCACTGGCCTCCTCCCCCCCTACCATAGCCTACTATTTCCTTCAGTTTCCATACCTTTGCTAATTCCATTTCCCCAGGCCTAAAATGTGCTGCCCACCTCCCCCACCTCAGCCTTCCTTCCACACTCCTTCCAAATCTAACAACCAGCTCCTTGAAGTCATGTTTAATGTGTTTAACTGAAAGTTATTTTACTCTCCTCAGATATCACATAACACTTTGTCTGGACCTGTTTTGGCACCTAATAAATGTTTGCTGAATTGAATTAAACAGTCAAGGCATTCAACCATGTTACAATATACGCTGAATTCAACAAACTTGTGTTAATAGCCTACTTACTATGTGCAAGTCAAAATGAATAAAAAAATGAAAAAAACAGGCCTCATGGGGTTTACAGTCTAGTGTGGATAGTGGGACATGATACACATTTTATAAATATAGATAGGTATAATTAAAGTGTGTGATAGGGTTGACACAGAAAAAGAAAATAAAGGACACATTCTATTTTTTTTGTGTTACTAGTTAAACAAAACTTGTGGCTTTGTGACAAATTTTAGCCTACTTTGTTCAGCTTACTACCGGCAAAGTACATTCATTAGACTACTACAGACAACGTGTGATTCTTTTAGGTTACTAAAGAACGAACCCTAATCTAAAGTAGATAAGAGGTTTTAAACTCTACAATTTTCTGCAAAATCAAGCTCTCCTCCCAGATAACTTAGAGTATAGTCTAAAAGTTTTAGTTGGTTGCTATAAAAGCCTACACATCCTTTTCAGACCAAATGTAATTTCCTGATACGGAAGGCTGAAGTCATTCAAGTACCAACAACATTACACTCTTAGTGCCAGAACAATTCAATCACTGTATTTGAGGCAGTCTTTAAAAAAATGTTTAGAAAAGTAGATATGTGAAACTAAGAAAAGAGTAAGAGGAAGAATGAAATAGGAAAATGAGAGAAGGTAAAAGGAGCAAATCAAAATGAGAAAGACAGAAGGACAACATTAGGGAAAATACCAAAGATACAAGCAGTACAAGGAAGGAGAATTCCAATAGAGAGTATGGAAAAAAAGAGTAGGTAGAGAAATAGGGAGAGATTGAGAGAAAAAGGAAATCAAGCAAAGTCCATACCTACATTCCCTGACAAAGTAACTCAGAACTATCCCCTAAGCTTCCATTTTTTATAAATCTAACTCATGCCAGAGAATAAGTCTCTCTCAGGTCTTTTATACGACTTTCTCCTAGGCAGCCTTATAAAGAGAACCCCCAATTACAACCACCCTGACAGTTTTTCTACATAAACAGTGATGGTAATTAGATGAAGATGGCCCACAAAAGTCAATTTGTTCCCAAAATGAAATATGGTTAGTACTGTAATTTAATTTCTATGGGACCATATAAACCAAGCTACCAGGAGTACAACTACCCCCTGCATAGACAGCCCAGACCTCTAGATAATCCTTCTCACCCAGCAATGAAAGAATTTTCCTTTCTTCCCTCCCTCCTTATCTCTTTACTGTTCCAATAATGAGAAAAAACTTAACCTTCTTTTTCTCCCTCTTCAGCCGACCCAACCTCAGAAGGGATTTTCTTCTTTCTACTCATGAAAGCAGTGGAAAGAGGGAATCTTCCAAAAGAAGCCAGCAATAAACATAAAGAACTTGTGCCAAGATGGCTATGGATAGGTAGCCCATCATATAGATGGGCTAGTTTATCAATCGAGTATGTATCCTTAGGAACTGCTTGCGCCAACTATGCATTTACATTCAGGGGAAATTGTGGAGGTGGATAAGACCCTGGGCACCATACAAAAGGTACAAGTATTAAGAAATTTGCCGAAGACAAAATCTCTCAGATTTCATAACTGCTTTGGTCTTCTAATGTAAAAAGATAAGCCTAAGAGAAATCATGTAGTAATATAATAGGAAAAGTATTAGACAGAAGTTTAGAAAACCTGGATTTTAGTACAGCTCATAAGTCAATAAAACTGACATTGGATGAAGTGCTGAAACTCTCTGAATCTGTTTCAACATCTGTAAAATGTGGGGGTTAGATATGATGATCTGAGGTCCCTTTCAGCTCTATAATTGACTGGGCAACAAGAAGAGCAAAAAGGAGTAACAGCAAAAATAGATAACTATGCTTATTGCTATATTTTCTTAGGTAAAGCTTGTCCCTAAAAAAAACTGGTGAGAAAATGTACCTCTCCCTTATCATGGGGATGGGAAGGGCTGTGAAGGGAGGAGAAAAGGGGATTATTTGTGTGGGACATCAAATACAATCACTACTGATAATGTTGGTTAGTTTTGATCAGTTGTTTTTTTTTCCCCATTTCCTTATTATTTGTTTTTTCTTTTTTTAAATGGAAGGCTTGATGGGTAATGGAGGAAAGAAGGGATAGATTAAAGAATGAAAATGATATAAAACAAAATCTATCAATAAAAGTATCAGCTCTACCTTTTCATTTAATGTTAATTTCTTTCTTGCTCTAAGCAACTAGATGGATATTTTAAAACAATATCCAAACTGAAAGCTATTAAAGTTAGAACTTTTAATAAACTTGTCAAGTAAGTAAAACTGTTCTTGAATAGATACTACTTGCTGGAATTTTCCTTTTGCAACTGGTTAGGCAACTGGCACATTCACATTAATACAATATTTGCTTTTTTGGTAAATAAACTTTACTAATTGTGTAATCACAAAGTATACAAGAGGCAAGTTCATGTCAGAGCTGAATAAGCGATAATTTCTTCCTCAAAGTTTCAATTTTTCTCTTAGAATATATTCTCCTAAAGGTCATGAAATGTATCTTTGTTATGTTTCCAATGGCACTTAAATAAATTTAATTCAGTGAACAATGCAAAAAAAAAAATGAAGATACTAAATACTCATCAAATCAACACAGACAGTCATAATCTATGACTGTGACTATCAGAGAAATCTTTCCTATTCTTTTTAGGAAGTCACTTTTAGTTTCGTTCATCAAAAAGAATAAAAATAACAGATAATTAGGATGGCAGGCCAAATGTTGGCTGCTGATAATGTTGTTGAAAAGGTATTGAGCCTGAAGTTTCCCAATCACGTAACTAGGATAAGAATTTTAAGGTTGGTCAGAGTGATGTGTCAGTAAGTATATCACCATGTCATCAACAAACCCAAAAAGTGAACCAGACTTTGCTCTTTGATTTCTGCCAATTTATGTGAGCATTTCTGGCCATGGAATGTAATATTAAATCTGTTTTTTTTAAGCAATCATCACAACCCTGAAGTTGCTAAATGTTGATTATTTGTTAAATACCTCATACATATGAGGCATAGTGGATAGTCAGCCTGGGCCTTGGAGTCAGAGGATCTGGGTTCAAAACCTCTGAAAAATATCAGCTATGTGACCCTGGGGCAAGGTGCTTAAATTCTCAGTGCTCTGAGCAAATAATAATAATAATAATAACAACAACAACAACAACAACAACAATAGCTAAAATGTATATGCTAGGCACTATGATAAAGTGCTTTACAATTATTATCTCATATCAAATCTCTAAGGCTATAAAGTTGCAGAAAAGGTACTAACCTGCATAGGAAGTTGGGGAATTGCTTCTTCAGGCTAATGAATTAATAAAATCATAGGACCAGTACTAATCCCCCGTAACCCATTATTTTTCTATCCTGGCCCAAAATTCAAATTATATTACTAGTAGGGAACTACAACATAAATTGAGAAAGTGTCCAATTTCATCCTTTGCTTTTCCTAATAAGTCACTTGTTTTAAAGACTGCTAAGAGGGATTTAGCAAACTGCAAAATAGTTTTAAGGATGAGGGAGTTAACTGCCTCATCCATTTAAAGTTATTAGATGCTAAGCCCTGGTACCTTTATTAAGGCAAATCTTTGTTCACAAATTGTGAAAAAGGCCTGGTCATGTCCCTTATTTCAACTAAATGCAACAAGAAGTTCAGAGAACCACAGAAAGCTAAATTTGGGCGATTTTTAGTGCTATGATGATGTAGTCGCTATGATGATGTAGCACTAATATTCAAATAGAAGGAGAATAAACAAGTATCCCTGAAGAGTTATAATGTTGTCAAAAATGTTGAGAGTTAAATTAGAAAAACAGAATTACCGACGGTGGGATAGTTTCATTTGGGGGATTTTAAAAGGGAAGAAAAGAGAGGGTTAAAAGGAAGAATACAGTACTGTAGAAAAGAGTAAGAAGTATAAGCACTTGCTGTTTCTCATAATAAGGGTGTGTAAAAATATACAACATGGAGGAAGGGAGTAAGCATCAGATGTACCTCATTCTCACCTAAAACAGACA
Organism: Vombatus ursinus; assembly: GCF_900497805.2. Lineage (NCBI taxonomy): Eukaryota > Metazoa > Chordata > Mammalia > Diprotodontia > Vombatidae > Vombatus > Vombatus ursinus. The sequence goes on from NW_020954626.1 coordinate 3,855,600, forward strand.
AAGGAGGGTTGTACAAATACACAGTTTGGTGTAGAACTATATCAAACTGAATAATGAAACAAATGCGGACACAGAAGGTGGCAGGTATTGAGAAGAAGAATAACACCAAGGGAAGAGCCAAAAGAAAAACAAATTTCTTGAGGAGTGGAGGGATTAAAGGGGATTAAAAAAAGAGAAAAGAACTAGACTCTAAGGGGATGCTTATCAATTGGGGAATGGCTAGCAATCTAAGGAGATGTCTATCTGTTGTAGTATATAAATGTAAAGACTTATGAATTGATGCAGAGTGAAATAAACAGAAACAGGAGAACAATGTATATACAAAGGAAAACATTTTAAAGAGAAACAACTATGAAAGACTAAGAACTCTGATCAGACTTCTGGGTCATATGACCAACAAGAGGAGCAGACATTTTCTCCAATCTTCCTAAAATCTCAAAACTCCCTACAAACTACACGCAAGAAGCAAATCATTTGAAGCTGTCTTGGCAGGCCAAAACAATAAGAAGTTTAATGAGGTAATAATCTGATCAGTTAACAGAAGAAAAGATTCATTCCTAACACACTCACTCAGCACTTCCTTCCTCACCAGCTCTTACACTCTGCCAGGGCAGCACAATGCGACTTACCAGTCTTTTCTCTGGGATCCACTCAGCAATTTCAGATGTGGTAGTCTCTAACTGCATATCCTACCCAGGTTCTCAACTCACCTTTCTGTGGCAACTAGTATCAGAACTCAATTCTGCTTACCACCTCCTCTCATTCACACCAAATAGAGGAGATGGAAGTATAAGAAATGTGCTTTACCTGGGGCAGTAATACACTGTACTGATGCAACGCTTAGCCAAAGAACTAAAGAACAGAGGGAACTAGACAAAGGGGCCTGTCTGTATGTTGTATTAGGCCTGAAGGAAATGGGAATGGCATCCAGGTGGGGCTAGTTCTGTCTTCTAGGAAGTCACTTGGAAGAGGGATTAAAACAACTTCGAGGTCCAGACCTCAGGAGCTCCAGATTAGAGGAGGGAGACAGAAAGTGAGAGATGGAGAAAACAAAGAAAAAAAATTTTAAGGAAAAAAAATTTAAGGAAAAAAACTTTTTTTTAAGGAAAGCATTCAGGACAGCAATGTCTTCATTCCTTTCTGGGCTTTCTCTATTATCCTACAGCAGCCTCCTCACCATGGACATTCATTCTCACCTTCTCCAAATGGTAGCTGACTGCCTCTGTGGCTCCATTTTCTGATTGGCTAGTCCCTTCTAAACCTCCATTTTAAGGAAATTGTCCAATCAGTTGATGTCTTCATTCCTCCCTGGGCTCCACTCCTAACTCTCAGGACTTTTTCCAGCATCCCTAAATCAGGTATCTTGTCCTCCTCCTCCTTGTCCCCCAACCTCCCCTTTCAGCTTCCTTTTATGTGTGTCTTCCCACATTAGAAAGCAAGTTCCTTAAGGGCAAAGACTTGTTTTCCGCTTGTACTTGTATCTCCAGCACTTAGCACTGTGACTGGCATATAGGAAACACCAATGCTTTTTGACTTGACTAATTTAAATTCTCTAGAGGAAAAAGCTCAGTTAAAAACCTTGAGCACAAGCAAATAAATCAACAGGCAAGGCATTAAATCAAACAGAAAGAAGGTGGCTTCCAGGAAAATGAATGAATAACAGATAAGATTGTAGATTTCCAAGAGAGCACAGAACCACAGCTGGATGCTTTTGAATGGTTCAAGAAATAAGAATCACGAAGGCAGAATTTCCAGCCTGCAGAGAAGAAATAATTAGCAGACCAGAAAACCCTGAATTCACAGTGGCAAATTTCACCAAAGAAACAACTAATTGGGAAAGCAAATACAAAGAAGTGAAGGGCAAGCTAGAAAAAAAGCAAACAGCAATAATGTTAAAACAACGACAACAACAACAACCACATGATCTCTCTAAACACACTGGTCTCTAAGATAGTGATTGACAGACACAACTTAAGGGGTATAGATTTCCCAGAAAAATATGACAAGACAAAAACCCTTAACACCACACACTGCAAGAAATAATATAGCTCATAACTTCTGAAACAGAGGAGAAAGTGCTAATCAAAGGAAAATCTACAGATTGCCTCCAGAAAGAAAAAACAAAACAAAACACAACCCTACAATGAAACTCTGAGACGTATGGTAATTAAATTTAACAACCCCTATAACAAACAATAAATTCTGCAAAGAAACCAAGAGAAAGACCTTCAAATATAAAGGAAAGGAAATTCAAATAACACAAGACTATTCAGCACCCACCAGAACAACAGATGAGAAGAGATGTATTCTGAAGAGAAAAGGCAGTCAAGATGCAAGCCAAAGTGACATGCCTAGCAAATCTGAGCCTAATCATCACTGATAAAAGAGAGACAGGAAGCATTTTTAAAACAAAACAAAAAACAGCCTTGAGCAATTATTTACTTTGTAAACACTCCATACAATAGAAACACAAGAAAGGTAAGTAAATATAGCTACTAACAAAAGCACAAATAAGGAGATAAATTACTTAAAAAAAAAAACTAGAAAAACAAGTATGGCGTAAAAATAACTAGTCACCAAATGTGGTTACTCATTGCTTTTTTTGGTGTTCAAATTCAAAATAAAAAATAAAATTAACTCCCACTTGGCAAAAAAAGCTGATGGATTATGGATAAAGAATGAGACATTTAACAATTGGAAAAGGCAAGAACACTTATCAACACAATGATCAACTATGATTACAAAGGGCTAATGATGAAGAATGCTACCCATGTCCTGGTAGAAGTGATGGACTTAAACACATATTGAGACACATGTGTACACATTTTTGGATATGGTAAATATGGGAATTTATTTTGCCTACGCACATTTGTTTTAGGGGTTTTGTTTTTCTCCCCCCCACCCTTACTGGGAGGGTTGGGAAAGAGAAAAAAAAAACCTTAATAGCTAAAAAAATTATATATTAAGTTTTTTTTAAAAGAGGCATGTTATCAGACACAGTCAAAGTATTCATTTGTTTTGATTAATTAAACCTCTTTGTTATAAGGGAGGGTCCTTTTTGGGCAGTCAGCATCACTGGAAAGTGATACCAATGTAAAGAATAAAAAGCTTCAATCCAAAAAAAAAAAAAAAATGAATATAGCTAGTTTTGTAAGTTCTGAATGGTGGTATGTGTTAAAGTAATTCAGGAAATATTGAGAACTTACTCAATATCCATAACTATGATCAACACTAAAGGAAACAAAGAAAAATAAAGACATTAGGAACTAACGAACTAAGAGGAAAGACATAACAACTGGCTATCCTATAACTGCAAAAATGAGAACTTATAAGTGCTGTCAGTTCACAATATGCTGAGAATACTTCTAAGTAAGGAGAAGGAAAGCTTCATAAAGAAGATGATACTGGAGTTAGAACTTTCCTCTTTTAATGGTACAATCAATCCTTAATTTTCACAGCGGTAATGTTCCTAGAAAATAGTGTAAAAGTCAAAAATAGGAATGCTGACACAATGAATCTATGGGAAATAGGGAGTTAGGTTCCTACAACCACCAAAAACTGTAATCTTTTGCTAGAGAATGCTGAAAATACTCTTTTGTGCACACAATTTCTTCATAATATAGCATTAATTCTGATAATTAAAAAACTTTTCCTAACACAGTAGCCATGAAATAATTCATAAAATGCAGTACCAAAATAAAACTGGTAACATGTAAAACATTTTTTCTTATTAGTAATTCCCCAGTCTTCTGCGATTTTTTTTGTGCTGACATCTCAATAAAAACACATTGACCTCAGATAATATTCACTTTTCATAATACATAAAATCTATAGTACCATGTACTGTACAACAAATACAATTCTTAAAATTAAAACATTTTTTAACCCAAATCTAACCCTTCACTGTGTCAGATGGCAGTGTGAGGTCACTGTACTGTGTATTATACCACTGTAAACCTTTCTATCTTGGTCATGCTCTGAAAACCATGGGACAGGTTGCTGGTCAGTACCGTGAGAGGACACTAGAATTGGTGAGGGCTCAACACCACCTCTGTCACTCTGTCCTTTGTGACTGGTGGATGGCATTGGAAATCATGAACGATGCACCTTTCCTCCTTTTTATGAATATAATGAATTGTCAATTCATTAACACTGAACTCACAACCAACAACAGCTGCCAACATTTGAGCACAAAGTTTATCTAACATCGTTATTTGTTCACATAACCATATCACTAACTTTGCAAGCTTGTGCTTAGAACCCAAAGGACTTCCGTTAAGTTTGGGGAGGGGGGGCATAATTGCAACACAAAACTTCAGTTTTAAAAGCAAAATAATGAAAATATGCAACAAATGCATGGGGAGCGCTTTACCAAGGCAGGTTTAACAAGCCTAGCAAAGGACCTGGTAGGATACCAGTTGCTCCACAAACCTACACACTTCCCCTCTCATTTTTTTCTCTACTGTACATAACTGTGAATGTGCTTGGTTGCCAACATGAAAGTGAAGCAAATGCTTGAAGTCTCAAAAGTGAAACATGCAAATGATGAGAACTGACTATATCTGTATTTTCTCAAAATCATGACTACAACTGCTGCTGTTTTTTCTGTAGTTTAACATATTCCAGTTTTCATATGGAATCTTTATGGGTCCCTATAGTTGTCACAAGCAGTAAATTCTGTGGGGGTGGGAGGTGGGGGAGTGGTGTCTCTTTTCTAATTAACGTTCTTTTTCTACTAACTCATTAAAATTCAAGGCTAAGAACACTAAATGTGGTCTTTCCTTCATTAGTTCCTATTACATGACTTTTTCTTCTTATAAGAAGAAAGTGTGGTACTGCCTGTTTTATTTTTTAACTCAACCTTACTACCCTAAACCAACACAAAATCCTCTCCCTCGTACTACTCCAAACAAAGTACATGTTTATTTCACTTCATATTAAATTCAATATTAATCCCTGAACTATGGAGACCTTCCTTCATCTCATACCTTCCTTTTCCCATCCACAGCAAAACCAGATATCTGTACTCTTAACTTTATTGAAATAATTATTTTTCTTGTTATCTCTTTCCACTTGTAGCTTAGATAAGAGTGTGGCTTAGGAATCACCAACTCTCTCTTTAACCACACTTTCTGATTTAACCTTCACTTATGACATTATTTAAAGAAAATTATTTTCCTGAGAATTTAAGCAACTTTTCCAAGGTCACATAGCTGGTCAGAGGTCTTGAACCCAGCTCTTCCTGACTCCAAGGTATGCCAAGGGACACGCTCAAATGAATAAATTATATATTAAAGTAAATTAAGCAAGAATTAACTTTGGAAAGAAAATTACAATTCCAAACTTTAAAAGGCCTCGTGGAAAGTTTTTTAACTTATGGGAAGAAATTAAGCTAGCATTAAAAGACCCTAAAAATATTGAGGAAATAACTTTAATATGCTCATTATGGAGAACACAATAGTAAACAAAAAAATCTAGTAAAAGCAAACAGATTAATTAGAGCAAAAAAAGAAGCAGAATTGTAGACTGAAGATTAATGTTCAGAAAAAAAAAACCACTCTCAGAATAAGCAAAAAACATTTAAACTGAAATGACAGACCTAGAGGACAGGTCAAGACATAGTAACTCCAAATATACTGACATGTCAGAAAATTTTGAAAAACAAAAACAAAAAAATACCAAACCCAACAACAAAGACTCTGAACAAATCATTTCAAGAAATTCTCAATAAAACTTCCAATAATCAAGCGACAATATAAAAATAGAAAAAATCCACAAGACTCTGGAAAGGAAGAGTCCAAGATTTAATACTATTGGATACATTATACATAAATTCTAACAAAGCAAAAATGTTACAAGCTACCAAAAGACAGACAGAAATGACATGCCAAGGAACATCAATTAGAATCATGACAGATTTCTCAAGAAAGACAAAGAATAATCAAACATGTAGGAATATAACTGATATGATAACTGATGACACTGAACTTAATAAGTCTCTACTATATCCCTACTATGTGCCAGACATTGAGGATACTATTACAAAGAATAAAACGATTTCTACTTGCAAAGAGCTTACATTCTATTTTTTAAAATGTTTTATATGATCCTTAATTTTCAAGTCATAAAAAAACTTTAATATGTTCCACCTACTACCACTTACCCTAGAACAAACTAAAAAAAACAAAAAAACAGCAACAAAACAAAAATAAAGTCCTCAATACATAGCTACATAGTCTGTCAAAACAAATTCCCACATTTGCCATCTCCGAGAATGTCTATCTCAACAAGTTTACAAACCAATGGGGACACAGAAACTACATAAATATGTGCAGCATAAATACAAAGCAAATAAATATAACTATATACAAAATAAATATAAAGTAGCTTATCAGAGCCATCATTCTGGACACCCTCAATACAATATGGGATCATAATGGTTTGGGTTTTTTTTTAGCTTATATGTTACATCATAAGCTTAAATCTAATCTATGTTCCACCAAACCCCCCAACTATTTTTCCACAAAAAAGCCAAGTTGATTAAAAAAAATTTAAAAGAATAAATACATCTATCCCTATTAAATTTGATCATATTGGCTTTTCCCACTATTTGAATCTTTCAAGATCTTTCTGGTTCTTAACTCTGTTAGTGAACAAATTAGTTATCCCATACAAATAGAAAACCAAATGGCTGCAAAAAAATACTTATTTTACAACAAGCGGTTTTGCTTGAGTTGATACTTTTCAGGAAAACGGTGATAATGTGCATCCTCCTTGGTGATTTTTGTGTTAAGGTAATGATGACTGGAATGCACTCATTCTCTTGTATTTCATAAGATGGCAGGCATGGTCAGGAAAGCCTCCTATCCATCACCTTCAATCATACTTTAGAAAACTCTAGAACTTTAAAGATTAGGGTGGCAAGTCAGGTTAGACTTGGTATTCCTTTAGTCATTCTATGGCTTTGGGTTTTGGTTTGACCCTTGCTTTGGTACACATCCTGGGAAGTGCCATTTCTAGGCCTCATCAAGAATTCTAAAACATTCATTTGGATCCTGCTGGTTTCCAACTGGGCTCAGACACCTCAGATATCTTCCTACAATAGGGGTTCTTAATCTCTTTTGTGTCATGGAAGAACCCCTTTGGCAAAATAATGGATCCTTGTCAGAATGTATTTTTTAAGATCACAACTAAAAGGAAAAGCAAAATTTTATTTAGATTTCAATGAAAATAAAGGTATAATTTTTCCCATTCAAATTTATGGATTTCCTAAAATCTCCTCATTGACCCAACATCCCTAATTAAGAACCTCTAACCTCAAATATTCAAAACCGCCAGATTCTGCCTCTCCATTGTCTCTTTCCAGAATGGTTTGATGCTACAGATAAAATTAGGTTGAATTTTGCCTCTGTCTTATCCAGATCCTAGGACAAACTTAAAGGGCAATATTAGAGCATCCCTGAGTGTGAGAAATGGACAAAAATGACAAAAAGAACTTTATTTAATTAAATTCAACAAGTACTTGTCAAGTGCTTACTATGGTACAAGGTGCTAAAGACACAAATGAAAAAACAAAAAATACTGTCTGCTCTCAATAAGTTTACATTCTAAAGGAGGAAGAAAATAATACATATAAGGTTGTTAATGTTACAAACAGGAGAATCAGGAAAAGCTTAGGAAAATGGTGAAAAAGAAGGAAGAAAGCAAGCATTTATTAAATGCTAAGGGCTTTATAAATATTTTCTCATTTTGATCCTCATAATAACTCTCGCAGGCAGGAGCTATTATATTATTTTACAGATGAGGAAACTGAGGCAGACAGAAATTAAGTGACTTGTCCAAGGTCACAAAGCTAGTAGGTATCTGAGGCCAGATTTGAACGAGGGTATTCTTGACTTCAGGTCCAGTGCTCTTACCTATTGAGACACTTAACTGAGCCTCTTGTCAAGTTAAGTGTTAAAAGAGGGAGGGGTAAGGAGAGAGTAAGTTCCAAAAATGTGGGACAGCTGGTACAAAGTGTGAAAAGGCAGAGATAGAAAAAAAAAAAAAAGGCAGAGATAGAATGTTGAATTCAGAAAACACTGAGTAAGCCAGTTTGGCTGGACTACATGAAGAAGAGAAAAATGAAATTAGTATGGAGAGGTAAGCTGAAGCCAGGCTGTGAAAGGTCTTACCTACCAAACCAAGGATCTACACTACTGTATCTACTTTAAATCAACTTCGAACTTAAATTAGCAAGTTTAAGACTAATTATCAAGGAGGCAGATAGACACAAAGTATTCTGTGACCAGAAAGTTAATTTCTATTTTACTCCTAAAGGTGTGAGGAAGGTACTTTGTTTCTGCAGTGAATAAAACAGCAGCAAGAGCTATTATTATGTGCACTTTCTACATATTCTCAAATTGAAATATTTTAAAATTTTAACTTCAACAGGATGTAATTAAGTACTTTTAGTGGCCAAATTAATAGAAGCACAAGTAAACACAACAAAAACTTTATCCATATCAGCAACCTAATTACAGAAGGCAATAGAACATTTCTGGCACAGAAAAGTGAAACTCATTGATGACATAATCAGCTTGGTTAGAGGTGTAGTGCTGTTCTTAGAAGAGCAATCCCTCCCACACACTTGGAAAGAATAGCTGCTAGGCAACACAGAATAGCTTTGAGAATTACCACATATCTTTAGTGTTTAAATGTTAGTTAATATTAATTTTATATTTGTAAATATATACATATGCACACATGCTATATAAATTAGCTGTGGGTGGATTAGCTCACTATGTGGCTCCTAAAGTATAAAGACTTCGGTGAACATATACATCATGTGTTTAATTTCTCGAAATATGGCTATCACACAGGAAAGTTCTTAGTTCTCACTTCTATCTAGATATGAAGTAGATTAAAAATAAAAGGTCAACAAAAACAGACTGCAAATAGCATTCTAAAGCAGCTAATTAATACAATTCCCAATTGTTTTCTTCCCTTGTATAAAGCATTTTTTTTAAATGCCCAAAAATATAACCTACATCAAATTGTTTGCTGGCTCAGAGAAGGGGGAAGTAAGGGAGGGATACAGAAAATTTGGAACTAAAAAAAAATTTTTTAAATCAATGTTAAAAATTGTCTTTACAGATAACTGGGGAAAAAAATAAAATGTTACTTTTAAAATGGTCAAGAAAATCTGGTCCCAAATATTAAAGTAGTTTTTCCCTTGAATTAAAAATCTATTAATAATATGATTATTCTGTCAAATTTCTTACAAGGGTACACCAAAAAAAGGTTCTTTCCCCTTCTCAGTTCTGTGCTTTAACTACAAAATAGTAGAGTATTAACTCTTCTGACTGTGGATCTACCATATCTCCCATTTTGGGTTCACATGGAAGAAATGAAGACTCTTACCTCTCCTAAAAACTACAGAAAGCCTTGCTAGTGTACAATAATCTTATGTGATCCATGGTTCAGAAAGAACTGGACTCATTTTTAGACTGGGGGACTTCTACAGATACATTTCCCAAAACAATAACAACCAAACTCATCTATTGCCCTAAAGTTTAAAGTTTGCCAAGTGCTCTAACTCAGTCTCTCATTTAGTTCTACAGCCCAGCAAGGTAGGGACTATGGGTATCAGTATTCACATTTTGCAGATGAGGAATAAGAGTTAGAGGGGTTAAGTGATTGCTCCATTTGTCTAGGTGGCACAATGGCTAGAGCACCAGACCTAGAGTCAGGAAGTCCTGAGCTCAAATCTGCCCTCAGACACTTACTAGCTGTGTGACCCTGGACAAATCACTTAACCTTGTCTTCCTCAGTTTCTCATCTCTAAAATGTGCTGGAGAAGAAAATGGCAAACCTCTCCAGTAACTTTGCTAAGAAAACACCAAATGGGGTTACAAAGAGTCAAACACGACTGAAATGACTAAACAACAACCATTTATCTTATAATTAGCAAGTGTCTGAGGCAGGATTTGACCTAAAGTTCTTTTGATTTCAAATCTAGTACTCTACTCTACATTAGCCCAAACCTAGTCAAGTGAAGGTGATTTAATGTAAATATAAGGTTAATATAAAGACAAATTCCTTAATCTTGGGAAAGATACTTCTCATAATAATTTGTCCATGTTACAAATGGAAGGCAAAACACTATGTAATCATTTACTATGGCTACGCAGGAAAAACATCTTTCTTTTTTCTTTATGTGCGTCAGTCTATCACGATCATAATTACTATTTTACATTCATACATATTTGGCTTTATGCTTCTTAAGGCCCCAAATTTTAAAACTAGTTTTAAAGAATTATTGCTTTGGCTTTTTATTCAGCAAAGTACTTTCCAAAGTACTTTCACTTAGTTAACCTCATTGTTTTCCAGATACCCTCTGATCCAAGAAGAACTGGGTATCGAAGAAAACAGATCTAGATATGTTGTGATTTTCCCCCAAGACACACAGAGAATAAAGTTTATAACCTAAGGTCTTAAACTCTCATTTTCAGTACTCAATTCCTCTGCCAAGTCACAGAATGTCTTTTCACTATTTTTTCTTTTGTACTTAATTCCAACAAAAAATTTAGTTTCAATGAATGACAACAGAAGTTGTCCACTGGGGCAGCTAGGTGGCGCAGTAGATAGAGCACCGGCCCTGAAGTCAGGAGGACCTGAATTCAAATTCGGCCCTCACACCAAACACTTGATACTTACTAGGTGTGTGACCCTGGGCAAGTCACTTAACCCCAATTGCCAAAATAAACAAATAAATACATTTAAAAAAAACTAATTTATTAAAAAAAAAGTTGTCCTCTAAAGTAATATTTAGACATGTACTCCATTAAAATTTTCTTTCTCATCTGTATTGTACTTACAGTTCCTGCAAATGTTCTACTAGTCATTTAAAAACAACGAAATCTACAAAACAACCTTTCCTATCATCATTTAGTGGTCATTATTGGAAGATCATGTTGCTAAATGTCCCTTAAAATGGTTAACTAACCTGCTGGCAGACAAACAAAAAAAACCCTAAAAATTATTTACTATAAATTATCTAAAAGACCAATTTGAACTGTTTAATTTCTATCTTGATTTTAAAAACTATCCACCCTAGTGAGTTTTTTCCTATATTCTGAACATTTAATTCTGAATTCTTATAACATGAGTACTTTTATCCTTCACCTACCTGATTATGATAGATGGACAGGTGGTCCCAACTACAGACTACTTCCCTAGAAGATATCACTATACAATGAGTTGTTTCATCTTTCTGTTTTGTTTCTTGAAAAAGCTCAAGATGTTGTTTGAAATAGCTATAGTACAGCTCTATCAGAGGCAGAAAGCTGCAAAGTTTCTGACCGGGAAGCTATGTTGGAAACATAGACAAGGAAATGCTTTCAGTAAGGTGAAAAAAAATGATGTAATGGCACAAAGAAAAGCTAAGAATTCCTTAGTGATTCAACCAGTTTGTACAAAAAGACAAAGAAATCAATGCAAATGTCTGTTTGTTCAAGTTCATTAGCTCCCTGAATAAATGTATAGAAAATAAACTAACTGGAATATAAATGTGGTTGAACAAAGACAGGCCATTACTAAGGCTGATGAAAAATGAAACAATATTTAAGTTTTCCTTCCTCAAAAACAGTTTAACATGACTTTATTCCTGCCTTTAAAATGGTAATCCTACTAGGGGCATTATTCTTTCCATTAGAAAGTGATCAACAGGGGCAGTGAGGTGGCACAATGGATAGAGAGCACTAGCCCTGGAGTCAGGAGGATCTGAGTTCTAATCCGGCCTCAGACACATAACACTCAGTAGCTGTGTTACTCTGGGCAAGTCACTCAACTCCAATAGCCTCACCCAAAAAAAAAAAAAAAAAAAGTGATCAACAGTAAGATTTAATGTTAATGCCATGCTTTTTAATTAGTATTTAACTGGATGACTGTGGAGCCAGTATATTTCATGCTTCATCTTTTTTCCTAGAACCATATTCAATTGAAAGTAGTTATTAACAACAACCATTTATCCTTGTGTTACTACATCACAATCTATCTACAAATTAAATATGGGAGCAGGGAGTACCAAGCTGGTGGAGTAGCAGGAAGCAATGCATCGAGCTCCTTCCTTCCATACCTCAAACTCCTCCAAACAGATAGAGAAAATGCACCAGACAAATCCTGATGAAGAAATCCAAGAAAGTGAAAAGTGAGTCATTTTCTTAGACCAAATGGGCATAGAAAGTCATCCTGAGGATAGGATCTGGAAAGGAGAGTATATAAAGTACTCCAGTGAAGAGCAGTGACAGAGCAAGAGGAAGTCCCAGACCCGCACAGGGTGCCACTAGAATCACAGTGATGGGAAGAGGTGCCATTTGGCAGCTTTGTTGCCCTCCATACGATTCCAGGTCACAGATTCAGGATGGAACTGGATCCACGGGTGGTACTCCAAGGTCAAAATAAGTCTCAGTTCCAGCTCTTAGCCCAGTCTGAAGCCTACAGAAGAATAAGTAGGGCAGGAATTCCAGAACAAGGAGGGGCATGAAGTTCCATTGCTCTAAACCTATAGTTTCCCAGCTATCTGATGAGGTCGGAGTGTAACTGTACTCTGCTCTTACCCATATCCAAACCCAAGTCAGGAACTTGAAGAGTTCAGGTCAAGGAAGCAGCAACCATACTTTGCCCTGGCTAGGATTAGAGATAGCGACTTCTGCTCCTGGGAGCCAAGACAGTGGAGTAAAAAGGCAGTCACTCTCACCCTCCCCTATCAACCTCTGAAAGCCCAGAAAATATTGCCCCGGGAAAAACCCTGGAACAGTTGAACCAGAAAAAAGACAGGGAGCAGCAGTGTAGTAGCCCAGGTAGCTTGAGGGATTAACAAGAAAGGCCCCTCTTGCCCTGGGGGAAGGGGAGCAGTACAGAATGGAAGGCATCCCAGCAAGCTAGTGGAAAGTCCTACTTTAGCACACCAGGAAGAGATCCTGAAACCCAGGTGGTGGAGCAGGCACCTACACATGGAGCTCTGAGTGCCTCAGTGAGGGCGGAGGAACCAGTGGAAACCAGCTCAGAAAACCACCAGGTGCCTCAGCATTCTACAGGGAAGCAGCACTACAAAGGGCCCCAGGCAGATAAACACCCTGCAACATCCATCTGAAAGGAGCTGAAGAAAGCTAAAGGAAAGGAAAAGCAGGCAACCAAGAGTTGCCCTAGAGTTCCAGCCTTGCTGATTCCAGTCCAACACCAGGTAAGCTGCCAGAACCCTACAGCCTCCAATTGCCAACATCAGAGGCCCCAGCACACAAAGTCAGTGACCAAGACCTAGGTTTCCAACACAAGAAGCTTGGGTCAGTGCCCTCTGCTCCCCAGCAGGAGAGCTCAATCTCTTTAAAGGCCAGAGAATAAGGAAACACCATGAAGAAAGGTACCATAGATTCATATTATGAGAAGAATAAAGATCAAGGCAGAAATTCTGAGGAGGACAACACTGTCAACAAACCCACATCTGCAACCTCAAAAGGGAATATGAATTGGTCTGAAGCCCAAAAGGGATTTTAAAAGTCAAATGAGAGAGGTGGAAGAGTCCTTAAAAAATACAATTGGCCAACTGGAAAAAAAGGACACTGAAGAAAACAAGTCCCTAAAAAAAACAACTGGCCAACTGGAAAAAAAGGACACTGAAGAAAACAAATCCCTAAAAAATACAATTGGCCAAATGAGGAAGGAGGTACAAAATCTAATAGAAGAAAACAATTTATTAAAACTTAGAATCAGGCAAATGGAAACTAATGACTCTATGAGAGAGCAAGAATCAGTCAAACAGAAACAAAAAAATGAAAAAAAAAAAGAAAGATGAAAACATAAAATACCTCACTGGTAAAACAACTGACCTGGAAAATCGATCCAGGAGAGACATAAATAAAATAAATTATTAAATATAAAAATAATAAAAAATTATTTAATAATAATATTTTTAATAATAAATTTAGAAATAAAAAAATTATTTTTAAATAATTTAAAAATTATTGGTCTACCTGAAAATCACGATGCAAAAAAGAGCCTGGACAGTATCTTTCATGAAACCATAAAAGAAAACTGCCCTGAGGTCCTACAACTAGAAGGTAAAATGGCCACAGAAAGAATCCACTGCTCACCTCCTGAAAAAGATCCCAGATTGAAAATGCCAAGGAATATAATAGCCAAATTCCAAAATTACCAGGTCAAAGAGAAAATACTGCAAAGCAGCCAGAAAGAAACAATTTAAATATCATGGATCCACAGTCAGGATTACACCGGACCTTGCAGCTTCTACATTAAAAGACCATAGGGCGTGGAACATGATATTCCATAAGGCAAAGGAGCTTGGATTACAACCAAGGATCAACTACCCAGAGAAAATGAGCATGATCTTTCAGGGGAGGAGATGGATATTCAACAAAATAGGAGACTTCCAAACCTTCCTGATAAAAAGACCAGAGCTCAACAGAAAATTTGATCTTCAAGTACAAGACTCGAGAGAGACATAAAAAGGTAAATGGGACAGAAAGATACAATATGTTGTTAATAAGGGCAAACTGTTTACATTCCTTCAAGGGAACTTGCAAATCTTGAGAACTATATTGTTATTACACCATGTTAAAGGAGTATACATAAAGGGGGTGGATATAAGTTGACTTTGATGTAATGATAAAAAAAAATCTAATCAAGTGGGTTAAGTGGATCCAAGTAAGTGGATTAGTCTGATCTAAGAAAACATATTGAGAAAGGAGGAGGCAGACAAGGGTAAATTACATTACAGGAAAAGACACAAAAATCTATTACAGCAGAAGGAAAGAAAGGAGGAAGATAAGCATTGTTCGAATCTTACTCTCATCAGATTTGGCTCAAGAAGGGAATAACATAATCAGTTAGGTATAGAAATCTAACTTGCCCTATAGGCAGTAGGAGGGAAAAGGGGAAAGAAAAGGGAGGGGGGGATAGAAGGGAGGAAAGAAGCAGTAAGGGTAAAGGGGAAGCAAAGGGAAAGGGCTAATAGAAGGAAGGAGGTACTGAAGGAGGTGGTGGTCAAAAGCAAAACACTAGTGAGGAGGGAAAAGGAGAAAGGAGAAAGAAAAGCATAAATAGAGGGAAAAAGGATGGAGAGAAAGACAGAATAGTAATCATAACTGTGAATGTGAATGGAATGAACTCTCCCACTAAACGGAAGCATAGAGCAGAATGGATTAAAAACCAATCCTACAATATGTTGTTTACAGGAAACACATTTGAAAAAGAGTGACACACACCGGGTAAAAGTAAAAGGCTGGAGCAGAATATATTATGCTTCAGCTGAAGTAAAAAAAGCAGGGATAGCAATCCTGATCTCAGACAAAGCAAAAGCAAAAACAGATCTTATCAAAAAAGATAAGGAAGGAAATTACATCCTGCTAAAAGGCACCATAGACAACGAAGTAATATCATTACTAAACATATATGCACCAAGTGGTATAGCATCCACATTCTTAGACGAGAAGTTCAAGGAGTTACAGGAAGAAACAGACAGCAAAACTATACTAGTAGGGGACCTCAACCTCCCCTTCTCTGAACTAGATAAATCTAACCACAAAATAAACAAGAAATAAGGAGGTGAAGAGAACATTAGAAAAGATAGGTATGATAGATCTCTGGAGAAAACTGAATGGGGATAGAAAGGAATACACTTTTTTCTCAGCAGTACATGGCACATACACAAAAACTGACCATGTACTAGGACACAAAAACCTCACAATCCAATGCAGAAAGGCAGAAATATTAAATGCATCCTTTTCAGATCATAATGCAATAAAAATCATATGTAATAAAGGGCCATGGAAAGACAGACTAAAAAATAATTAGAAATTAGATAATCTAATCCTAAAAAAATGAGTGGGTCAAACAACAAATCATAGAAAGATTAGAGATAGTTGGGTGGTACAATGGATGAAGCGCTTGGCCTGGAGTCAGAAAAACCTGAGTTTAAATCCATACTTGGACACTTACTAAGCTGGGCGAACCTGGGCAATTCACTTAACCTCTCTCAGCCTCAGTTTCCTCAACTATAAAATGGAGATAACCTACCTTTCAGGGTTGTTATGAGGATCAAATGAGATAATATTAGCACAGTGCCTGACACATAGTAAGCATCATATAAATGCTAGCTATTATCATTATTATTATTGTTAAGACCACTTGAGGAATACTGATGGCTTACAGGTCCTTAGCCTGAGCTGTTCCTGACATCTTGGATATTAACACAACACTTAATAACAGTTGAGATTGACTCTAACATCAAGTTTGAGGTCAGGAAGTAGGCTGGAAGAATGAGCGAATTAAAAAAAAAAAGAATCCTATCATAAAAAGTTATTACAGGGACAGGATGTTCAAGACACAAACCCAAAAGAAGAAAATTACTTCAAAACATTCACAATTAAAACCTTAAAGGAAAACAAATTAAAGCTTGAAAACAAATTCAACTAAAATTCCTGGAAAAGATGAAATAGTTTTAAAATGTTCTTTATAAATGAAATGAGAGCTATGGAAGAAAGAACTGGAAAAAGAATTAACAGTTTATCCCAAGAGGTATAAAACCTTGCCCAAGAAACAAACTTCCTGAAAATTAGAATGGACGAAAGAGAAGCCAATGATTCTACAGGACAAGAAATAATATTAAAACAAAGCTAAAAGAATTTAAAAAAAACAATAGAAGAAATTACAAGGTATCTCATAGCAAAAACAACTGACATGGAAAACAAATTGAGGAGACAAAAATTATAAATACTTGGATCACCTTACTGTCACACAAGTAAAAACAAGTCTAAAGATCATATTTAAAGAAATCTTAAAAGAAAACTGCCCAGATCTTAGAATCAGATGGCAAAGTATGAAAGAGAAAGTATCCACTACTCACCTCCCAAGAGAAGCCCCCAAAAGAAAACATTATAGCATTATAGACAAAATCTAGAGCTTTCAGATCAAAAGAAAAAATGCTACAAGCAGCCAAAAAGAAAAAATCTAAGGGCCAAGCAGTAACAGTCAGGATACCACATAATTTAGCAGGGTGATCCCTAAAGGAGCAGAGAGCTTGGAACATGATATTCCAGAAGGCATGGTGATATAGGCTTAGATATAGGCTTAGAGCCAAGAATAATCTGAGTATAATTCTATTAGGGGGAAGGAGGTGGTGGCCGAATCTTTACTAAAACAGAGTACTTCCAAGCATTCCTGATCAGAGATGCATAAAAACAATGAAGTTCAAACATAAGAATTAAGTAAAACATAAAAAAATAAAAATGAACAAACAATGACAAAAGACTAAACAGGGATAAACAGGTTACTTTCAAATAAGGGGAGATGGTACATGTATTTCCTAGAACTCTATCATCATCTGGGGTCACAGAGGGTGTCAAATTAGACAAGCCTTCAGAGGATGTTCTGTTATTTTTTAAAACAATGGAAGTGGAAAGGAAAGTTAAGGAAAATTAGCTCATACAATGAAGATGAGCAAGAAGACATCTATACAAATCAGGAAGAAGAGGTGGGGGGAGTAGCTAACACTCACTCATCTGAACTCATCAAAGGAGAGATGAACGCACACACACAGGTGGGTACATAAATACATTTCACTCAAGAGGGAAAGGGGAAAAAGGAATTAGAAAGCAGTTATATCAAGGGAGGGCTTAGTCCTAAACAAATCAAACTCTAAGGATGTACAAAAATATTTAAAGCTCTTTTTTGAGGTGGCAAAGAATGAGAATCTGAAGGGAATAAACTGGGAATGGCTGACAAGTTATGGTATATAAATGGTATGCTATTGTGATATAAGAAACAATGAATGGATTGGTTTTAGAGAAAACTTGGAAAACTTATTTGAACTGATACAGAGCAAAACGAACAGAATCGGGAGAAAAAGGTATACAGTGACAACACTATGGTAAAGATAAACAATTTAAAAAGAATCACACAATCACAATTCTAGAGGACTAATGATGAAACACGCCACCCAACTCCTCATAAAGAGGCAAAGGATTCAGAGTAGAATGATATTTTGGACCTAGACAATTTGGAAATTTATTTTGTTTCTATAAAAAAGGAAAGAGATTAAATGTGACAGTCTGCTTACAACCCATATTTTGACCTTTTCTTACTGAAATATACAGTAAATAACTTTTATAAAATATAAAGTATTCTTTAATTTTTGAATTACTCATAAAAATTCTCTAAAGAAATTGTGACAATTCATAAAGTAGGAAATATATTTAGCATACAGAGTATACTAAATAAATGGAAAAAATTTAGAAGACAAAGTTAAAAGACCTAAATTGTAGCCCAAAATCTATTACTAGCTGAATGACTTTGGACACTTCTTTAAATCTCATTTTCCTTCCATGTAAAATGAGAGGGTTGGATGAGATGGATCTTGAAGGTGTCTTTAAGCAATAAAATTCTATGATTCTAGATTCAGCTAAATTGTACACTTCTTAAAGGCACAAATTATTTCTGCTGCCTTTGTATCTCGAACATATAATACAGTACCTAGTACATTTGTACTTATCCGGGATAGGGAGCTTCAGGTGAGGAATTTCTTCTACCAATGAAGATCCGCAATCTTTCTGCAACCTATAATCTTAGAGAATTGTCTAGGGAACTGAAAAGCTAAGTGACCTACTTACCCAAAGTCACACGGTGACAAAGTGTCAAAGAACCCAAGTTTTCCTGATTTGAGGTAGGTCCTCTATTCATTATATCACATTGCCTCTCAGATAGTAGGTACTTAATAGGTGCTTGCTGACGGACTGATTCTATAACTATACCTTACTCTTTACTTAACTGTTAAAAAGTATTCTCTTATTGGCAACCAGCAGTAATTAATTCTGCCATCTAAATTATTGTTGGCAGAAAGAAAATTAAAAAAGTACTTTTGCTATATGATTTGAAATGATAAAACACATGAGGCAGTGTAATGTTGTAGACAGAGAGCTGGCCGTGGAATCAAGAAGACCTGAATTCGGTTCTGCTTCTGACACATATTAGCTGTATGACTATACTGAGTTCACTCAGTTTTAATTATTTACCCATAGTCATACAGCTACCTCTCAAGACTCTAAGTTACAGATGGAAGTACTTATGTAAATTGTTGAACCTGGTTCACTACACTGACTAAATTGTAAGTTCAGTTCTTTGCCACCCCTCCCCAAAATGTGCTACAGATAATGAATGAAAGAAAAAACATTAAATGCTTACCTATGTGACACCAACGATATTAGATGCTCTGACCCAAAATAACTGGATTTAGAATTACAGTTAAAGTTGGATCAAAAAAATATCAAATTATACTTCTGGTATTAGTATTTTTGTCATATTAGCCACATCTTTGACAATGTCAAAACATTTTGTTCTTTTCTCATTTACCTTATGCCTTCCTTGAATCCTCAGTTCTTATCTTGTAACAGCCAAGAATTGCTCTTACTCTAACATTTAACCCTATGTGACACCTCTTTGTTTCCGAAAAGGGAGAGGCCCCAGAGTCTTTCCTGTTTGAAGCATGCTAGCAAGAGATTAACTGTGTAACCAATTATCCAGTCTACTGTTTTTATGGGCACAAGTCATATCACAAAGTCTAGACCCCAAATTTGCAATTTCACAGTCACCTCCAACTTTTCCATTACCCAGCTCCAAAGCTCTCTCAATAGTCTAATGAAATGCTATAGTCTGGGCCAAGAAATGAACCTATAGCTATAGAACCATGTGCCCAAGGAATGAACAAAAACAATCATCTAAAAATAAACATGCACAAATTTCTATTCTAAAGTCAAACTGTCGATAAAAACGAGAAGTGTAAGAGATATTAAAAGACACTAGAAAACGCCCTTCAGAAATCAAGGCCTCTTGAAACAGGCATTCATTTTTCAAGGGAAAAAAAAATAAGATCAATGACCTGCAGTGAAATTTCATGTATTTGACTAATCAAAGGGAGCAAAATAAATAATTTAATAAGTCATGTTTAGCTTTGGAATACATTTATGATACTTGCAGTTAGTTGAATATTGGTATGTCTCATATTCTGGTAATTCATAACATTTTAATAAATAAAGCCACTCTAAGGAAACAAAGAATTTGTTCAGTTTTCTCATCTTCTCCCTTTTATTTGCTCTTTATTCCTCTCTACATTATGTGAATAAAAGAAATTGTCTCTAAATCTAATACAAATCATTGACCTTGGGAGAACTGTTCTCAGACTTTCTCTGAAACAGGGACAAGGAATTTCTTTTTCAAATTTCTGCTATGAGTTAAAGATATCCACAAAGTAAAACAGAATAGATATTATCAATGAACATTTGAAAGGAGAAAATATTATAGAAAATGCACCCACAATAAGAAGCTGTTTGCAACAAGCCTTTTCCAAGGCTTAATGTCTTACATTCTCAGACTGTCACCAATGTATCTGGTATATATCTTGTTTATGTGTAGTTTTTTACATGTTGTCTTCCCCTTTAAACTGTAAGCTCCTTGGGAACAAGAGCTGTTTTTTGCCTTTCTTTGTATCCCAGCCCTTAGCAGAGAATGACACAAAGCAGGCACTTCACAAAAGTGAGCTTACTACCTTAAGCAATGCTGTTTGGGCCTACAGATTCACTTACTACGTATGCATGGATGACACAATTCAAATTAGAGATGCTTCAAATTATTTAGTATATATGCTATACTCTCTCTAGAAAACATCTCATTACTGCCAACTCAAAACTGAATGATGATGCCAGACCTACTTGCTCTCTTTTTTACACCTCTCCCATCACTGAAGGACCTAGCAAAGTGTTAGCATATCGCATGTGCTTTAATAAATGCTTGTTGATTGAATGCCTGTTAGAAATGTCATTATTCTCTAAACATCTTACACAAGGAATTTCAGAAGTAAATTTCAAATACAATTTTGTCTTTCACTTAAAATATCTATGATCTAATATTGTCAATGCTTCCTTCAAACTTTCCTTTATCTGACACTTGTTTGATGTGTATATTATACCTACTATAGATATTAGATAATAATTTGTTGCTGCAAATGAAACATTCTACAAATTTGTGTCTCCATTTAAAATTTTTTGGAAACAATTTTCTAATTTGTTTTTAAAAATGTCAAATGGGGGCAGCTAGGTGACACAGTGGATAGAGCGCTGGCCCTGAAGTCAAGAGGACCCAAGTTCAGATCCAGCCTCAGACCAAACACTTGACACTTACTAGCTGTGCGACCCTGGGCAAGTCACTTAACCCCAATTGCCTAAAAAACAAAACAAAACAAAAAAAATGTCAAATGAAGAATTTCCCTGGGTTTTGAACCAATTTATTAAAACCATAAAAATGTAACACCTTCCAATCAGCATTAGCAAGAACAATTGATTACTGGCAGAGAAGATGGAAATTTACTATGGTTTTCAACAAAATCCTTCCATAACTGGTAGATGGGACTTAAAAATGGATATGGTGACTTAATAAGACATTCAACACTGCACTTCTTCCATCTGAACCTACATACTGCTATGAGCTAACTTTTTCAGTGACATCTTAATCAAACCAGGCATAGAGGCAGCTACATGGCACAGTGGATAGCGCACTGGCCCTGGATTCAGGAGGTCCTGAGTTCAAATCCAGCCTCAGACACACAACACTTAACTAGCTGTGTGATCCTGGGCAAGTCACTTAACCCCACTGCCTAGCCAAAAAAAGAAAAAGGAAAAACGGAAAAACGGAAAAAAAAAAAAAGATCAAACCAGGCATGGAAACAAATTTAAATTGTACTCATACCTTAGAATCACTCTATCAAAATGTTCAACCAAGATTCTAAAAAATAATTAAGCAAATCCAATCACATCACAAAAATATTTTTAGTGTGAGCAAAAGGGTTTTTGTATATATTAAATTTAAAATGATTTTAATTTATTTTACCTTTATATCTTTCCTTTTTACCTTCTATTTTTGTAATTTTTATAATGTACATTTTATATATGTATATTGGGGGTTTATGCTGAAAAGCTTTTTATTGATAGGAAATGTAATCATTTAGTGGTCTGGAGACTACTACTTTGGGTACAAATCTCATAGGTAGAGATAGATATGCAGACAGATAACACAATAATAATAATTAATATATATTATATAATAGGCCTTAGACTGCTTAGGATTGAAGTCTATATAGATAGGAAAAAATCTGATTCCCTAGCCAGGGGAGGTAGGCCTCAATGCTACATGTGTCCTTCTGGGTCCTCAAGTGCAGCCTTTTGACTGAGTCCAAGTTTTACAGAACAAATACTTTTATTAAGGGTATATGTCCTGTAGAGTTTGCATTCAGTCAATGGGCCACACTTGAGGACCCAGAGGGCCACATGTGGCCTCAAGGCTGCAGGTTCCCCTCTCTTGGCTTAGACCATCCATCCCCACTCTTCTACATCAAAACTGGCCGTTCTTATCAACTATTTCTACAAATTCCAGGAAAGTTGGAACTATTGTTTAGTCTTACTACCTTCACTAGCCAAGACAGAACTAAATAGTACAGTCACATCTGTAGTGAATTACGTAACCACAGTAGATATAACCTGGAATCAGGAAATGTGGCTAGGAAATCTCAAGCAGCTGGTAGGGCACCGAGAACACATGACCCAAATGAGCAACAATGAGACAGGCAACCTTAAAGATAAACAGGTAGGATCTTAGGGTCTGGGAAGAAGTAGGAAAACATACGTAGAAGGGGCATGGAAATACAAAGATAATAGATTGCTTTAAGAAACAGGGCTGAACTGATTAGAGAAAGATAAATTAAAACAACCCCGAGGTAGCATATCACACCTATCAGATTGACTAACATGACAAAACAGGAAAATGATAAATGTTGGAGATGTGGGAAAAGTGGAACACTAATGCATTATTGGTGGAGTTGTGAACTGATCCAACCATTATGAAGAGCAATTTGAAACATACCCAAAGGGCTATAAAACTGCTTACCCTTTGACCCAGCAATACCACTTCTAGGTCTGTATACCAAAGAGATTATAAAAATGGGAAAAGGACACACATGTACAAAAATATTTATATCAGCTCTTTTTGTGATGGCCAAGAACTGGGCATTGAGGGGATGCCCATCAATTGGAGAATGGCTGAACAAATTGTGTTATATGAATGTAATGGAATACTATTGTGTTATATGAATATAATGGAATACAATAAGAAATGATGAGCAGGTGGACTTCAGAAAAACCTGGAAAGACTTGTATGGACTGATGCTGAGTGAAGTGAACAGAACCAGGGGAACATTGTACACAGTTAACAGCCACGCTGTGTGATGACTTACATTGACAGACTTAGCCCTTCTCAGCAACTCAAGGATCTAAGACATCTCCAAAGGACTCGTGAGGGAAAATGCTATCCACATCCAAAGAAAGAACTATGGAGTTTGAATGCAGATCAAAGCATACTATTTGCTATTTTTTTCTTCTGTTTTCTTTTGTTTCCTCTTTCTGATGGTTCCTCCTATTGGTTCTAATTCTTCTACATCATGAAACCTTCTACATATGAAAATGTTTAATAGGAATGCATATGTATAGCCTACATCAGATTGAGTGCCATCTTGGGGAGGGAGGCGAGAAGGGAAGAGAAGAAAAATTTAAAAATCAGAAGCTTATGGAAGCGATTGTTGATAAACCAAAATAAATAGTAAGAAAAAAAGAAATGATGAGCAGGCAGATTTCAGAAAAACCTGGAAAGACTTGCATAAACTGATGCTGAGTGAAATGAGCAGAACCAGGAAAACACTGTACATGGTAACAGCAACATTGTACAATGACCAACTTTCATAGACTTAGCTCTTCTCAGCAATGTAGTGATCATTCCAATTCCAAAAAGAATTCCAAAAGACTCATGATGGAAAATGCTATTCACATCCAGAGAAAGAACTATGGAGTCTGAATGCAGATCGAAACATACTATTTTCTTTTCTTTTTTTGGGGGGGGGGTGTTTCTTTCTCGCAATTTTCCCCTTAGGTTCTAATTCTTCTTTACAAGATGAATAATGGAGAAATATGTTTAATATGATTGTACATGTATAGTCTACATCAAGATTATATGCCATCTTGTGAAGCAGGGCGGGGAAGGACAGGGAGAAAATTTAAAACCCAAAATCTTATAAAAGTAAATGTGAAAACAGAAAATAAATAATTTAAAAAGAAAAAGAAGTAGGACTGAATTGGGTCTGGTCTACCAGTCTACATACAGTCCAAAACCCTGATTTCTAAGTCCTATCCAACACTGGTCCAATAAATTGAAAAGCTATGCATGACCTAACTCAAGGATTTTCAGCCTGTGTTCCATGAAATTCTAGTAATTTAAAGGGTATTTTATAAGTAAAATGGGATATTTAGTGAAATATCATTTTTTATATTTAAGTTGGTGTGATTATATCAGAGACATAAATATGGCATGTGATAGTTGAAAAGCAACTCAGAGATCATCTAATATAAATCTCTCATTTTACAAATGAGGAAACTAAGGCCCTCAAAAGGTTAAGGTATTTACCCAAGATTACACAGGTAATGAGTAGCAAAAGCAGGATCTGAACCCAGACTGTCAGTTTAAATTCTATGCTTGCTCTTTTTGTGGTAGCAAAGAATTGGAAATTGAGGGGATGCCCATCAATTGGGGAATGGCCGAACAAGTTGTGGTATATGAATGTAATGAAATACTATTGTGCTGTAAGAAATCATGAGCAGGCAGCCTTCAGAAAAACCTAGAAAGACTTCTATGAACTGATGCTAAGTGAACTGAGCAGAACCAGGAGAACATTGTACACAGTAACAGCCACACTGTGTGATGACTAACTTTGATGTGATGACTAACTCTTCTTAGCAATGCAAGGGTCTAAAAAGACACCAAAAGACTCACGATGGAAAAATGCTATCCAAATCCAGAGAAAGAACTTTGGAGTCTGAATGCAGATGGAATCATATCACACAATTTGTTCTCTTTTTGATTGTTGTTTTGTTTTGTTTCTTCTTTCTCATGGTTCCTCCCACTGGTTCTAATTCTTCTTTATAATGGGTAATGTGAAAATAAAAATAAATCCTATGTTCTTTCCACAATATTACACTATTTATGAATATATTTTCCTTCTCTTAGCTTTCATCACCTAAGCTATAAAATCAAGAAGTTGGAATAGCTGAGCTCTAAAATTCCTTCGAGCTCTAATTCTATGATCTTCCAAATTAAAAATGTATCTTTATTCTGCAGAAACGTATTTTTTCCTAACTGCAGTAAAAAGCACACAAGATAAAAGTATCCATAAAGCACAAAATACAAATGTATTGCCATCTGCAGGCAGTCAATTTCATTTGCTTTACTGTGATCCAGATGTGAAATGAAATTAAAAAGGAGGAAAAAAAAAAATGCATACAATCCCACTACTTTAACATATTGTTATTATGACCCCCTCCTCAACATGAATTCTTTAACTACAAAGCAAAATTTTATTTTTCCAAATGAGACAATATATGTAAAGAACTCTGCAAAACTGTATATAAATGCTAATTATCATTATCAACCATCATTAGACTTTACCATTCATTCTCTCAAGCAATCATCCTACATACATCCTTTTTATGGCCTTGTAGAAAAAAAAAATGGCTACTCATTATTTCTACTTCTTTTCCTCTCATTCACTTTCTTAAACCCTTGTGATAAAACTTTCAACCTCAATAACTCAATTGAAACTTCAGAAGTTACCAAAGATCTTATTTGCCAAATTCAAGGGCATTTTCTTAATCTTTATCCTTCCTGACCTCTCTGCAGCTTAGGATACTTGTAGATTACCTTCTCCCCTCCCAAATACTCTTTCCTCTCTGGATTTTTTGTTTTTTTGATACATCCCAACCAAAATGTGGGTATATCCCTCAGCACTTAGACCCTCCTTTCTTTCAACACTCTCTTGGTGAACTCAACAACTCCCAAGAGTTCAATTATCATAATTATCTTCCTCTTTCTTCATTCCCCCCAAACCCAATCCTCTTTTGAAATGCGTGTTTCTGTCAAGAGCACCATTGCACCATTATCCATCTTGGTTGGAATCATTCTTGACTCCTCATTCTCCCAAGCAGTTACCAAGTCACGTCAATTTTATCTCCACAACATCTCCTACAATACCTTTCCACTTACACCATAAACCACCTTAGTTCATGCCTTCATTACCTCTATCAGCCTAATTGGCCTTTCTGACTCAAAACCTCTCCAATTTATCCTCCACACAGCTGGCAAAGTGATTCTGTAAAAGCAAAATTCTCCCCTGCTCAAGAAACTCTAGTGTCCCCATATTACCTTTAGAATGAAATACAAACTTCGGCAGCATTAAAACCCATCACAAAATAGTTCCAACATGCCTTTCCAGCTTTATAAATTACTCTCCTTCAAGGACTCTATA
Source organism: Vombatus ursinus (assembly GCF_900497805.2). Taxonomy (NCBI): domain Eukaryota; kingdom Metazoa; phylum Chordata; class Mammalia; order Diprotodontia; family Vombatidae; genus Vombatus; species Vombatus ursinus. Next base: position 3,882,046 of record NW_020954626.1, read on the forward strand.
ATCCAGCCAAACTGAATTTCTTGTTATTTCACAAATATGATATTCCATCTCCTGTTTCCATTACTCTTTGCACAGGCTGCCCCCATGTATAGAATGCACTGCCACCTTACCTCTACATCTCATAATCCTTAGTTTCTTTCAAAACCCAGCTCAACTCCCCCCACCCCCCCATGGCTAGTGACCACTTCTCCCTAAAAGAATTACCTTGTATTTTGTCGATAGTTAATTGTGTACAGGTTGTTTCCCCAATAGAATGTAAGCTCCTTGAGGGTAAGGGTTGTTTCATCTTCAGATCTGTATCCACATCACTCCCCATAGTACTCTAGCACGTAACAGGCAATTAATAAATGCTTGATTTATTAGCTGATTGGATTTATTAATATTTTACTGATGAATCAAGGCTATATACTTCAAAACCCCCCTAAAACCCTGATCTAGTCTTTTTTTTTAAAGTGTTCCATTAGGTCTTTTATTTAACTTTCCATTTTCACAATTTATTCTTTTCTGTTGTAATCTCTAGCTTGCTTCTAGGTAATTGACAAAACACATGGTAAGCTTTTTTTCTCACCTAATAAAAGTGTTAATGCCTTTTATGCCATAATGTAATTTAAATAATGCTTTTCTGTTTTTCTTTACATTTGTGGTGAGCTGAAAAAGCAAAGTAAAGAGTCAATTTCTATAGTTAGCCATTTAAACACAAACCAGGAAGAATAACAACAAATAACGTTTTGGTACAGTGTCCATGCTGTGAACTTTCAAATTTTTTGTTCAGCTCCTTCAGCAGTTTTTTTTAAAACAAGTAAAATGTGTTCTTCCTTTCCTTTATGCCTTTAAGAGAGTGGAAGGTCTGAGTGTGTGTTTTTTATATTTTCTGTATAAATTTCCCAAATGAAATATGTAAAAAAAAATGATTATTTTTAAGTAATGAAACTGCATTGAGGCAGTCTTTTCACCGAAACTGATGAGTTCATAAATTTAATAAACGACTTAGGAGTCCAATACCTGATTGGTGAGAATTTATAGTATGAAATGGATTGCTATCTGCTCATGTGAGGCATCAAGGCAATCCTGATATATAAGTAATCTACACATTTTTATATGCAATTGTTGCCTCCCTAGGATGTAAGGTCATTGTCATTGTTTTGTTCTTTGTACTTGTATTCCTAGTACTTAATGTAACACCTGGCACACAGTCGGTGCTTAATACTTGATTGAGTTTTTTTAAAAGAAGGTTAAATGTCAGTAGTTTTACATAATCTCATGAAAATAATTTTCTACTTTAATTCTGAAAGTATATTCTAAAACACTGATTATTGTGCAATTTTTGTTCTTAATAATGGCATTATCTAGCCTAAGTGATTTGGGGGCTGGGAGGAGTCCTAAGGCATCATGGCTGAAAACAATTTACATTTTGTTAGTTTCTGTATGTCTTCAGGTCCCATGAAACCAAACAAAACAGTGTAAAAAAGGACAAAATCAAAATAATGAAAAAACCTAGACAGAGTCCAGACAGTTTAGGCCATAAGCCTGAATTTCAAGACACACTTTATTAAGAATACCATTGCTTTAAAAAAATAAACAATTTTCTTTTACCTATTGTTACATTAACTCTCTCTTCCTCTCTCTTTTGTTTTTCTTTTTTACCACTAAAGATTTATAGCTCATCATATGATATAGTTGTTAGTAACTTTTCTTCACCTCGACCACTTACCAAAGCCTTATCTTAGAAATCCTAAGGACTAACTGGCATACTATTGTCTCCATGTAACTTCTGTTTTAACTCCTTACCATTCTAGTTAATATGTACGTATAGCTAGTTATTGTGACAATAAAATACAGAAAAAAATTCCTTTCTTACCTTACAGGTACTACTAATCCAGTTATGTTTTGCTACTTCCCTGTGAAATATGTAGACCACTAGGCTTAAGTTATTACTCACTTTTACATCTGAGAATCCTACCCAGAAACAACTTTTTGGCTTCCACTGTCCTTTCTGGTAGTGTCCTCCCTAATCTATTTTCAAAGGATTCTGGAAATTGTAGTTAAGGAAGTATATCACACAAGGCATAAACTCTGCTATGTCTTAAATTACAATCTGAGATTTAGATTCACAACCAAGATCATACTCTATTTTGACAAAAAAAAGGAACTTAAAAGTGTTCAGAATTCTCCTTGCTGTTTCTCATTGACTGCCGCCTTACAAACCTCATATAACTAATAACTAACTTTCTATAATTATTCTCAAATATAACCAATTTAGTCTTACATTTTTCTTCCAAGAAATAGAGTTGCAGTCACACTAGCCAAGGGCCCTCTCAATTTAAATATACTCTCCTCTGGCTCCACTCCATCCTGTATAGGCTCTGTGTCTAGAAGTCCTAACTACAAACATTAGTTCCCAATTTTCAAAAATTTTGAAATTCTTCTATCAAAAAAAAAAAAAAAAGAGGGAAAGGGAATTTTTCAAGGTAAGGAAAGAGATTCATACCTTCTGCTAAAATGTTACTTCAATTCCTTCTTATGGAAAGAAGTGACCCTGACAGCTCAAAAGTTACAGCAGCAGAGCAAAGCTCTGACAACTTCCACCAAACTGAAACATGCAGGGAGGTTCATCATCATATTTAGCCACCAAATGATAATTTTTCTTTTGGCCAGATTAACTCATTACAACTATTTAATTAACATGTGGAGGAGTTAAAAGTATGACTACAAGGGAGTACTCTGAATCAACGAAATCATAGTTCATTTAAAGTGAAGAAATTTTGTTACAGTTTAGTTTGGCTCTCCCAAGAAACTTGGACTCAGTTCATTTGGATAAGTGTCTCTGTGCTCTATAGGGTCAGCCTATTGCTATAGCAAATTCTGAGTGTCAACTGCAAACCACAATCTTCCTAGACCACTTCAGTTCTAAGCTAAATACCAGGGAGGCAGGACCAAATGTCTTCAGCATCTTAGGATGGGCACTCTACCTATAAATTAGCTTGCATATTGTCAAAAAAGACAGTGGTTATTCTCTGAGAAGAACCTATGTCACACTGAATTCATTTGCATACATTAAGATATTCAAGATAACTGGGTGACACAGCAGATAGAGTGATAGGCCCGGACTCAGAAATACCCGAGTTCAACTCTTCAGACACATACTGTCAGTTTGAGCAAATAGCTTCACCTGTCTGCCTCAGTTTCCTCAACTGTAAAATGGGGATAATAATAGTACCTACTTCCCAGGGTGTTTGTGAAGATCAAATGAGATAACATTTGTTAAATGCTTTAGCACAGTACCTGGCACAAAACAGGTGCTTTATAAATGTCTGTTTCCTTCCTTCTTTCTGGAGCTTTCTTAGAGTACACAAAATGTTATAAAAATACATTTAACATTTCACTTGCACTCTAGACCTTGAATCTTTTTTCATGTTATTGCCAATTTTTAAAGATTGTTCTCTTAATATTCCAAGTTAAATTAAACTTTAGCCTAGATAGAACACTGCCTTTTACTAAAAGTTCTAAGAAGTTAATCCTTCAGGTCTTTCGTGTATCTTTCAATAGTGTCCAATTTAATAATCCTCCCCCAATCTGCCCAGGGGGCAAAATTAAATTGCAGGTTAGGGAAGAAAGAAGGGTAGTTTCTAAACACAAAATTCTGAGAATATCTCAGATTTATTGCTCTTCTTGATCCTCTATAAGCTGAAACTAATCTTTAGAAAGGAAAATTTTACCTTGCTCAAAATGAAAGTATTTTTCGAAGAAAAATCAAGTCTGTTATGAATAGCACACCATCCAAAACAAACAAAAATTCAACTATACAGAAAAAGATCTAAAGATACAAAATGTTACATTTACATACAATATCCATTTGTGTTTAAATTCTATGTCTATTCAAATAGGCACAGATTTCAAGTGTGTCTACAACTTTTTTTATTTATAAGAGATCACAGGGCTGAAAGCTGGTAGGGAACTTATAGATCATCTGATTAAGGAAGCATTTTAAAATTTTTTTTGCTTATAAGCTTAGGGATCCAGAATTTAGCATTGTACTATTAAGCTAACAAGTTAATTTTGGCATTAATTAAGCTTGCTGCTGTTAGTAGTGACTTATCTAGACTTTTACTCAGTAATAATATTTTAAAAGAAGACATAAGTTCCCACGTCCTAACCTCCAAGAAGCTGGCAGTTCATTACTGTGGGCAATCACAGCAAGCTCACCCTTGACACACCACTAGCTGGCTTATTCTGAATAAAGAGTTCCCTAGGTAACTCCTGGGGGCCATTTCCTACAGCCTAACATACCTGCCAGTCAGTTCTAGCTCCATTTACACAAAAGCCAACTGCCATAAACTGTTTACAAAGACAAGCAAGACAAATGTCTGCCTGGCTATTTAACCTGACCTTCTTTTGTCTGCTTCTCTTTTCTACTTATCTCATTTCTTCCCCTTTTCCTGATCCCTTTCCTTCCTTTCTCCATTATTTTAGTTATGATCTCTTATTCTTGTACTTCTCCCACCACCTCATTTCTGAACACGCCTTTTGCTCCCTTATGATAACATCAGGTTCAATTTCTCTAATTCCACTCCATCACCCTTGCAGTGGCTTCACTTTTTTCTGCTTATAGTTTTGATTGTAAAAATCAGTCACTTCAACAAGGTATTGCCAGTCACCCCTCAGTTCTTTCACCCCTTGTTTCTCTTCTGTTCCTGCCTTGCTAATCTCTGGTTACCTTTATTAGCCTACCATTCACTCCTTTAACTCCTACCCTCAGGAATAACCAACTAGGCTAGAGGAAGAAGTCTTAACACTGTGGGGACTTGGGTTATTACAAATTCATACTATCTAATCTCAAATGGGGTCTCATTGCTGCCAGAAAGTTCTAATTCATTTGATTACTTACTTAGCCCTTGGGGCTTCAATTATCTCATCTGAAAAACGGTGTTGGACAAGATGATCTCTAAGATTCCTTTCACTTCTAACATTGCACATTCTAAGGCACCTGTATATTTATATGCAGCCTTCATTCTACCTTCCTCCTCTTTTCCCCCTGCATAAATGATTCCTAAAAACCTTAACTGCAAAATTTGTTTGTCAATCTACAGTATTATATAATAGTTTTGCCATTACAAATCAAACACAATAACAACCTAGAACAGAAATAAGTACTGGCATCCACTGATTCCATTAGAATAAACACAAGTTTATTCTGCCTTGTTTGTTCAAATGGTTCTGGGAAGAGATGAAGAAGAGTATGTCCTAAAGTTTTGGTGTTGGAAGGAGTCTAGCTTCTACTGACCTTTGATCTCCTCCTTACAACCCTGAGAACCAAAGAGAATTTAAGATATACTTTTAAATTGAATGGTTAGAGCTTAAATTTGCCCAAATTGAAATATAAACATTAAGACCACATTTAGCTACCTTAGCATATTTATATAAGTAACCTACACAAATCCAAACAGCATTTTCACTAGTCTAAGGTTCTGTGGAAAAATAATGTATTCAACCTTTTCAGTAAGTAAAAGCCTTCAAAACTAGAAAATTATTTCTAGTTAAATAAGGAATTAGCAGTTATAAAATTTTATGTGCTACAGCTTAGTGTTTAGATGTAAGCTAGCCATTGAGGTACAATTTTCTACCATATCAAGAAAATGTCCAATTTCCAGCAAATAAAAGCATTTCCATAGTAAAAGTTATTCTGAGGATCAAACAACATGTTCTATAGATAGTATGGAATGAAGTATAGATAAGGGGTAGACATTTTTTAAAGTTCTTCATGGGTATAAAATGAGGCAAAAACTAAATGAGACTCTTTCCAGATCAAGAAGTTCTCCTGATATCACTTCTATAAAATAATCATCTTCATCACAAAGGACTGTCTACCTGAAACACATGTAACCAAATATTGCAAGAAACCCTTTCTCAATGTCTTCATGTACAGACAGGATTATATGTGATGATCAGAAAAAAAGTTGACCAGGCTCTTATTAAGAGAAACAAATTCTTTTGGAAAACTTTTTCCTGATAGGGATAAAAAAAGCAAGGAAAAAGTAAAAATTTTTAAAAATTTAAAAAGCAGGAAGTCTTTTTTTGAACAGATTTTTTTAGCGCCAATTTCTTTTAGACTGAAAATATGAGTAAGTAAAGCATTCTGTACAAGAAAAAAAACAACAGAGTGCTCTGTCTTATAGTACTTATAGAAAGATGGACAGGTACATAGGAAGAAGGAATTAGAAGCATTAGGGTAAGACAGTGGTATAAAAGTAAGAATACTGGATTTGAAATCAGAGTATTCTGGGTTTAATTTTCAGATCTGTTCCTTACTGCCTGTTACCTCAGATTAATCTCTTGGGGTCTCAGTTTCTACATCTATCAAATGAGGGGTTGAGAGAATGATAAAGTTCTTTCTAGCTCTAAATCAAATCATCCTATGATACCACTTCAATCAGTATTTTAAAGAAACAGTGAATAGGAGAGATAGATGAGATACGAAGACCAGGAAAAAAAAAAGATAAAAAAACCCAAGTAGAAAAGTAAGTCATAAACATGACTCCTTTCTTTCTCCACCCCCAAAATGATACAAAAAAAAATTTATAATTTAAAAAAAAAAAGATTTACAAATGAAATATATGACAGCATTAATATTTTGTAACCTGGCCTTCACTACCCCAAAATAACTTCTGAAAAGATGTTTATGTAATATAATCTATGGTAATCCCTACAACTGAACCAGATGCATATTTCTGAGTCAGATATTCCTTACCAAATGGTCCAGATAAAATTTTTTTAGAATCTTACTGTTTCTGCTTACAAGTACAGAAGAAAAAATAATAGAATGAAGTCAGTTAGTAAATAAGAATCTTGTTAAACTAATTCATGCTGCTACTTATCCCTTAGATCCAAGTTTCAAAGGCAGAAGTATAAATGACAATAGCACTATTACTACATTTCATTGGATTACAGAATAAATGGCACATTTGAGGACTTAATATTACAAAGTACTTCTAAATGTTGTTAAATACAAAGCATCTTCAGACGTTTGGTCCAGGAATGCAGTCTGGGACTCTCCCAAGCAAATCCCTTCTGCAGGATAGCTGCAAAGCCTTTGTGAGAATAGTCTCTGACTCCTGCTGCTTCTTTCCTGCTTTACATTCTCCACCTTCTGTAGCACATGAAAGAAATTGTTCTATGTTTAGAAATAATCACATCAAATCAAAATATTCATAAAAGCAAAGGCTGGGAAAGTTTTGTTCAATACAGGTCAATTTTCAGTTTGAAAAAGTTCTTTAAGATGAAAAAAACAAACTCGGAAATGATGATACGGTTGCTGCTGATACCTCTAAAAAAAAGAATGATTAGACAAAACACTACCTGATTCAAAAGTTGTATTTATTACATTTGCTTTTTTCCTTCCATGACTTTTTTTTTTAAAAATTAGTGCTTTCTTTTTTCTGTCTGACACTATGGAAATTATTAAGTTCAGAAAAACAGCTTTTTTTTGTTAAACTATAAAGCTGAGAGTTCCTTCTGTTCAAGAGTTAGCATGCCTCTCAAACTGACAAAAACAAAGATATGATGGACTGCTCAATACTCAAGATCTTATAATGCCAGTTGACCTATTTAATATATTACAACAATTTATAATATTTAAAATTAAATTCAAGTGGAAAATTCACAATTACTATTTGAATGAACAATACTAATTTGATATCCTAATGCTTACTGAAAGAAAAAATAAAATTTGAGTGAGGGCTGTGTATAAGCTGGGGCCTGTGAAATAGATTATATATAATACATTTTAATATTTATAACAAACACTTTTTTGGTGCCATTTATAAATTCAAAATATTGCCTTCATTTACAATTCTTTTTCTCCTTAGGAAAAAACTATGGAGGTTACACATCTTTGGGTATGTCAAAAAATGAAAAAACCTTGAAAACAGGTAATTAGGAAGACTATTAATACCCTTTTCTTTCTCACATTGGGCAACTTCACATGTAACCAATCTCTGCTAACTTTGATTGGTTTTCCAACCTGTATTTCCCTCAAAGAAGACAGAAAATTAACTGTAATTCAAAAAAAATACCATTTACACAGACATCAATTAAAGAGCTCAAAAATTGATAGTTTATAAACTATAAAGGAACTGAAGAATGATCCTGTCCAACCTGTTCATTCTGGAGATGAGGAAATGCCCAGAGAGTTCAAATGACTTATTCAAAAGTCATATATTAAGCGGGCCAATGCTAACACACAGTAGCTGTACAAATGGACAAACTCACACAACAGAAATGTTTTACTTCAGTGCAGAAAGAGGGCTCTATTTGGAATATGAGGCCCTAGGTTCAAGTTTGTCTTTGCTATTTCCTAGACTGGTGAATGCTTGGGCAAGTAATTTCATTTTACTAGGCCTCAGTTTCTTTTCTGGTGAAATAAAAGCTGAGTAACTGACCTCAGAGTCAGCTTCCAGCTCTAAATATAGGACTGGGTTGGAGAACTTGAATTACTAGGTCTTTATTAATGAATTGCTTTAATGAATGAATCTGTTTTAATGAATTTTAAAAGGTGTCACAAAACAATTGTCTGTATGTGGTTGCTCCTATAGTGGGCTCCAAGGTATATGACAACAATTTGTGGTCTCTATCCTGTAGTTTGAATGTTCCCTTGAAATCTTAACTACACTACAATCTGCATCACAAACCCTTTTCTTTGTGGATCCTATTAATCATAAATTTCTGAACCCTTTCCAAATTACTAAAAATTCTGAAATACTAGTATCTGAATTTTGTAACTAAAATCAAATAGAGCAGAAATTTAATGTCAATTATCAAAAGCCTGGGGTTTATTTTTAATTTAAAATAATTTAAAAATTCCTAACCATCCCTGACACAGGTAACAAATTTATGGTATTTTTGTCCCCCAGATCTTTTATTTTACATTATCCTCCCCCCATTTTATTCCTAAAGGAAACATTTAAAAGGTATATTTCTATCCAAATCTAAATACAACTAAATAAAACATTTTAAGGACTACTTCTTTGAATTAACTGTTGAGAAATATTAATCTTTTACCTGAACTGTTCATCAGCTATGATATTAAAAGATAATACAAAAGGACAGAAATACAGAAAATTCCTTACAAATAATAACAGAAAAAGAATCCCTAAAAATCTCCATAAGCTAACTTTGAACAATAATTGTGAAAATCAAAAACAATGAAAACTAAAAAACAAAAAAAACAAAAAACCTGTGTAATTTATTTTAGATTACACTTTGTTTAAAAATAGATTTTCTAAAACTAATGGTTAAACCTTTTACCCTCCCTCTTCCTTCATTCCCATAAAATATTATCTTGTATTTCTTTCACATTCTTTCATTTAAATATACACTACTCTATGTAATTCTTTCCTCCCCTATTCACATTGTTCAAATCTACATTAATTACGTCCTTACAAATTCTGCTAAAAGGCTACGAAAATGATGAAATTCCCTAAGTTTAATATTTCTCTCTGTAAGACAATTTTGACACATCTTTATTCATTAAAATCTGTGAAACAACCACAACTGTTAGGTAAAACAAAAAATAAAAGGATAAAAATAAAGCAGTTAAAATCACTCCATTACACACCTTCTTGATGAAGAAGCCCTTTGTTTCCACTGCAAACCATATTGGAATTCTTGTGCAAAAGAAGTTGCCTCCTGGCTTTAAATAAGCTATACTGTCACAGTATCTGAGAGATCCAGATGTCCGCAGTGGTTAAAACAAAATGTTCAGCTTTGGGTGCTTATTCAGCCTCTCTCTGTGCAAGATATTTTTCACAAAGGCAGCAGAGTAAGAGTGCACATAGCAACAGCCCTCACAGCTGATTGGATGGAGGGCGTGCTTAAACCCTTCACTGCTCACTAGGTCCACTACAGTTTCCTGTCTATTTGGCAGCACTATCAAGTTTTCTCTTCTCTTGTGAACTCAGCTGTGTTTGGGCAACTTGAAAGAAAAGAACAGCAGAACAACTACAAATTATAGTGGTATGCACCATTAAAAACAGTACCTTAAGTTGTTTTTAGGAGAAAGAAAGAAATTCACGTTTCCAACAACGTTTTGCATAAAACTTTGGCCAAAATAAGAGTAGTGGGGAGAAGCAATTTGCTACTTCATATTTCAAGCAACGCATGACTTATAAAGAGAAACTCTTTAAAATATGAAGAGAAAAACAACTAAAACTATCCCACTAAAAATCAGCTTCCAACTAATCTCGTCCTAGCTGTTATTCTAAAAGAAACTTACTGAATTCCCAGATAAGCACAACCAGTTACATTTTTAAAATTCTTACATCTAAACCGTGAACTTAAAAAATAAAGGAAAAAAAAACAATTTTCACTTGAAAAGATACAGCTAATTCTGTTAAAAAGTACTTATTCCTCCTATTTATTCATCTAGTTTGATGCGCCTTAAAAAAAATTTAAACCTCCAGCCTAAATGAACATTTCACTCACTTTTTAATAAAAATCATGCAACATATTATAAAGTAGGGCCTCTATTTTGAGATTGAAAATTTAAGACCAAGGTTTAGTAAACTAACTCATACTACATCCCCAGGAGATGATTCTGCTTTTTACCCCACAGGGCCTTCTAGAAAGATCAAGAGAGGAGAAAGAAAAGAGAAGTGATGCTATTTAACTGTATGCTGATTTATTCCTTGGCAGGCCAGGTAAAAAAATAAGGGGTTAGGCTGGCTGCAGGGAAGAGTAGGAGTGGACATCTTGCCACGAGGAATACAGTTTAAAAAAAAAAAATCTTCCCCTAACATTCTACCAATTAGACAACCATTTGAATTAAACAATACTCCTTTAAAATGCAAGTTACTAGGAGGATTAAGTCTCACTCACACCTTAATGTAAATGATATTTTCATCACATCTACAATGGAGGGGAAATATGGAGTTGAAAAGGCAGACCAGGGAGCCAAAAAGAAACAAAAGACCCACTCAGGAAAATAGATGGGAGGTAGAAGACTTATTCATCCAGTGGAGAGAGGATCATTACAAATTTTGCAATTTGTCTAGGGTAGAGGTAACATCTGTATACTGATGACAAAGTGAAAATGTCAGGCCTAGTTTTGCAGGCAGCAAATGTTTTCCTTAATTTGGCATACTTTCTACCCGGTCCATGCTAGTCTAGTCCAGCTCTTTAATTCAACCTGCTACCCAGGAAGAAAAGAGGAGGGAAAGAGAATTATGAGTTACACAGTTGGATCCTCTATCTTCAACCTCTCCTTTCTTATTATGAGTAAGAGTAAATTACTTTGAGATCCCTTTTCGATGTCAATGATGTGCCTGCATATGTTAAAATACAAATGTTAAAGTACGAAAAGGGGAAAAAATGATCCCCCAACATAAAGTAGGATTTCACACGGAAACTACATCCCAAGGAAAATAAATTCAGTTCTATTATGAGAATTTCTAAGTTACACCCAAACATAATGGATTGAACAATTACAGCAGTGATAAACAAGTAATAAATGTGTGAGGGGGTAGAATAGAACAGAGCTCCCCCAGATCATGTTCCAAAGAACAGTAGTATCCTGCAGTGTGAACAACAGGGAATATCAATACTAATAGCATATGCCTTCTAATGCATTAATTGATACTTGTATTAAGAATAAAAACACTTGTACTAAGAAATGTCTATTTGTTGTTTTGTTTTGTTTTTTTTGCTTAAGCATCTTCCTGACCTTACTTTATCCTGGAGGTATTCCATATGCCTAAAGCTATCATTTATTGCTTCTATTAATATATATCAAGCCTCAAAGCATTCACAGACATTATTTTGGGAAACAATAGACATGTCAAAATCAAATAGAAACTGACAAGTATGGGCTGCATACTGACTTAGAAAACCACAAGTTAACACTATCTATGTTGTATTTTTATTTAGTTTGTTAAACATTTCCCAATTATATTTTAATATGGTTCCAGCTGCAATGGGGGAGTTTAGCAGGCCATCTTAGCTAAGCAGCTTAGCTTGACACCTCTGGATTAGGTGGTTTTTAAGGTGCTTTTCACCTTTGAGAGTGTTATGAAATTATTATGTCCACTATACTATATATGTCTACTATACTTTACTATATTCTATACTATATGTATACTATAAATAAAATTCATTGTCATACCAGAATAATTGTAACAAAATGCAACTAATAGCTTTGACTATCTTACCAATTTTCCAATAATTTCATAAGTAAATCGAATTTAAATTTCTACAATTAGTCACACACTTTCCATCTCATTGGAAAAAAAACAAGGGTCAACTATACTATTAATTAGAAAACAAAGATCATCTATTTTGCAGATGTAGTGAAAGATCTTTAAAATATCTCAGGAAGTTAAGATTTTTATACTGTATAAAATTAATTCATTATCCTCATTCTGGAGCATCTGCAGTAAATTTTTTAAGTCCCAGGCTGACATCCCCTCTAATTCTCATTCTCTTCCATTAAGTATGATCTCAAATTGTCTCTCAATATTTTTCAATTCTGGAAACACAAATCATTTTAATAGCTTAAAACATAATTAGGAAATAAAATTTGTACTAATAAATAAATACAAATGGTTCCTGGATTAACCACAGTTTAAGATTATTTAAACTTTCTATTACCATGAATAATTGAGTCCTGAGAATTAGCTTCTCTAGGTGATAAAGTACAAGCTTTAGAACCCATTAAGACTTAAACTGGGTGACTCTGGGTAAATTGCTTAACCTCTTCATGCTCCAGGAACTTAACTCTTTAAGAAGTTTCTGGGAAGGTGCTAAACTGCATTGATACAGAAAGTTTCCTCATTTGGGAGATCCCTATATCAATTAAATAACAGATCCAGTCCCTATCCTATCTTTGTGATTTCTCACACCAACTTTGACTTCCAAAATAAAGAGACAAATTATTTGGAAAATTCTGAAAGAGTTTTATAGGAATATTTTTTTCAAATACCTTTTTTTTTTTTTTTGGTGAGGCAATTGGGGTTAAGTGACTTGCTTAAGGTCACACAGCTAGTATGTGTCAAGTGTTTGGTCTGAGGCCGCATTTGAACTCAGGTCCTCCTGACTTCAGGGCCGGTGCTCTATCCACTGTGCCAACTAGCTGCCCCTTCAAATACCTTTAAGATGGTAAAAACCCAGGGCTACATGGAACAAAGCAATAACAACACAATTCAATCAGTAACACAGGACTCAATCTTCACTGTTACCACTTTTTAGTTATAAGTTGATCTCCAGACCATTAATGTACAACAGAAAAACAGTTCACAATCTTAATAATGTGCACAGCACAACGACTTAAAACAATGCAAACGAAAGCATTAAATTGTAGCAAACTTAAGAGTAAATACAATAGACTACACTGGTACTATTTTGTTAAATTTAAAGCACAGTCTTCCTTCTAACAAACAGTAAATTACAAAAGTGTTACATAAACTATTGGTCTCACTCTTTTGTGCTATTTTGATTATCTATAATAAGGGAATATGCATTGTGCTTTTGTTGGTTTTATTCAAAAACATCAATAAAAACAATCCCTTGTTTACTTTAGTGCTAGTTTTACAATATGGAAAGGAGAGGGTATGCATTGTGAACACAGAGCCAGTCTAAATGGCTACTTAATCCAAGTGGTTAGAATATGTACTGATGTGATCAATCTGTAAAATTCTGGAAAGATCATACAAATTCATTCTTGGAAAAATCACAACCTCCCTGGGACTCTGTTTCCTCATCTATAAAATGAGGGGGGGAGGGGAGTTGGACGAAATGGCTTTTGTGATCCCTTACAGATCTGTGTGTGTAATCCTATGTTTCATTTTGAGTGCTTAATACATTTAATTCAAACAAAGACAGTACAATTTTTAAAGTCTTAAAGAGTGCTTCAGCTTTCAAGAATAAAAGAATAGGCTTTTCAACTGATATTATTCACTTTTCATTTTTCTGATATTTTCCCTATGTTGTTGGAAGAATAATACCAGTGGACAAATTCAATACTGAAGCCAAAGTTATTTGCCATCATGTGTATATGTAGGTCAATCATACTGCAAATAAGGCAAACCATTCTTACACACATTTCAATGGATTTAAATGAGTGTACAGTCACGACTCAGTCATTAATGTAACTAAAATAAATCAAGAGGCCAAAATCCTATTTTTTCATTCCATGTGTATGGAAAGATCCTATACTTCAACACCAAACAAAACTATTTCATCAAACTAATCCATAAATGCATCTAATAGAGACCTGACTTTATAATGTTCTGAACTACTGAAGAATCTGACAATACTCTGCATAATCTATATTAGGTTGTTAGTTGGAACTTGTTTATTAAATCTTAAGTCATAGAATAAAGAAGAAAATGTACTATGCTATTTTTGAGATCATTAATATTATTCAAAATGACCTAGAACAAGGGTTATTTATAATCTAAGGCTAAGGATTCCATGTCTTGTACAGTGCTTAGTGCACACTGTTGAAATTCAAGAAGTGTTAATAATAACTAGTAAGAATGAACTTTTAATCTTATGCTTTAATAGCTCTATTGCATAACTTTCTTTTATAAAGTATTCAGTTTTATCATTAAATCAAGAATTTTTTCACCCTTAAACAGACAGATAAACATGTTTTGGGATGTCCAGTTCTATTATTCAGCATGATACACCGATGATCCTCAGCTCTACTAAAAATTTTAAGTTAATAACGCAATCCTTCCTGGTCGACTTGATTGAAGTTTTTACTAAAGGAATTTTTTTACGGAAAAACTTTATTAATAGAAATGTACATGGCAAGTTCTCTTAAACTTTATAGTGTGCATTCAACAACAAAGCTTAATAATGAAAAATCAATTTGTATGGAATTGCGTATGAATTTGTAGGTTTAATAAAATTTTACTCAATATTTGTTAAACAACTATGTAGTTCCAAGTGCATAGTCTCTAGGGATACAAAGACAATAATCAAAAAGTCCCAGCCCTTAAGCAATTCACATTCTAATGGGAAAGATATGTAAATATATACAAAATAAAAACTAGATAATTGAAGGGGAGTAAAGGCACAAACAACGGGGAGAATCTGAGAAGGCTTCCTATATATGTTAGAGTTTAAGATGAACTTTGAGGAAAACTAGATATTCTAAGAGTTAGAGGTGAAAATGAAGTGAATTTCAGGAGTGGAGGGACAGCCTATACAATGGAAGACAGAAAATGGAGTATCCTGTGTGTAAAGAACAGTAAGTAGGATAGTTTGGCTGAAGTATAAATATACATTAAGGGGTGTGATGTATAATCAAGCTAAAAAGGTAGGGTGGAGCTACGGTGTATAGGGTTTTAAATGTCAAGTAAAGGAGTTTGTATTTGACCTTTAAAGTGATAAGGGGGTACCAGAGTTTATTAGGGGAATGATATGGTCATATTCCTACTTTAGGAATATCCCTTTCGCAGTAGTGTGGAGAGTGAATGAGAGAGAAAGGAAATTAAAGCAGGGGTTCATAACCCAGGATATACAATCCCCTAAGGGTTCTGAGGATATATTCAGGGCATATGCAATACTTGAATGAGGAAAAAATAATCTTTATTTTAATATGGTTGGTTTCCTTTGTAATCCTATGTATTTTACTTTATGCATTTAAAAAAATAATTCTGAGACACAGTCCATCGTTTTCACTAGATGGCCCAAAGCAGTTCATAATACAAAAAAAGGGTAAGAATGCCTGAATTACAGACTAGGAAAACAAGTATGAGACTACTTCAACAGGGCAAGTGAGAAGACAAAAGGACTTGAATTAGGGTGGTAGTGATTTTAGTAGAGAGAAGAGGACACACACAAGAAATGGTGTGCAGGTAAAATCAACAAGACTTGGTGACTGATTAGCTATGTGGGATGAGGGAGGAGACAGAACATGACTACAGGATTGTGGACCTGGTGGCCTGAAGAATGATGGTGTACTTAACTAAGGACTCCATGTCCTTAAAACAGAAGTTCAAAAGAAGGCAACAGGCTTGAGAGAATGATACTGAGTTTAGTTTTGTACACATTGAGTTTGAGATGCCTATAGAACATTCTGGAGCTCAGGAGAGACTAGGAAGGGCATATAGATCTGGGAGTCATCAGTGTAGAAATCATAACTAAGGCCATGGGAACTGACTGAATAATCAGGAGAGTCTTTGGGGTTGTACCTATGGCATGATATGAACGATGATCTAGTAAAAGATATGAAGAACGAATGGTTTATATAGATAGAAGGAGAACTAAGAGAGTAGCATCACAGAAAGCAAAAGATTTTTAGGAGTATTTAAAAGACAAGAGTATGCCATTAGTCTAATTTAAATTTTTTGGTCAACGCCCCTCTATTTTTTTTTTTCAAATTACCTCTTCCAACAACAGAAAAGGACTATTTTTTTCTCTCTTTGTAGCTATCTAAGATTGTGAAAAATTCCATCAACTAGAAAAGTAATTACCTGACCTCTTCACTAGATAATCGGTTTAAAAGATATCATCTTAGACTATAACAAAAAGCTTTATAAAGGAAGCAAGCCATATGCTGTATCTCAAAGGATGGGTAAGATTTATATACACAAGAGACTATGAAGTAGGAGAATAGGAGGGTGGAAGAGGAAGGAACTTTTAAAGCAAAAGCATAGAGCTTGAAATAAACACATCATATGAGGGGGACAAATGAAGAGACTCCACTGATGAGTTTCTGATTTATCTGGGGAGTAACAGAAAAGGTTAGACATGTGATGGGGACTTTATAAAGAGTCTTAAAAGTTAAACAAGATTTTGACTTTAATGTGGTTTTTTTAAAAAAGCTAACTATTGTAGGTTTCTCCAACAAAGGAGTGATATGATGAAAACTATGTTATCAATAAAACAAAACCTCAGCACAAAAGAATTTAATTTTCTAGAATTTGCCATAAAAAGATTTGAATAATTATATGGTATAACCAACAGGTCTTGAAGTGCTAGGGGGAAGGGTATGAGGGGCCAAAATGGTTCAATTTCAATACTATGGGGGGGTAAAGAAAACTCTACCCCCAACCTCAGTTTTAAGTGAAAAGAAAGCAAATAAGAAACAAAAAGGGGAAAGAAGGTAGTAAGTAAAGAAGGAGAGTGATAAGCACTCTCTGGTGTGGTGTTCACCAGAAAGTGGAAAGCAAAAGCTTCTTAAATTGCCAAGAGAAGAATCAAAGGATTGTCCTCACTCAAACCCTAATAGAGGCAAATAAGTAAATAAATGATCATCCAGTGATCTTTAGGCCTCAGTTATGAGTGTAAATAGAGAGATAAAGGGAAACACTATCTTTTAAACCTACAGAGTATCTCCATAAATTTATTTACAAGAAAGGAAAAGCATCACTCCTAACAAGCTCTTAAGAGCTTTACATAAAGCTGTCTTACCTGTTTCTAACTCAAAAGAGATGTGACCAATTCTGCTTTTCACAAACTAGGTGCCACTGTACTCCTTGTCAAAGTCTATCTTTAAGCCTGTTTCGCAGTGGTATAGCCAAACCGCACAGGCAGTAGTCATAAAAAGTAACTGCCAAAAGGATGCTTACTGTCTCCTAGCTCCAGGCTATATTAAGAATATATATTCTGGAAAATGAATAAAAACGCCTAGCATTAGGAGAACTCAAACTGCACTACAAATCAGCATCATTAAAACTTGGGTACTTTTTTTTGTCGCGGCAAAGAATTAGAAATTGAGGGGATGGCCACCAACTGGGGAATGGCTGAACAAGTTGTGGTATGATTGTGATGGCATACCATTGTGCTATAAGAAATAATGAGCAGGATGGTTTCAGAAAAACATGAGAAGACTTGTATGGACTGATACAAAGTGAAGAAAGCGGAACCAAGAAAACATTATACACAATAACAACAATACTGTAACAATAATCAACTGTGAAAGACTTAGCTACTCTAATCAATACAATGATCCAAGACAATTCCAAAAAATTCACAATGAAAAATGCTATCCACATCCAGAAAGCGAACTGATGAACTGTGAGTGCAGACTGCAGCCAATTTTTTTCCACTTACTTTACTTTTCCTGCATTTTTTCCCCCAATTTTGCTAATATGGAAATATGTTTTACACGACTTCATATGTATAAGTGATACATTGCTTGCCTTCTAAATGGGTGAGAAAAGGGCTGAAGGAAGAGAATTTTGAACTCAAAATTTCAAAAAATGAATGTTAAAATTACATATAATATTAAAAAAATTGGTACTAGTTAAAGATGATCAGTGAACAGATGAGATATACAACATAGAGAAGCAAAAGTAAATGGTAGCCTACTGTTCATGAACTCAAAGAACCAGCTACAGGAGTAAGAATTCGTTACATGATAAAAACTGCTGGTAAAATTGGAAATCAGTCTGGCAGGAAAGTAGATATAAACCAACAACTCACCCCGTAAAACAAGAAAAGTTCCAAATGAATATATAACTTAAGACACAAAGGGCGACATCATAAACAAATTAGGAGGAAGGAAGAAATTACCTTTCAGATTTGTATAAGGAAAGAGTTCATGACCAAGCAAGAGAGGGTCACAGAAGGTAAAATGGACAATTTTGATTGCATAAGTTCAAGCCATTGTTAAGCACGTAAAAAAGCTACAAATAGAATTAGAGAAATTAAAGCAACCTTGAAGTTCTATTTCATTTCCAACAGAATGGCAAACTCACAAAAAACAATAAATGTCAAATGCTGGAGGGGCTACAGGAAAACAGGTACATTAATGCCTCCCTGTTGGTAAAGGAATGAATTAGATTCAGTTATTTTGAAAAGCAATTTGAAACTATGCTTAAAAGGTTACTATAAACTGTACACACCCATTGACACAGGAATATTACTACTAGGCCTATATGCTAAAGAAATCAAAGAGGAAAAAAGACCTATATGTACAAAAAAAAACCCCAATTTTTGTTAATTGAAGAAAACAAATTTAATTAAAATATTTAAAATTAATTAGTCATTTTACATCAAGATTTCAATTAGGTGAAAAATCTATCTACCAAATACAAATAATACACTGATAGATCACACTTTGACAGCTCTATAATCTGGTCAATATGAATATTCACTCCCATGGTACAGATTTCAATTTATCCCTGCCTTTTTATCATGTATGATTCTTAGAGATGTTCTCCCACAAATCCTACAAATAGAAAGCAAACAAATCAAAGAATAGTGAAAATTTCTTAACTGTATTTAAAATCTAGCAAAGCCAAACAAAAACTGATAAAACTACTTCCTATAACCCACAATTATAAACTACAATACATAAATTATCTAGATAAACTTAAAGTGCATGAAGTTTTAATTCTTGAAACCAAGACTGTTCATAAAATCACTGATAAAATATGCAATGTTCAATTACAGCACCTCTCAAAGAATTCATTCACTTTCACAGATTCAACTGCTACAAATAACTCTCCAATCTATATATACAAATCTGGCTTTTCATCTTTTATATATATTATTTCAAAAGAGGCATTGCAGCAAAGGGAAAACACTGTATTTCTAGTCACTCAATATTTGTTTAAACAAAAAGTAACTGTGAAGAAAAAGTGACTTCATATAAAATAATGTATTTCAAAATCAAATAGAAAGGATTTTTTCTATCATCTGTAAGTTTGGATTAACTGGTAATCGTCCAAATAGCGTAAAACAAAATGTAAACAATCTTGTTACCATTATTTTCCCCTTTTATCAGAAACTATACATTAAAGAGAATATGCTTAGTATTAGCATTTTATGCACATCCCAAGTATACGTGCAGAGTTAATCCTTAATAAAGAGTAATATTCACAAATGTACTCTTAATTTCTTTCCAGCTAAACAGTCAAGAGTTCCATTGGTTTCAAACAGAAATCACTTAGAAAAATAAACTCAATCAGAACAATTGTTTCATATCCTTTCTACTTTTTATGCTGTATAAGTTAATAAATCTGATTCAATTTTCTATAATCAAAGTCTCCAAGTTATAGTAAAACGCTGTGTTTTCTTCATCTTGTTACAATAAAATTTACTCCTACTAATAATTTTATGCTTTTTTTTTTTAAAGTTCTAGTCTGCACAGTAACTATCAAACAACTAATTTTACAGCACAGCACAGGCTAAAAGCATGACAACTTTAAATCACTTAGGTACAAGTCATTTCCTCTTTTCAACAATTTCTCTCTATTTCTTTAAACTGTAAAGCATTTGAAAATATGGTCCCAAAAGCCCAATTTTCCACTCAGTTACCCAGTTGAGAAGCCCAACCTACCCTCTGGTCTTGGCTTCTGAGGGTTGGAGGATAAAGAAGACAAGACCTCATCCCTTACCTGAATTTTAGTTTTTCTCAGACTCTCTGAGGAAGGCTAGATGCCTACTTACTTCCATTTGCCTGAGGACAACAGTATTTTCTAGGAGGCAGTGGCACAATTAAAAGTGCATTAGAATCTGGAAACCTGGGTTCTAGTTCCAACTGTCCCTGGAGAACATCACTTAACCTATTTCCTCATCTGAAAAAGTGAGGGAGAAGTTAGGGTACATTATTTCTTCTCTGAAGTCTCACTATAAGAATCTGGTCAATACTACAAGATATCATCTGCAAAGAGTAGTGGCCAAGGTGAAGGCGATAGGTGAAAAGAAAAAAGGTACCAACCCAATTGCCAAAGGAAGTATCAGATAATCTTCAGGATTACTTTAGCATTCTTTTGTCATTTTGGAAAATTTAGGGATTAAAAAATGTTAGTTCAGCATGGCTTTAAGGCTATAAAATTCCACATATTCTGTAATTTTTAATATCCAAGAATCTACTACATATATGGGCATTCGATATCCCTTAGAAAGTAAATAATTTATTTAGTTAATTTTCCTAAAACCATCATTTTGCATTAACCTGGCACTGGAGAGGTCTTCCACTTTCTTGCCTTATCTACCTAAATTTGACCTACCCTACTGAGTGGCCTCTTGATGACAAGAGGCTGTGTTATACTTAAGAGTTTCTGAAACTCCCAAATCTATATATGGGACAGGACAAGTATTCCCTACGGTATCTTCTCCTCAAATGAAATTATTAAGTTTATATCTTGGAAGTGAAGTTCTTGTGCTTACATACTAAGCCCAGCAACTTCATATCAGTATTTGCATGTAATTCAGACTACTGGGATAATCTCAAAAGCCTTGAGTGCTTTGTGCCTGATTATTGGTGAAATTGTCCTTGAAACATTTGAATTTAGCTACAGAATTACAGTCTTCAGATTTGAATTTCAGGAGATAGCACAGAGAAAGTAACATTCTGTACAGAGCTCTGACCTCTAGAATTCATTTCCTTCACTGATATAACAGAGCTTCAGCTTGTATTTCTGGGTATAGGGTGAAATCCACTCCTGTTCTACACTCATGGATGAAATCAAGTTTGCTATGTCATTTAAGGAGTTAAAGAATTCAGATTTTCTTTGGCATTTGTTTTATGAAAAGTATATCTCTACCTATCTTTGGGTTTGGGGGACTTTGGATAAGCATCCTTTAGGATTTTAGTAAAATTTAATATCTTCATTATTTCACTGGAAGTTCTAGGTAATATCAGATGAAAATTTATTAATATGAACACATGAAAGCGCTATTATTTTCTCAGGGTTAGGAACTCTTAGTTTGGAAACTATACGGCCACTAACAGATCCACAACTGTCTATGAATAGATGCCTTAAAAACAAGAGAAAAACCACCTTGTGTGATATCAAAATTTTCAAATGGCGGTTGATGTATCTGATCTTAGCTTATCTTCTTTCCTCATGCTTCCACTGCCCCCTTATTTTTATTCAATTCCCCTCAATTGTACCCAAGGTCTTTATCCAAAAAGGTATCACTCTAATAGATTTACTTAAAAGATCTAAGTCAAATATTTTAAACCTATTAAAGGAGATTGCTATGTAATTCCCATATTACTCCTCTTATATAAAGTGATTACTATTAATTCCTTCTCCAGAAATTTTTTTTTATCTTTATTTACTCAACATGAAGCAGACCTGTACACTCAAATGAAATTATACTTTAATCAAAAGCTCCAGAGAAAGTTTCCCAATTTTAAGGGCTAAATGTTGCAAGTTCTTTTAATGTTACAGTATAAAGTTACTTACTATAGAAAATGACAGACCATGTGATCCCTCTACTAAAGAAAATTACTGATTTAAGGAAACTATTATGGAGAATAATCTATTAAAATCTGTGGATGTCAGTATTTGAAAATCTATTGAGAATGGTTGTTGGAATAATAGCACAATCAGGATACTGAGTAGATACTTTAAGTACACAAGCAAATTCAACAATTCACAAATATTCATTAAGTACCTAATACCGATGAGGTACAGAGATACAAAGATTAAAAATCACATAATCCCTATCTTCCTTGAGTTAAAAACATTACAAGTTTTAGAGAATTGTGGCACATATAAAAATAAGTATAATATAAGGTAGGATGTAATGAAGGCAAATAGGAAGTCAATATAAAATGCTTTCAGAAAAGTTGAGGAAGGACAGAATACATTTAGTTCAATGGAGGAGAGGAGAAAATTGAAGAAGGCTTTTAGGGAGGAGATGGCATCTATGCATTTAAAAAAAGATTCTTTAAAGTGAGAATGAAGAGAAAGTGAATTATAGACATGGGAAATGGCCAGTGTTAAATGTATGGTCATTAAGAGAACAAGTAGTGGTCTGGTTTATATGGAATGCAGAGGCATGAAAAGGGAGCAATGTGAAATAAGACTGCACTCTAAATGTTTGTAAATCAGTGGTCTGAAATTATAAAAACATTTGCCCATAGCAACAATCTTATAAATGATAATTAAGTACATAGACCTGTCCACAAAATCAGTGGTGAGTTAAAATATAGTACTGGTGGTCTGGGGCTTCTGAATAGGTTGACTGTAATCCCCATACAGCTGCGAGCACCTTTACCTCCAAAATTACCTTTCATTTATATTGAATATATCAGGTATGTTTTTACCTGTAAGTTTTCTCCCCCCGTAGAATGTAAGATTCTTGAGGACATGGCCTACTTTTTAATCTCTGTATCACCAACACCTAGCATCGTACACGGACTATAGTAAATACAGAATAAATGCTTTTTGAATGAATAGCTCATGATATGGGTGCAACATTAGGCAAAGTTTATCCTTCTTATTTCCCTTTCTGCATCCTAGTTCCATTCCTACTGCCGAACTTCTTCCTAAAATGTTCCGAATTCCCTCAAGCAACCTGAAGTACTGTGGCATCCTACTAACATCATATACTTCAAGCTACAAATCACTTACCTTTCATCTGGCTATCAAAATTCTTTTTTTCTCATTCTAGCTCAGAGGTTCACCAACTTATTTGGCCTACCACCCCCTTTTTAAAAAAAAAAAAATATTACTCAGTGCCTCCCATGGAAATCTACTTTCTTTAATCCTTTAACAGTTGTTTTGAAATTTGCATCATTTTTCAAAAATATGAAATATTTTTAAAAAGACACATCTGAAATTTAATAATTTATTGTAAATTTGTGGGGTTTTTCCTGCATTGAAATTTTGATGACGCAATATTGCATCATGTAACCACATAGTATCATATTGTAAAAAGGTCATTACACGCACATATTCTTGCTGATGCATGTTGGACTCCCCAACAATGTGCGACATCCTTGCCTGCCAACACTTACTTGTTAAGATCCGTAGGCAGACTTGACTACTGATGGGTTGTAACTTGCATTTTGTGTGTTTATTTAGAAAATAACGTAATCACTACGACTTTAACTCTGTTAAAATGATGAAAATGTGTATGAAGAATTTTTCAAAATTTTCTCATCTTATCTTCTTTCCTTATGCTTCCACTCCCCCCCTTATTTTTATTCAATTCCCCTCAATTGTACCCAAGGCCACTACTGTGCCTCCTATCATCCTAGCACCCTCAGGGGGCAGTATCATCCATTTTGAGAACTAGTAACAACTTGACTTAACCACTTCACACCAAGAAACAAATAGCCGATAGCTAATTTAGCCTTTTATTCCTGGCATTTAAAAAAAGATATTTTTTAGTCCAAACGAATCTCTATAATTAGTAGGATTTTGGGCAATGTAAGAAATGAAATGAAAAAAAAAATGGAAGTGAAGGGAAATATATTTTTGGTCAAAGGGACACCGCTGAGGCAGAGCAGCTCTACCTGGATTCTGTCTCTGAGGTCACCTCCACTAAGCTGTTACTGCTTTTGACAACTTCAATTCTTCTATTTCTGAGTCCAAAGGTTCTCTACATGTTTCAAGTTATTTTGATACTGAGTACCAGAGAAATGGGGAGTCAGAGAAGGATGACTCTGGTAGGTGAAGGGTAAGGTTATAGACAGTGCTGGCTATTTGTATGTTTGGGCTAACTTTAAGTCACCTGTGGAAATGCCTACACCAAGCATATTTCAAAGACAACTTATATTTCAACCTACTTAACAGGTTCAAATTCTGCTTTTAGTACTTGTAAATTTGTGTGACTGTGGGCAAAACTCTCTGAGCCTCAGTTGCCTCATTTGTAAATTAGGGATGACATAACATACTACATGCCCTACAAGGTTATTTGAGGATCAAATGAGATAATATGTGTAATCAGTTATATCTGACTCTTTGTGACCCCATTTTTGAGTTTCTTGGCAAATATACTGGAATGGTTTCCCATTTTCTTTTCCAACTCATTTTACAGATGAGGAAAACTAAGTCAAACAGAGTTAAGTGACTTGCCCAGGGTCACACAGCTAGTACGTGTCTGAGACATGATTTGAACTCAGGTCTTCCTGACTCCAAATCTGCCACTCTATCTACTACACCACGGAGCCGTCTAATGGGTATAAAAATACTTTGTAAATCTTAATATTAGGCTATATAAACACTGGTTATTAATCTTATCGCTTAATTAGCATCATTAGCTCTATTTTACAGATATGTATAGTGAAGCACAAAGAAGCTAATATAGTTTGAATTGTGTCACTAATTATCAGTGGTAAAGCTGAGAACAGAAGCTATGACTACTGACTCTACCCATTATATTCACTTTATTACCTATTTCATTTCTATTGGTATTCTTTCACTTGTCAGCGATCAAGTTTTTAATATTTTAAAATAAAAATGACTTCAGAAGGTTTTCTTTTACCCATCTAATTAAATTTTAATTTCAAATCTGTATAGATAGATATCTGTATAGATAGATTACAATAGTATCTTTAACTGCTAATTTTAAAAGTATTTCCCAAATGGAGAGAAAAATGGGACAGTTGTTTACCCAGAGATTATTAGGTGTCTTTGGTAATTACATATGGAAATTTATCTTAATACGCTCATCACCCTCTGGAATTATTTTCATAGAAACCATTCTCTTTAAGCTTATTAACAAAACTTTAAAAATCAATGCTCTTAACTTCTAACCACTCCTCTTTTTCCTTCCAGTTTACCAAAAGAAAGTTAATATGTACAACTACTGTCAAAATAGGTTAAGTTTCCTGAGTTAAGCAGGAAGTATGTTTTTTACATAACAATTTATCACTCAATGGAATTGCAAAATTTTAATCAGAAGACTTACATGAGACTATTGTAGAGATTAGAAAAAGCAACAACTAGGCATTAATTACATACAATTACACACATTAATTACACACAATAAGGTTACTTATACAGTAAGAGTTTGCAGTCTACCTTGATTATAATTAGTTCCAGGGACAAATTAGTTATTATTTTCCTAAATAAAAAAGCAAAAGCTATGTCAATATTAAAATCAAACTACATGTAACTGAATGGTTTAATCTATAAATTTTATAAATCTTTAGCTCAAAGGAAAAATAATATATATCCATGGTCTGATAGACTCTTGAGATTGACAGAGGAAGAATAATAAATAATCTAATTCTTAAATGTTTGATTTTGACTTCCCTCCCCTTTCTACAGTGTCACAATGGACAGACCCTTTGATTCTTCTCAGTGGAGAAAAGAGCTAGTTTTTTAGTAATATACAGGCACATTAGACTACCAATTCCCCTATCACCTTTTCCCTGGGTCCCTAATTATCTTTTTTCCTCATCTTTCAGAAGAAATGACAGTTTTCATCCTACTAGATCCCTTTCTTCTTATTACATGACAGGCCAAAACATCAGCCAGGGACCATCTTTGTCAATCTCATAAGTATTTGAATGGCAGAACATACAGTGAGCCAGTGATTATTTGACAGTAGCTGATATGACAAGAGCCATCAATGAAAATGGATAATAGACCAACGTAGTCAGTTTTTGACATATGGATAGAAGAGTGAATATACATGACATCTGTAGTTGAACTACCTCCTTTCTCTTATGCTATCCAATCATTTCCTAAGTGATCACCCTCATGGAAAGGGCAGGATTTTTCTACCCATATTTTTCAAATACTCCTATTTTTGTGTTAATGTTTGGCCCAAATCCTTAATCTTTCTTCTACCTAATTTCCAAACCTAAATGGAGAGACAATTCCAATATGTTAACAGAATTATTTGTCAATTTATTAAAAGGCTGTCCTAATTTAAGTCACTTTTCTTTTTTCCCTGTCTTCTAGCATTTCTACTGCTCTATCCTATGAAAAATTTCATGGTTAGACAATTTAACTAACAATGCTGCATAATTTTTCCTTCTCCTCATCACTTTTTTCCTGTTATTTCTGTTACCTCAACAGCTCCCAGGTAGGTATTGAGGTTTATTTATTATCAATATCAAAGAAAAACAATTAGCAGCTTCCTATTATAATTTCAGATAATCTAGCTTTTTGTCAAATGGTTTATACCAAGTTCTACCTTGATTACAGGCCACAAATGATACTCTCATTTGTATTTAATACATTTCACTTGTTTTCTGAATTTCATATGAATTATACTTGACAGGTAGATAAACTTAACCAATCCTTTCAAAGGAAAACAACTTCCAACAAAGGTAAGAGATGACTTACTACTCCAAAGCCCAAGAAGTTTAAAACAAATATGCTAATTATTCTTACCTTTTGTGGATATTAACTGATAATTATACTGCATACATCTGTATTGAAATATGTATCATCCATACTGTTATATAATATACTTGACAGTTCTGAGAATTTTTTTAAATATAACTTTGTAGATAAAAACATTAAGTCCTATAAAAAATAAGCTGGTTCCATACATAGGTATATTTTTGTGCAGATATTAGAAATTAGTAAGATATTAGAAAATACCTTGTTTCTTACAGGCAGAGATCATATTTTATACATGCTGTACCCCTGAGTTTTGTACTGTGCTATGTACAGAGTAGACATTCAATAAATACTTAACTGATTAATTCACTAGGGGGAACAAGAACCATATTTCTTATTTAACCTTCTCATCTGTCCAACTCCAGGCCTTCACTCACCACCATTTTGCACATTTAACATTCCCAGATATAAAACCTGCATCAAAATCCACATTTGCCACCTTCTATACACAGCCCTGAAATAACACAATGAAACTAAAACAATATAGAGGATAATATCACGCAGAAATTAATTTTATTCAAAGTCAAGCACCCTTTTATAGCTTTTAAAATTTCTAAGCAATATCCTTACTTTAACATTGAGGGCCATGACATGGAAAGCTATGAATGACCAGAGTTCTTTACTATTAATTTACAACAGAATCAAGTCACTTGATTGCTTCCTATTCTGTGAAATTATGCTATGTATCTGATAGCACATAAAAACATTTATGTCTTACTAATGTGTGTTTTAACACGAATGTTGATATCCATTAAAGCCATCCTCTGATACCTTGTTGTGATGCAGTGACCCTGGGTACTCAAAGCTTATGCCAATAGAAGATAGTCTCTGGCACATCCTACCAAGCTGGAAAGACCTTGAACGTGAACTTCTCACTGGCCTGTACAGCTGGACTGGTCCTTCAAGAATAAATATGTTTGGAAAGGCTAATCACCACACAAATGTCCAGCAGAAGATAATTTTTTTTTTAAACTACAGCAGCTCACTGTGGGTTGCAAGCCAGAAGGTGGCCCATGGCTCACAACACACCCAAACGTAGTCCAAACCAGATGAAATTGTAACACAAATGAAAATACAATACAACATAATGTTAATATATGGTTTTCTAAGTCAATCTGTGGCCCACAGGTTTAGTGGCCTTACACACTAAATTGTGGATTCAGCTATACATCACCTACACACAAAATCGTGGACTCAGTGCTTCAGTACTGAAGTACTAACACTGCAGACTGCCTAAAATACATGAAATAACTGGTTGGTAAGCTAGCAGCCTGACTTCTTCTTCTGATCAATATGCTATTTTTTTCCCCCTAAATCTATATTGACTTCAGCCTACTATTGATTTTCATGCAGTTAAATTATCACCATAAACAATAACAACTCACTAGGACACAACTAAAAACCAGTAAGTAAAACTAAGAGGGCTTTCAAGTAGCCAAAATAGATTATCACTAAGTCTGTACTAATAGCTTTTAACTGTTTTTAGGAGAGAGATCCTTAGACCTTCATTCAAAACTTTACTCATTTATTTTAGACATTTTTTTAAAATCAAATTTGTTTCTATTTTCTGAGGCTATAGTGGACTATAAGAAGTTGAGAGCCACAAGAAGCAAACATACTGGCAACAACATTCAGTGATAACCAACATGGAAGAGACTAATATAGTAAAGCCACAAAAAAAATATACACAAGAACTCAAAACATCTACCAGTCTGGGTAAGGGCAAACATACTAAATACCTCAATGCCTCACTGAGGTCATGGCTATATTACAGTTGAGCATAAAAATCAGTATTAATAATGATGACTAGGAATCAATAAACTACTAAATTATAATCGGTATACTCTAAGAAAGCAGGAAAATTGATATAGTAACTATAATCAACTTAATCCAAAGTTGTACTTAATCAGATAAGATTCAATTATCTGGAAAACTCACTAATGAAGGACAAATCATTCCCTAATTTTGATGTTGCTGGATAAAGGAAGCATTACTGTAATTTATTAATGTATTTAAATATTGCCTGAAAGAATAAAAATATTATATATGCAATTTCATGTTTCTTCACTGTAAATTCTAAAGCTAAATGTCAAGGAGGAAGATTTAATGTCTCCAAGAAAACAATATTAGTAAGTAATCTTAAACTGAAAATATTATGTTTCTCTTTGACACCAATTTTTACTAAAATAGAAACTACAGTCAGATACTACATTTGAAATTACTATAGTTCTATCACCTTCAAGTAACTTTTAACAAAAAAAGCTAAGGCTCACTGATTTTATTTTCTTATTTATTCTGGGATGTAATTACTCACCTTGGTGACATTTTTCCAAAATCTAAAGTAATCTAACAGTTGTGCTCTGCAAGCAAGTTGCTAAGCAGAAATAAACTACTCTAAGATTTCACATATAAGCAAAGCACTTACCTATATTCAAATATTTCCAAACATAAAATAATTTCAGTGACCTTATTAACTATAGCTTTCACTACATGTTACATATTTTGGAATATACCAAATGACAGAGTACTATGAAAAACAGGAGGATCCACATTATTAAAAGGGAAAATATTAGAAGGGAAAAATCCACTTCTTAATTGATATCATAATTCAGAATACTTGAAGTCAGTATGACCTAAAAACTTAGGAACAGTAACAACCAAGGCTCAATATAATCATAAATTTACTAAGAACTAATTAACTTTTTTGAAAACCAAAAATAGCAAAATAAAAACCAATTCACTTCCAGTATAAATGCTTATTTTTAGGAATTAAGTGGTCTTTGTTATCAACCTTAAAAGTTAAATAAGAGTTTCTAATCCTTTGAGTTCTCTGAAAGACACTAACTATACATTATTGTTATAATTCCTAAAAATAGAGGTTTATAAAGGAAATCATAAATTTAACTCTAGGGGCGCCAGTAGAGCTTCTTCATGTATCAAAGTTATAATGAAACAATACTGTACTACATGTTCAACTTCACACAGCTTGTCTTTAAAGTACAAAAATAACAACCATCAAAGTATAAATTAAAAGAATGATGCAATAATGCTATCTGGAACATTCTCCTTTATCAAATTTATGGCTATCATGCAATATCTTCAGAATTACAGGTGGATTTATATTTGTTTAAAACGGTTTCGTAGCTTTTAGTTCCACAGCTTTAAGAAATGAAAATGATTCCAACCTGTAGTGAAATAACCTTTAAGACCATTCTATCCTGACTGGCATGTTTTATCTTACGATTACAGCAGCACTCTTAAAGCTTGAATTTTTAAATACTAGCCTCATTAGTGTTTTATAGATGTTTCACCCATCTTTGAGATTCTAACTGCCCTCACTAAGGCTCTATGTATGTGCCTTTCTCGTTCTCATCAGCTGTAACAGAAACAGTCATCACACTTTTAATACAAGAATGAAGATCCTTCCCCGGAATGAGGTTAACATTTCTAAAATTAGGAACAAAAAAAAACCAAAACCCTTCTTAAATAAATCATTTACCTCGGTCTGGCTTCATTTTCGCGTTGATTTTCCAACTAGGATTCTCGATAAAATACTCTTGTAGGTCCCTTCTTCTTCAACAGGATCGCTACTGCAGTTCCTAATTAGATTTTAAAACTGAGGGGAAAAAAGAGGGAGAAAAATAAAATGAAATTAATCTGGCACTGTAAAAGACGGACCTTGCAAGAAAACTACTGTTAGCAGTTAGGCCTCTTCCTGGCACTCATTGTGGTGACAGCAGCAGCAGCGGTAGGTCTGAAAAAAGCAAAACTCTCTGTACCGCCTCCCCCACCCCTCATCCCCTCCCCCAATGAGCGCCCCTCTTCCCTCCCCCGACCCCTAGGCTTCCCCGGCCAATGTGTCCTCCTTTGACACAGCCTCTCTGTACCGAGAGGGGGATCTATTTATAACCTGGAGGTAGAGTGGAGGAAAAAAAAAAAAAGCCCAACAACAAAAAGCCCAAACAAGCTAACTAACCCCTTGGAAAAGGACGCTGGCCAGAGCCGAAACCTCTGGGAATGGCTGGAATCAATTCTTCTACCCGCTGCCCAGGAGAAGGGAAACCCCCTTCAAGCCCTCCAGCTCCTGATTACAAACAGCCCCCCAACATACACATACACACACACTCTCTTTCTCTACCTCACTTGTGTAATCCCAGTCTACCCTGTCTAGCACAACCTTCCCTTCCCCAGCCCCCACTCCCCCAACCAACCACTGCCTATTTCACACAATAAGAAGGTCTGAAAGAGGCATCCTCGCCTTCCTCCTAAGCCCGCCCCCCCTACAGCTCACTAAACAAACTACCCCCGGCCCGAGTGGACCTCGGGCCCACCCCCCCCCCCCCCCAGTCTGGTCGGTCCCCCTCCCGTCACTGGGTCAGAAATCAGATTTCAGGGACTCATTTCGGTCCCAGGGTTTACAGCTGGGCGCTCGCCCCACTCCCCGTCTCTCGGGGGCGGGGGGATGGCTCCTGCCTGACCCCAGCCCCCCCCCACCCCGGGCCTGGCTCCCTTCAGCCCCCGGTCACCGAGCGCAGCACCGGCCCCCGTTGCCGCTCCAGGAGCGCGGCTCTCATGGCACTCGGCTCCGGCTGCCCGCTGCTTCTCCTCCCCCCTCACCCCCTCGCTGACCTCCGCCGACCGACGGACGGATTGACACCGACAGACTGACTCTCCGCCTCTGCCTCGGCTCTGCTCTGCGCCCGGAGCCAAGCGGGTCACATCCCGCCTCCCCCGCGTGCCCCCTTGTCCCCGCCTTGCTCACGCTCCGAGGGGAGCGGGGCCCACAGCAAAGTCAGGCGGCGGCCCCGAGGCTGCCTCAGGGGACCGTAGGGGCCGGAGACTGGCGAGCCCGCGGCTCCTCTGTTTCCCTTAATCTCACCCGCCCCCTGCGCCTCCTCTTCTCTCCTCCCCTCCCTTCACTCCTCCTTCCTGCCTGTTTCCTCTTCCCCCATCCCCGGCACCTAGCCTCAGGCTCCCGGGCTGCCCTCCCCTGCCCCTCGGGTGCAGTCGGTCAGCCCAGCTCACTCTCAGGACCCTGCCGGGGTCCGCCCGCCTTGCTTTTCCTGCCTGATTCCCCCCCCCAACCCCTGCGGGCGCTCGCTCGCTGGCTCGCTCCAAGTCTCCCCTCACACTCGGGCTCTCTCTCCTCTGTTTGCCCTGTCAAAACACAAACTGAGTCACGTGTCCCAACAACAGCCAACCCACCCTCTCGTCACTTCCTCCTCGGTGGCTACAACCGAGCCCCCGGGACGGCACCCGGGTTGTTATAGCAACGAAGCAACAGGGCAACAGACTACCTGAAGTGGAGGGAGGGGAAGAGAGGAGAGGGAAGGGAAGTGGGGAAAGGAGAAGCCAGGGGACGTCTAAGTTACAGGGTGGGTGCTCCTCCTCCTCCACCTTGCATAAAGAAGGGGCGGGGTACGGGTGCTGAGGCCAGGGGACACAGATTAGAACTCAAAGCCTACGCAGTCCGGAGCTGCCCCTGCCCTTCCCTCGGCTCCCTCTGCAGGAGGACGAGGACAGCTTGAGGGCCCCGGGACTCGTTGTTTAGACGATGGCATAAATGAATAGGAAGAAGTCCTGGAGTGAGACGGCTCCAGGACCCGACAGATAATTATAGTCTCCACCTCCTCCACCCAAGATCCCAGCAAAGAGTCAATATCTACCCCCGGGGGGTAGGGGGAATGCGGAGTCCTCGGAGAATGCAATTCAATGCACTGAGCCCACGTGTTGGCACTTTTATAACCAAGCGGAGAAATCTGTACCACCACCCCAGCACCCCCCAAGCCTGCCTGCCGGTTTCCCCCTAAATCACTGATGAGTTTTAGTAGGGCAAACTATCTGACTCTCGGGACACTCGCTGTTCCAAAAATAAATTTTTACAGCTCCCAAACACTGAGTCATGGCAGGGTGACACTTGACACAATGTTATTACATTGCTTGGCGAGATGTAATTGTGTTGTGGTGCTATAACAATGTGACGTGATGACATTTCAGGTGGTGATGTTTGTGTCATTGTGAAAGAAAATGAATAAACACCATAAGCAAGCATTCCAATCGTTTAAAAGGAAAAATAAGCCAACCTAAGTGCCGCTGATACCAGCATCAATTCAATTTATGTAAGATGGGGCAAAGAGATCTTTTGAACTTGTTTTTATGTGAACCCATAAAGTGACATAAGAGGAAATCAGATTTGCAATACTTTATGGTCTCACAAGTAATAGGTATTTAAAAGACTCTTGTAGTCCTGTAATGGAGTCCTATTATTGTACAGTAATAGGACATCAGTTGAGGTTGGTTTTTTGTTTTGTTTTTGTGTGTTTTTTTCTGCCCCAGAAAATATAAATCAAAGATCTGTTACAAAAAAAAATACAAGAAAAACATGATTAAACAAATTCTAGATGCATGCATTTAAAAAGTGTTTCTTAAGCTCTAAATGCCAAGCACTGTACTTTGATATCTGGATGTGTTAAATGAAATAAAAGGTATAATTTCAATCCTTAGTCATAGTTTCAGACTGTGTCTAGACTGATATAGAATAATCCAAAGGCTGAATTTTTCACTTTTCAACAGAATATTTTTGCCATATTGTATAGTTTGAAATTCCCCCCTTGGTGAACAGCTATGATTATCAATCTATTCAACTGCTGCAAAATTTTAAATTCCAATGGATTTGACTTACAGAACATTGAATGTTATACGGTGGAGTGTACATACAAAATTTAAGGTTTTTTTTTTGTTACAATAACCTGGTCCCTCTTAATGCTAGTGCCTTTACTCTGTAATTATCACCAATTTATCCTTTTAGCCCTAATAAACTTAAAACTGCACTAAGACTTTTAGAATACCTTGTAGATCTTGTTTGTACATAACTGTTTGCATGTTTTCTCCCACATTAGACTGTGAGCTCCTTGAGGGTAGGGGATGCTTGTCTTTCTTTATATTCCTAGAATTCAGCACAGTGCATAGCAGAAATTTAATAAATGCTTTTTGACTTGATTTCTCATTTGTCTTTGGCAATGGAAGACAGAAAGACTGTGGTTAAAAATAATCCAGAAACCTAATTTTAGCTTCAACCTAATTTCCCTTTAAGAATAGTTGTTAACAAGAGGCAAAAATTTGTGTCTCAGCTCCTTTCCTTTCTCCCGTCCACTCTGGAAGGGGGTGTTCTAACAACAGTAAAATAGCTAAAAGGAAAAAAGGGCATAGATAGCCCACAAATTGACTAATTAATGCTGCCCCAGCTACAAGTTTAACTATATGGGGACATAAGTGGTCTCATTTGTCTTAGATTTGATATATTTACCTAACTAAAAATTTTTATCCAGTGAAAGTCTGGAATAAACATTTTAAAAGCATGCTAAAATTTGAGGTATTTAAGCATGAGAAAATGTGTATGTGGATTAGAAGGTGGAAGACATAATTATAAAATCATAGGATTTTAACTTTGGAAGACTGCTTACACATCATCTACTTCAACTCCCTCACTTCTCAGAAACTGAGGCCAAGAGAGGTTAAGTGATTTCTCAAGGTCACAAAGCCATAAGTGGTAGACTAAGATTCGAACCCAGGTCTTCTATCTCCAAATCCTGGGCTCTTTATATTACACTAGAAGAAAAATTTAAAGTTAGTATTTAGGATCATAGACTTATATGTTAGAAAGGATTTTAGAAGACAATTAATCCAACTTCCATTCATTTTACAGATAACCAAGATGAAAACCAGAGATAAGTGGCAGTAAGTGGAAGAGCCAGAATTTAATCCAGGTCTTCTCACTACAAAATCAACACTCCAGTTCAACCACTGTGATTTTAGATGAGGGGAACCTGATGCCTAGAGACTCTGAATGACTTGCCCAAGGTCACAGAGCTAGTTGGTGGTAGAGCCAGGCCTAAGATCCAGATCTGACTTTAATTCCAATGCTCTTTCCAACACATCATCATTACTCAGAGAAAATGATGAGAATGATGTCAGAGTTTCCCCAGAAGGAGTCTGTTTTAAAGCAACACCGACATAGACTGTTGTACACCCTTATGTATACAGACATATTAGAATCAGGCACGATCCAGATACATGAAAACTTGAGATTTCTGAAAAAAATGTGGTGTGTCAGACCTCAAAAGTCCTATTAAGACGCTTCATTGTGACAGAGGAAAGAAATGCCAGTAGAATAAAAGCTCTGGTAGGTCCTACTTAAACTAGAAAGTCTTTGAATACAGTCCCAGCAACAGATTGTGTCTGTTGTTTGAGGACAAGTTTAAGGAGGGTATTCAAGCTAGCTACCTCTTCATTTCTCACCCAGCTGCACGCCTTTGGACTTTCCTTCCCTTTGTGCCCCGAGTTCCTTGTCATCAGGAACCTCTTCATATTACAAAATTTTATGAGACTTAGTACTCACACCTCCTTGGTCTATCAGTACCTTCTGCCCTCTGATTGTAAAGTAGAGTTAAGAGCTTCTCCCATTCCTTTTCTCCTCTTTTTTCCCCCTCGTTTTCCTCTCTTCCTCATCCTTTTCCACACCCCTTTCAGCTTTCTTTTGTGTCCTCTTTTCCCCCATTAGACTGTAAGCTTCTCAAGAGCAGGGATTGTCTTTTTAATATTTGTATCCTCATGTATACTGTCTGGCATGTAGTAGGCACTTAAATGTTTATTGATTGATGGTAGGGCTAAGTGGAGAGAAGCTTATCAGAAGACTGGCTGCTAGATGATGACTTTTTTTTTTTTGATCCATGGCAACTCAAGAGAAATAAAAGTACAAAATAACACCCAGTCCTTCTTGATCCTTTTCTGCTTCCACAGTGGTGGAGTGAAGGAAAAGATGACAACAAGGCCTAAGAATAACATTTTTAGACCATTTGCAAATATTAAGTGAACTCTTGGTACCATGGGTATACCAACACTCAACCAATAAGTACACAACCAGAGGACCAAACTACATCCATAGTGACATTTTTCCACACAGAGGGGCAAAAAGGTTTTCCTCAAAGAAGCATATAAAAGCATTTTTTTGTCATGTGCTGAAAAGCAACAAGTACCATCAGTTCCTGGGATACCTGGTCATCTCATTTTGAAATGCTTAGGGTGAACAATGAGCAAAGAGAAACCCACAAAGATGGCTGAAATATAGCCATGAGATCTGTGGGAGAAGATAAAGAAAGCATGGTACTAGGAAAATAACACTGGATTTGGAGTCAGAAGACCTAAGCTTGAATCTGGGCTCAATAACTGTGTTTATTTTTGAGTAAGTCAAACCACCTCATTGGACTTCAATTTCCTTATCTGTAAATTTAGGAGATGGGTCTAGTTCTTAACTTATTTCTGTCATGTATTCTTTTGGCAGGCTGGTAAAGCCTAACGATTCCTTTTCAGAATGTTTTTAAGTGCATAAAATAAAATACATAGGATTACAAAGGAAATCAATTATACTGAAATACCCTTAATCAAAATACATTAAAAAAAAAGTTCACAGATTCAGGTGAAGAATCCTTGATCTATATAATCTCTAGGGATTTTAACAACTCTAAAATATTTTTCTTGGCAAAGATACTCCAATTCATTTTACAGATGAGGAAACTGAGGCAAACAAGGTTAAATGACTTGCTTAGGGTCACAAAGCTAGTAAGTGCCTGAGGCTGTATTTGAACTCAGATCTTCCTGACTCCAGGCTACTGTGAATATAGAAACAAGGAAGGCTATAGCCCCTGCCAAAGATGGTGTAAAATCGGAGGGGCCAAAAGTTTGCAAACTATTAAAAGACTACAGCCTACATATATACATGGAATCCTAATAAAGCTGCCCCCAGCCACAACATTCTAACTTCCTTATGGGCCCCACTGAACAGCAGGAATGTCTTGATCTAACCACATAATCTGGCTTTAACCACACCTCAGGCCCCCAGACTCAATACAGTCACCGCCCTAGCTAGCCACTGCCCTCAGATACAATTCACACATTTAAACTGGTGTATTCCTGTACTCAACCACAATCACATCATCCATTTAGCCCTAGACAGGACCACAATATCTTACTATCCATCTTGAACAGACAGGACCACAATAGCTAGCCAGTCAGAAAGCAGCATGACCAGGGTGTTTGACCACTGAACTATAGAAAGGACCCCTTCTTTCTATTTATTACCTAATTCCTTAACAAACCCCTCCTGCCTTTTTAATATTCATAAATTTCTGTTATGTAATCAGCATTATTACACTATAAAACTGCCTGTCTTGTCTTACTAAGTTGCTGGTTCCTCTTGGCACCTAGTCCACTTCTAAAGGGCACCAATCCTCAATAAATGCCTGCACTTGGGATTAGAGGGGGTCTGACTGAATTCTTTGAGATAGTGCAGCCACGTCACACCATGAAACAGCAACATATCACATTTTTTTTTAACAACAGAATTAGAAGTCCTAGACAGTATAAGTATAGAAAGTCCACAGAGATATCAGGCTGCAACTTTTTTGCTTGAGTAGAGTGAGACAAAACCTTTTCTAATTGTCTCCAACCAGAATAATCACTGCGATTTGAAGAGGACAGAAGTGTATGAGGAGGGAGGTTAAAAGCTCAGCTTCTTTTCCCAAAGACAGACAAAACCATACGAATATCTGTCGGGGGGGGGGGGTACTGATTAAATAAGTCAGATGAGAGTCTTCCCCATGTCCACCCCCATAATCAAGCAATTATCAGACCCTGATGATTGCACTTTTACAACATTTCTTATATCCATTCCCTTCTTTCCACTAACCTTATTTCTGGCCTTTGTCATCTCCTACACCTGGACTATTGCAATAGCCTCCTAATTGGTCTTTCTGCCCTGTGTCTCTTTTCTCTAATTCATTGTCCACATAAAAGCTAAAATAATATTCCTAAAATACAGGTACAACTTGTACCTGTATGTGTGTGTACACACACACACACACACACACACACACACACCCATACCTCCTCCTCTGCTCACAGTCTCCCCCATTCCCAAAATGCTTTCCTTCCTTCCTTCTACCTCTAAGCATCCCTCCCTCCTTTCTTGCGAAGGTCAGTTCAAGCACTTCCTCCTATATAAGGCCCATTTTCCTACTCAAACTCCAGTGACTCCCTATTAGATAGAATAGTGGGAAGAGTACTGGCTCTGAATTCAGAGGACCTGGGTTCAAATTCCACATCTGATGCATACTACCTATGGGGCCTTAATCTCTCTGGGTCTTAAAATTCCTCAACTGTAAAATGAGAAGCAGCTAGGTAGTTTAGTGGATAAAACATCAGGCCTGGAGTCAGGAAGACCTGAATTCAAATCTGGCCTCATACACTAACTAGCTGTGGGACCCTAGGCAAGTCACTTAACCCTATTTACCTCAGTTTCCTTATCTGTAAAATGAGTTGGAGAAGGAAATGGCGAACCACTCCAGTAAATTTGCCAAGAAAACCCCAAACGGGGTCACGAAGAGTAGGACATGACTGAAATGACACAAGAGGATTAGATTAGATAGCATCTGAAATTCATTCTACAGATTTGGAGCTTACCTGTCAGGTCAAACATAAATCACTATGCTTGGCATTCAAAGCCCTTTATAAACTGGCTCCAAACTATTGCAGTTCCCCTTTTTAACAAAGGAACAAGGAACGCAGCTGGGACAAAAGCCTGCAGGACAGGAATTATCAGTATAGTCTGATGCAAGGACACTTGGAGGTTCTAGGACTGTCCCTAGAAAAGACAGCTGGTTCCCCCATCCCATCCTCCCGAAGAAGGGAGAAAGATTATCTCAGGAAAGAAGCAAGATGAGCAACAAGCTGTGGGACAATGTGACTTCTCCATTGGCTGCATAAAAAGACAGGATGGGGGAGCAGTTGCCTCCCAGGGCCACTGATGCAACCACTGTTGTAGCAGCTGACCTAGAACTTTCTCGAGAGAGAATGCCTAGATGAAAAGAGAATAGACTTTTTGCAAAGGCCAGCAATGGCGAAACTCCTACCTCCCCACTGCCTACTTAGCACTTGGCTTTCTCAGTAAGCCGACTTCCTATTCCTTTAAAAAAAAAAGTATTTTTGCTTTCTGTATTGGCCACATGTTTTCAGAAAGAAGCTTCTTTGTTTAAAATATATTTCACTGTGTGGGTGGGTTCTTGGGAGGATTAAAAGAGGACATGGAGAAGGAGGTTATGATCGGCTATGAACAAAGAGAGAAGGAAACTCTTTTCAATGGCTGGGATACCAGCTGGGGGCTCAAAACAGACCAAGAAGACTTTTACTGAAAGCATATTATTAACTCCCCCAAAACTGAGACCAAAATAAATCCAGACTGTCCTGGATTTCCTTGGGCAAATGACAAAGAATCAACAATAAGTATGGTGGGGGGAGAAGGCTTGGAAAGTAGGGAGTTGCTTCTCTCCACAACAAATATCTGAAGCACTTCAAAAGTTCCTATGTCCTTCACCTGAAAGTTCAAGGAAACATCCCTTCCCTAAAAAGAGAAGTCAACAGCAGCGACTTGGGAGAATATCTGCTTTGGAGGAAGAATTAGAAAAAGACTAGTCCCACTCACTGGAGAATGGGAGTCAGAAAGAGGTAATAGCCAGTGTTTTTCTTCAGCCATATAATTCCCCTACCACCACCATGGTCAGACTACCTTTCCAGCTTGATGATACATTACTACCCTTTACACATTCTACAATTCAGCTAAACTGACCATTTTATCATTCCTAACACGTTTCCATTTGCTGTCTCTCTGCCTCTGCTCATGGTCTCCCCAATTCCTGAAATGCTTTCCTTCCTTCCTTCCGCCTCTAAGCATCCCTTTTCTCTTGTGAAGGTCAGTTCAAGCACTGCCTCCAATATAAGGCATTCCTTGATATACAACCCTCTTCCCCCTACAGCTGATAGTGCTATGCTACCAAATTACCTTATATTTAGTTTGTATGTATCTATATGTACAGACAGAGTCTCCCTTATAGAATGTAAGCTCCTCAAAGGCAGAGACTGTCACCCCTCTGTCTTCATCACCTAGCACAAGGCCTGGCACACTGTGGGAATATAAGAAATGTGTGTTGATTGACTGACTGATGAAGATGAAAACAGAACATTGGATATCAGTCCAACAATTCCAACCTAATAGCTTTTAAAAAGCTGTTGACTGAAAAAATGGAAAAGGAACTATCTGAACTAGCTGATAGTAAGGTACTATCACCATTATTTTTGAGAAGTTTAACCAGTGGAAAGTTGCTGCAAGAGTCCAAAAACTGCCTCATCCAATAAAGGTCTGATCTTGTCAGATGGAGATACATGGCAGCAAAGTACAACACCAATTTAGAACACAGCTTATTTGCATCATTTTGAAAGGGAATGAGAGGAGATTTTGAGAAGTATTGTTTCACAAAACAGCATAAAGAAGGAAAGGGGAAAATAAATTTGTAGGGAGTTTTAGCATGAACTCTAGCTAAACCAGATCATATTGAGAGCATTTGCAAATGACACTGTGTAAGGCCCTAACAAATTGACATTAAAATCTGTTCTCATCATTGATAACAGAGGAATCCCTGCAGCTGAACTCCATCTATCTTGAAAGAAGCTGCAAGGTGTGGATGAAAGAGAATTGGCCTTGGAGCCAGAGGTTGAGGGTCCAAATCCTGCCTCTGCTTTGGGAGAATTTAATAATATTAGCTACGTGAATTAACTTCTCAGAGCTTGGGTTTCCTTATCAGGTAAATGGCAATGATGTTTGCAAAACCTAACTCACAGAGTTGTTAGGAGGAATGAGTCTTGAAGACCCTGAAAGCATGAGATTAATGTGCTAAATAGTTATTTATCATTACTACTACATTGGGCAGCTAGGTGGTGCAATGGATAGAGTGCCCCAGCCTGGAGTAAGGAAGATCTGAGTTCAAATCCAGTCTCAGACACTTACTATGTGACCCTAGGCAAATCACTTAACCCTGTTTGCCTCAGTTTCCTCATCTATAAAATGAACTAGAAATGGAAATGGCAAACCACTCCAGCATCTTTGCCAAGAAGACCCCAAATGGGGTCACGAAAAATAGGACATGACTGAAACAACTCAACAACAACAGTAACTGCTATGGAGAAAGTGGCACTTGTTGATAGTGGGAATCATACCTGGCCCTAACCAACAGCAGAAATCTATACTGAAGGGAGCATGATTTTAAAGGCACCATATTGGTGCCAGATTTAACATGGACACTTGATCAGTATCACTATGGCAGCTTAGATTCCAGTGGATCAAGAGATCCACTATCCAAAGTGCTCAGCACAATGCCTAGCACATAATCGGCACTATATAAAGGTGAGCTATTATTATAATTATTCTCAATACAGGCCTGAGCCATAGCCACTGACCTGTAGGCCATTTTCTACAGCAGACCACATTTTCACAGGTACGCAACTGCCTAAGAGAAAGAAAGTGTGAAATAACCCACAGTGCCTACTGTCTTTTGCTTAAAAAAAAAAAACTGAGCAAATTCAGCCTTTAAAGGCCTTTCCGCAAACAATATGCCTTCCATAAATGTTAAGTTCATATGACTGCATGACAGATGTGACCACAGAACTCACTATGTTCGGGGCAGGTAGGCGGCACAGTGGATAAAGCACCAGCTCCGAAGTCAGGAGGACCTGAGTTCAAATCTGGCCTCAGACCAAACACTTGACACTTACTAGCTGTGTGACCCTGGGCAAGTCACTTAACCCCAACTGCCTAAAAAGAAAAAAAAAAAAAAGAAAAAAAGAAATCACTATGTTCTGTGATCTTCAAAGTACTGATAGCAAGCAAATCATAAAATAAGCAAATGTATGCTCTTACACAAAAAGTTCTCAACAGTGTCATGGAAGATGTCCTGTAATTTTTTTTTAGAGGAATTACTCATAAATGAAGAAATCCTTCATATGCTCCTGATGGTGGATGACATTAGGTTAATTACATGGAGCTGTGAAGTACTTCAAGCCCTCTCTCCTTAGTGAGATCTCGGATACCTCAAAAGAGATCAACCTCGTCATCTGCACAGGAAAGAAAGTGGATAAAGCATGTATATTGGCCAGATTTTGACACATATAACTAGCCCACTAAATTAGTCTATCAGCATGCTATCTTGGATAAACACTACAAAGGGGTAATGAATTGGGGCCAGAATTGAACACATCAAAGACATTTAACTGGATTCTACTTGAAAAAACTACAATGCGTTTAATAATCCCAAGCAGCAGCCTGCAAGAAATGACCATTTTTTTAAAAGAACATCAATATTCTCCTAGCGATGCTACATGACTGGCAATCATGGAATACCATGATCTGTGAAGGGAAAAAAAAAACCCTAAACTACAGGTGACCCAAAGAGCAATTAGAAAGATACACGGTGGCCATAAGTATGCTGTAACATATTACCAATGATGATCTGAGCATGAAAAGTGGTATAAAAGACACAATCAAGGACTCGTGTGGCTAGAAAAGGAGATAAGCTGGTCATTCAGTAAGAGTAAGAGTTAAGAAATATACCTCCTAAGTGTGGAATCCATACACTATCAACGGAACTCCAGCATTTAGGGGCAGAGAGACCTTCCAAAGAAGATCTTTAGAAAGACCTACACAAGGATCCCATAGCTATGGATGGATGCAAGCTATACTGATGGAAGGAGTATACACACTAATGAGGTCACAGATCCACTGGGTTCTAATCTCGATTCTTTTGAAAACTAGAATTGAAAACTTCAAGCAAATTTACTTAACTTCACTTAGCCTTTAGTTTCCTTTGTAAAATGAAGGTTGTGGACTACTAGATGACTGCTAAACATTCAGAATTCTATCCCCAAAATATCTAGTGTCACCTGAGTTCAAATTCAGCCTCAGACACTTACTAGTTGTGTGACCCTGGGCAAGTCCCTTGACCTCTGTCTGCCTCAGTTTTCTCATCTGTAAAATGAGGATAATAATAGCACCTACCTCCTAGGGTTGTTGTGAGGATAAAATGAGACATTTGTAAAGTGCTTTATAAACCTTAAAGTACTATGTAAACACTAGCTATCACTATTATTACTAAAATCAAAATCTGTAAGTTAATTGATATTTCTATCTTTATTACTGTATACAGACGTTCAACAATATAAATAATTTGTATTAATGCATTTGTATTGTTCAGAAACACATTCTTTTCTTCCTGAGATTTCTTAGAGACCTATTATTATTACTGAAAATCAAATTCTAAAATATTAATTGATGTCTATTTTTGTTATTGTACATGTAGATACATAGATACTGTTCAACAACATAAATCACTTGTATTTACAGATTTGCACTGTTTATAAGCACATTCTTTTGCCTTTCAAATTTCTTAGAGATTATGGGTCACACTTAGATACACCTCTTGCTTTATTAAATCTCAGCTTCTCACCTGAAGCTAAAACACATTCATTCCCTTAGCACAGGCTGCTACAACTACCTGGAATGCTTTTCCTATCTTGCCTCTACATAAATCCTTCAGTGTTCTGCTCACGTTTCATCTTCTCTATAAGCCCTTCAGTCTACTCCAGCTCACTCTTCTTCATACTTTAAATTCAAACTGCATTTATAATCAGTAACATATGGCTTCACATTTACTTGTTCTTTAACTGTTCTTTGTGTTCATTTATTCTTCCTGACTACTTACTATTGACCCCTATCTTTAAGGGACTCTGATACATTTTTGTTAATTTCCTTTGGGACCTAGTGCTATGTGAGTAAGCCTCATGACAGATTAAAAAAATGTAATCCTTCAACATTCCCCCATTTCAAAGTACACCTCTCTGAACACATGAAAAACAGCACCACCACCATAGCCATGCAAAAAACCTACTTTCCTCTGATACAGAAGTCCACTGGCCATTTAGCTTTTATACTGGCTAATTATGTATATCTCAAGACAGAGAATTTCACATCATCTCTGTCAAGAGAATTCTTTTTGCCGTGCTTCAAAGCATCAAC
The DNA here is from genome assembly GCF_900497805.2 of Vombatus ursinus. Classification (NCBI taxonomy): domain Eukaryota; kingdom Metazoa; phylum Chordata; class Mammalia; order Diprotodontia; family Vombatidae; genus Vombatus; species Vombatus ursinus. Next base: position 3,926,047 of record NW_020954626.1, read on the forward strand.
AATATATAATTTCGTCAGATTGTCATTGACACAAATAGTAACCCCACTACTGCCTTACCAGAGAGTGTTGGTGGGTTGCTGTAACCAAATATGGCATCACCCTCTAGCCAACTAGGAGGTGAGCCTCTCCACACTTAGCTGGGATACTTCTCTATCCTGGAAGTGCTTCTACCTTGGCAGGACCAGCCAGAACTTACACTCCAATAGCATTAGCCTTTGAGAAACCAGAGTCACCTTCATGCCAAGATGAGGCATTGGACTAGGACTTGGGTGGAGAACTACTTCACATTATCATCATACCTTCATGCCAAGATGAGGCATTGGAGTAGCAGCTGGGTGGAGGACTGCCTTAACATCATCATCCCATTAATTGTTCGATGCAATACAAAGAGATTTCTAGAAGTGGTCTCTCTCTGGATGTTTGTCCAGAGTGTATAATGGAAGAAGCCTACACATGCTGCCAGATATGAGCCCATTAAGACAGTGGTAATATCTGACTGCTGCTGAAAACATATTGAAAAAACACCACAGAACCCCTACTGAAAGAGCCCAAAGAGAGAAAGTATGAGTACTGGATTTGAAATCCAAGGACCTGGGTTCAAATCCCATATCTTCCCTTTGATACCAGTGTGACCTTGGGGAAAGTACTTCTCTGGGTCTCAGTTTCCTCACCTCTAAAATAAATGGAGGGCAGCTAAGTGAGGCAGTGGATAAAGTGCTGGGCCTGGAATCAGGAAGCCTGAGTTCCTGAATTCAAATTTGGCCTCAGACACTTACTAGCTGTGTAACTCTGGGCAAGTCACTTAACTCTGTTTGCTTCAGTTTCCTCATCTGTAAAAAATGAGCGAGAGAAGGAAATGGCAAACAACTCCAGTATCTTTGCTAAGAAAATCCCAAATGGGATCACGAAGAGCTGGACACAACTGAAATGACTAAACAACAAAAAAAAGGAGTGTTGGACTAGATGACCTCAGAGGCCCTTTCCAGTTCTAAATCTGCCATCCTCCAATCTGGTAATTATCTGTGATCTCTACTCCTAACTGTACAATTTAAATCCAGTCCTAATATTTCACTAAAAAAAATTCTCCCTCTCCAGGACTGTGCACTTTAGAAATGTATGGGTCATATGACCCATGACAATTCCTCGTAAACAACATATTGTAGTATTATGGTTCTTAAACCACTCTGCTACCTGTTTCTCTTTTATGGGAGAGTTTATCCCATTCACATTCGAATTTATTATTACTATCTGTGTCTTCCCCTCCATCCTATTCCACTATTGCTTTTTTTCTCTTCTTTCTCCCTTTCCCTCCTCAGTTTAGTTTTGCTTTCAATCACTACCTCCCTCAGTCTGCCCTCCCTTCTATTAGCCCCTCCCTTTTCTTTTCCCTTCACCCTTTCTACTTCCTATAGGGTAAATTAGATTTCTATACCTAACTGATCGTTATTCCCTCTTTGAACCAAATCTGATGAGAGTGAGGTTCAAACAATGCTCATCTCCCTCCCTTCTTTCCCTCTGCTGTATTTGGTTTTTGTGCCTTTTCACATGATGTAATTTATCCTTGTCTGCCTTCTCCTTTCGTCTGCTAGTACAATCCCTTTTCACTACTTAATTAGGTTTTTTACCATCATATCAAAGTCAACTTAAACCCATGCCCTCTAAGTATATCCTCTTTTAAATGTCATAACAACATTACAGTTCTTAAGAGTTACAAGTGTCATCTTCCCCTGGAGGGATGTAAACAGTTTGCCCTTATTAATAATATGTTGGGTTTTTTTTTTCCTGTTTACCTTTTTATGTCTCTCTTGAGTCTTATATTTGAAGGTCAAATTTTCTTTTGAGCTCTGGTCTTTTCATCAGGAAGGTTTGGAAGTCCCCTATTTAGTTGAGTGTCTATCTCCTCCCCTGAAAGATTATGCTCAGTTTTGCTGGCTAGTTGATCCTTGGTTGTAATCCAAGCTCCTCTGCCTTACGGAATATTGTATTCCATGCCTTCCAATCTTTTAATGTAGAAGCTGCAAGGTCCTGCATAATCCTGCCTGTGGTTCCATGATATTTAAATTGTTTCTTTCTGGCTGCTTGTGATCCATGACAATTCCAAAAGATGTGTGATGGAAAATGCTAACCACATCCAGCGAAAGAACTATGGAATCCGAATGCGGATCGAAGCATACTATTTTCGCTTGTTTTGTTTTTTTCTTTTTTGTAGTTTTCCCTTTTGTTCTGATTGTTCTTTCACAACATGACTAATGTGGAAATATGTTTAACATGACTGTACATGTGTAGCCTACATCAGATTGCTTGCTGTCTTGGGGAGGGGAGAAAGGAAGGAGACAGGAAGAAGGATTTGGAACTCAAAATTTTGTAAAATGAATGTTGAAAACTATTTTTACATGTAATTAGAAAAAAAATATACTATTAAGGGAAAAAAAAAAAAGAAAGAAATGCATGTGTGCACGTGCATGGTCTAGTTTACAGGAAGGTCTCAGGAAAAACTGCAGAAAGTCTCCAGGACTTTTTCACATGTGCAAACCTCCCAGTGTAACTCATTTTTTTCATGTGCTGTGAATAAAGTATAACAGAGAAATTTGTATCACATCTGTGAGAAATCAAATTGCCTGCTGGCCTGGCCTCCATCAAAACCCAACAGCTCAATGGAACAAAAAAGACAATTGTAGAAGTGATCTCAGGCCCTACAGGACTGTCTCACTGCAATACTATAAAGCAGATGCAAGCTAAGCCACCTTCTCTAGAAATGAAATTCTGCACCTGCAGATTTTGTTAAACCATTCAGCATAGTTGGTCGGTATTTCAAAAACATGTTCTCTCACTAATGAGAATGTCACACACAATAGAAAGAGCAAACATGAAACACTCTTTGCAAGCAGAGAAAGATAGCATAGCTCTATTCAACTCACCGTGTACCTTCCGAATAGCCCAGAGCTAGAAATTCATAGTATCACTGCTCTGAATCAAGTCATTGCTTCGTTCTATCAATTCAAGAATATTACCATGGTCAGTGCAGCAGAACAAAAATTCTGAAATAGTCTTCGGATTTATCTCAAGGCAGCTGGTGGTACAATGGATACAGTGTTGGGCCTGGAGTCAGGAAGACCGGAATTCAAATAGGCCCTCACAAAGTTACTAGCATTGTGACTCTGGGCAAGTCAGTTAACCTGTGTGCCTCAGTTACCTCCACTGTGAAACAAGAATCATAATAGCACCTTCTGTTCAGGTTTGTTATACGGATCAAATGACATGACATTTGTAAAAAGCACTTAGCACAGTTCCTGGCACATAGTAGGTGCAATATAAATGTTCATCCTTTCCCCTTCCTGAGCACACTCTAGACTCTAAAGTCTAAAGGAACTGGACAGTGCTTGCAGGATATCACAGAAAAAAAACCATTAACTGTGATCTGTTCTAAAGTATACAAGTACAATCCAGCACACAGATTTCCTGGAAATTGTCTTTGCTGGAACCACTATACTTCAGAAAGATATTCTCTGGTTTACTGAGAAAGTTATTCATTAAAAACAGCAGAAAATACTCAGCTATTTTTCCACAGAGGATGATCTCAGAATGCAGCCCAGCTTCTCCAAGGGCTATGCATAGTAAAGAAATTCACATTATCTTAGCTGTAAAGGCTTCTCACTGATCTCTCTTTTATCTCTTCATCAGAATGCAACAGGTCAGCATCACACCATGAAGCATCTCCAAGATAATCTCTGCCTATTGAATTGGAGGCATACTGAGGAATACTCCAGTGTAGGGGGTTTGTGGAGAAAGAAGACAAGACTCTCAAAGGATGAGGTATAGCTGGGTAAGGAAGCTACACAATGAAGGAAACTACTCACACCACAATGAGTTTCATATCCACTGATATATAGAAGGTTACACTTCAGTACCCATAAATAGCAATACCAACAAGATGAAACTTGCTGAAATCTGTATTAGGAAAAGGAACAAACAGAGTACTTACACATGACTGATGACATGAAAAAGAATAACATACACCAAAGGAAAAAGGATAAACTGAAGACTGGTGGCAGAAATTAATTAATTAAATTAACAAGAAAACTGAAATTTAAGCAGTACATTAGCCCATAAGAATGGAGGAAGACAGAGGGACAGCTAGGTTGTGCAGTGGATAGAGCACTGGTCTTAGAGTTCCTAAGCTCAAATTTGACCTCAGACACTTACTACCTGTGTGACCCTGGGCAAGTCACTTAACCCCAATTGCCTAAAAAAAAAAAAGACTTATCTAAGAATGGAGGAAGATGGAAACTGATATTCAGGAAACAATGAAATATCAATGAACTGACACTGAAGCATACTACTCCTGTTCACCCTGTAAGTAAAAACACAAATAAATACTTCAGTCAGTCAGTCAACATTTATTAAGAGGCTGCCATGTTCCAGGCACTGTGTCAAATGTTGGGGATATAAAGAAAAGCAAAAGACAGTCTCTGCCCTCAAGAAATTCACAGTCTAGAATGAGACAACATGCAGGATAATTAGGAAATAATTGGGGCAGACGTATGAGAATTAAGAGGAATGAGGAAAGACTTCCTATAGAAGGTGAGATTTTAGCTTGAATTTGAAAGAAGTTAAGGAATCCATAAGGCAGAGATATAGAGGGAGAACATTCCATGGATGAGGGACATGCAGTGAAAATGTCCAGGGTTGGGAAACAGAACGTCTTGTTTCTTAGAAAGGCTAAAATTAATGCTAATTTCTTTTCCAAGAGAGAAAAGATGGCCCCAAGGTTAAAAAACAAGTAGTAACTGCCCTTTGCAAATTTTCCATTCTCTCTGGTCTTTTATTAGTAGCCAGAAAATGGGAACTTTTCCTGGGTTCCTAAAGCCTGATACCTAAAGTTTGCAGGATATCTCCTTAAAGAGGTACCCAAACTCAAAATAACTGTATTTCTGATTGCCATAGAAGACCTAAGTTTATTACTGTTTTTGATGGAGAAATTTTCTCTCAGTTATCCCTAAACCAACAACCCACAATAAAAATGCATGAGCCTATCCCAGAATTCTCTCTTGGACATTCTCTTCACCTACTGAGCATAGAGGAAGGTGCAGTTTTGTAGAAAGATGACTGTTCCCGAAACTCTCACGTAACTGTTTGGCTTGTCCATTATTTACTACAATATTACGTAGGCTTGGCCATCTATTTGGAAGTGTCAACAAGTCTAGAAAAGGAAGTAGTATGAAATTAAGTCAATGGTCCAATGAGGTTGAAACTGAAATTTTGATGTGGCAGGTTTGGTTTGTGCATTATATCCTGCAATAGTTTGTAGAACTGGTCATTTATTATTTGCAAGGGTCAACAAATCTGGAAAAGGAAATTGAATGGAATTAAGTCAATAGTCCAATTAGGTTGGAATTTTTCAATAACTCGGACAAGAGGCAGAATCATAGGTCTTTCTTGGAGTCAGGAAGACCTGGATTCAAGTACTGCTTCTCAGAGCCCCAGTCAACTAAGATTAAGTTATAAATAAGTTGTTCATTCACATGGACACAGTACACTCCTCTCCACCCCCAGTCAAATAGCTGGTTCCTTTCTTTTAGCAATCCAGACTACTCTTTCTGACTTCATCGTCAGTGACATTTTCACTTCCTTACACAGAATATCTGGTAATATGGTGGTAAAATCCAAATGTGGTGATTCCACTGTTATCAATGATGAGAAAAGCTTTCTGTAAGAAATGCTAGAAAACTGGTTCCATTTAACATAGTTGTACTGCTTCCTATTTCATTTATAAATGTTTTGAAATAACCTAGTTTAACTAAGTCTCCTGGCAGGCTTTCTCCAAGCTTGCTTCATCCTCTGCTGTTTTTCACTGTTTTATGAGTTAATATTAGTCAATCTTTCACTATCCTCATTCATAATGATTTGCAAATAAGCTTATATAAATTGGTGTTGCCCTTGAGTACTATGACTCTCTACTTGGCAAATAGATCAAGTGTTTGCTTCTTAAGGTGGTGTCTGGGCTCTTTTAGTTTCCTCATTACGGCAACTATTTACAATAATTAAACAAATCCAAGACATGGTGGTAATCAGACTCAATATCTTTTTTTTTTTAATCCATTTCCCAGTTTTCAAGGTTAACCACTTCATGACCTTGGTGCAGAATTGAAAAAGAGAAAAGTGGATTGGATTGCTCTTGAAAAATTATATAGCACTTTCACAAGCTGCTCCCATGACACAAAAACTCATCTCTTTAATACCAGAATTTTCCAAGTAATACTATATCGATACAAATCAGGGAATACTTATCTCTGAAAAATCAAGATTTTATAATCTTGTAATTTTGTAATCTGTAAAAAAATCAAGAATAAGGAAGCATGGTAGGTATAAGTAGGTTGTATCATATTACCAACAAGTCTTGGCATAAAAAAACATCATCAAGGAAGTATATAATTAGAAAAGGAGGTGGGACAGTTATGGATCAAGAATGAAGTATAAAAGATGGATAGCACAAATGCTGTATTGATACCCGTGAGATATTTGTAATGGGTATAATTAGGGGAACCCTCCCCCTCTGCCCCTATTGGCTCTGCCTAGAGTACACTCCTTTAAGCATGCTGGCATGCTTAAGCTCTCCTGGCAACTTGTGGAGATATATGTGTCTCGGTACAAAGATTCATCGGTCTAGCGTGATAGGCCAATCTCTTGGCCACTATGACAGTAGTAGAGAGAGGAGTCTGCTTCAGAGACAACAGGCCACTGGGCCAGGAAAACATGCTTACTTGGGCATGGCTGCACCCTCTGGGCTCTCCCTTCCAGTCTCCAGAAGCTTGTAGCTATCTCTCTGGCCTTGGGGCTTCCTATGACGGGCCCTACTTTGGCAACTAGAGAAGAGGTTCAGCTAGGTGAGCTTGAGCTAAGGTCGAAGGCTGCCCCTTCTGCTTTGTGTTTCTTATCCTGAACATAGATGACCAAATACTGATACTGAGAGATGGACTTTTCAGGAGAAGCTACCTTGGGAGTCCAGGGATTCCTGAGCTGATACTAACTACACTACAGGAGATCCCCACCCCTATAGTTATTACCATGTTTTGTTTTGTTTTGAAGAAGATAATAATAACAATAATAGCACTTATAATAGTGCCTACTATGTGCTATGCACTTTACAAATATCACCTCATTTGATTCTCACAACCACCCTGGGAGTGATGGGGTGCTTGGGTAGTTGTACTGGGACCTCATTTTCATGACCATGTTTTTCCTTAGCCTCAGAAACACTATCTCTGGCAGTTTCTCCCCAGCCCGAGGACACTGTGCCTAGCAATTACTCATGAGTGGGCCCCAGCAAGACCCTTATCTCTCTCCCCGGTGCAGCTGCAAACAGCACCTGAAGAAATTATTAGTTTGAACTGGCTTTGCACTGGGTCATAAAGATATTCTTACCCACTGGACTATCTATACTCCCACCCTACCTCATTATCTACATCCTGGACTCCTTATTATCTGTATTCTAGACCTAAGACATATGTATACTCCCTACATCTATCTTGTCAAACAAGACATCGACTGGTGGTAGACTGGGCAACTCTCAGTTACCTCTGACCTCTAGTTAACTTAGTGATGTAGCAGGCCTAAAACCACATCTCCATGTGGGCCCCCTTGTGGGCTTTTCCCAGTGAACTCTGGGTAAAACACCTAAGCAGTAGATACAAAAAGCGCAAGTTCCTTGGAGAACTGACCACTCCTTAACCACTCCCTGATCCTGCCCTAAATCACCTAGTTAGCACCTAGTTAGCATATTTGGCACATATTTTATTGTATTTTATCCTATATAAACTTTAACTGTAACCCTCTAAGGTCGCAGGTTCCTTAAGAATCCTTGCCTGCTGAAAAGTGTAACAATAAACTTTTTGCCAACTTGACTTAAACAATGCTTGAGTCTGTGAATTCATTCCAGATGACCCCATCCTATACTCCAGTCTTTGAGGGGTCTCAACCTCTCAAACCACAACAGGAGGTACATATTACCTCCATTTTATAGATTAAGAAACCGAGGCATAAGAGGTTAAGAGACCTAAATGCCTAAGGTTAGTAAGTGTCTGAGGCCAAATTTGAACCCAGGTCTTACTGATTTCAAGCCTAGCGTTCTATCCACTCTATCGCCTAAATGACTGCTAAGAGAGGAGCTCAACCCCTGGCCTGGTTTGCATGGATCTGAAGGGAGACTTCACAGAGCTGAGTTGATGGTGCATATTTTATTGACATTTTAAAAAATATATATATACATGCATATATATATATCATTGTCACATCCTAATGATTCTCCCCCCATATACACATACTCACCAAAAAAAAAAAATCCTTCCCTTATGACAAATAAAACAAACAAAATAAATAAACACATTGACCATCAATGTACTTGTGATACAGCACAGGACTGACAGATGATTCAATTAAGATAATGTATACAAAGCATTTTGTAAACCTAAAAGTGATGTGTCAGATAGTGAGTAGTTAATAGAACAGCAATGAGAATCCAGGTCTCCAGCCTCTGGTAACAGCTCTCTTTCTAGAAAGAGGCAAAGGATTTTGCATTTAATCCTAAAGGCAATAAGAACACCCAGGGGCTCATTGATTAAAGAAGTGACATAGTCAGGCCTGGGCTTTAGGAATATCAATTTGGTTGCTGTATGTGGAGAATGGATTGGAGAGGGAAGAGCTTAGGATTCTGTGAATCCAATTAGGAGGCTACTGCAATAGTCAGGTCCAAAGTGATAAAGGCCTATGTGGGTGAAGAAAATAGGATGGATGGGAGAGATATCATGAAAGTAGAACTGATAAAACTTGACAACTAATTGGATATAGGAGCTGAGGGAGAACAAAGAGTTAAGTAAGACCCAACGTTACAAACCTGGGGGTCTGTAAAAAGGGTGGTGGCCATGACAGAGATGGTGAAGTTAGAAAAAAGGGTAGATTTTAGGGATAAAAAGTTCCATCAGAGATATACTGAATTTGAGGTATCTATGGGAAATCCAGGGGGGGATATCAATAGATAACTGGCAACAATAGACTACAGTTATTATGATATCAAGGTCAGATAGATAAATTCAAGAGTCATTTGCAAAGAGATGATAACTGAACTGATGAAATCACTAAGAGATAATCACCAAGGTATAATGATGGAAAAGAGGGCCTAGGTACAGGGGTGGGGAACCTTTGGCCTCGAAGCCACATGTGGCCCTCTAGGTCCTCAAGTGTGGCCCTCTTACTGAGTCCAGACTTCACAGAACACTTTGTTTTGGCCTAGGACATAGCTCTGGTCTACCCCTCATATAAAGGGGGCAGGACGTGGATGAGCAAAGGAGACTGAAATGGAACTATCAGACAGTTGGGAGGAGAACCAGAAGAAAGCAATGTACAAAAGGCCAGGGAAGAGAGGAGTATCCAAGGAGAAAGGGTAAATGAGAATTGTTTTTTCAGCTGTGTCCTACTCTTTGTGACCCCATTTGGGGTTTTCTTGACAAAGACTGGAGTGGTTGGCCATTTCCTTTTCCGCCTCATTTTACAGATGAGGAAACTGAGGCACACAGGGTTAAAAGACTTGTCCAGGGTCACACAGCTAGTGAGTATCTGAGGCCAGATTTGAACTCAGGAAGGTCTTTCTAACTACACACCAGATACTCTATCCACTGTGTCACCTAGTCTTAGTGTTAGACTAGATAGCTTTAAAATCACAGAATCTAAGGAATAGTAAAGTCTTCATAGGCCTCCCAGTCTAATTAAGAGATTGTTGCTAACATGAAGAGTGTGCAATTTCAGTGGGGGTCGTATTTCAAGGAACTGAAAAGTGACTGAGGATAGGGAAGCAACAAAGATTGACAACTTTTTTCCAGTAGTTTGGCTATGAAAAGGAAGAGAAAAGGGGTGGAGGGGATGGGAGGGAAGAGAGATCTAGGACAATTACTTGTCAGCTCTCTGAACTCTGGGGTAATATTTCCAAAACTAAAGAAAATATTAAAGACAAAAATTTGGTGGTCACTGAACACCTCTTCCTCTTTACTGAAACATTTTATTTTTGAGAAAATAATAACGCTTAAAAATTCACAGAAATTTATAATATTCTACCACAAACTGATTATGTTCCCTAGGAACTAGACACAAAAGATATCGAAATATATCCATATTATCAGAAAGATGGCACTGAAAAGAACATGGGGAGGGAGGCTGGAAAAGAAGGGAGCCAGGAGAGATAAATTCTTGTCTTAGCTCTGTTATTAAATAGCTGTGTAAACCCGGGGCAAATCATTTCACCTTTCCTAGGTCTTAGTTTCTTTATGTAAAATGAGGAAGTTACATTCTTTTCTGCTCAAACATTCTCTGATACTCTGATTTATTCTCACTGGCTGGGATATTGATGGGTGAAGCATTGTTAACATGCAATTAACTGAAGGCTTAGTTTGAAAGTCAGGGTTGGTGAAAGGGTTAAGCACTTATTCTGGTATCTGGGACTTTCGCCACAAAGATAGCGAGACTGGTTAACTGATGAGTTGCTCTATGCCAAACTACCAGAGCTATTTTATGTTACAAATCTCCAGAACTGCATTTAATATAGAAATGCCGAGTCTTTTTTTTTTTAAACAACTAAAGCACACAGCAGCACGAGCATGCACAAAATAGGTTTGCAGGGAGTAGAGAGGTGAATTCATTTCCAGAACTCTCTCGCTGTGCAAGACAATAACAAAGCTCCTGGAATGACAGACTCACATCACAGCCTACCATTCCCCCCCCCCCCCCCCCCGATGTTCCTCCTCCATGTTTACTAGAGCACAATTAAGGAAGTAATGTCTAGTAAAAATGCTGCAGGTCAGGATTCTTATAATTCCCAAAGACAATTATTGACAGTGAGATGACATAGTGTAATATTGGATTTACTGCTTCCCTTTGCTAGGGGCATGACAAGGCCAACCCAAAGAACATTTAAAAGAAAATCTCTCTCATAGAATTAATCTGTAGTTTTAAAAATATACTTCAAAAATATATTTAGAGAAATGCAAAGTATACATTATTTACATATTTGCCCATTCCTGGGCACGTTAACATCCTAAAAGTAGCCTTGTCTTTGGTTGGCAGTCATGCCCACCAGAACACACCTGCAAATCATAGTTCCAAGTCATAGAAATACTGATTTGGACCTGGAAGCAACTTCCAAGGCCATCTGTTTGGTAAATAAGGAAACTGAGGCCCAGGGAGGTGAAATGGTCACACAGGTACTAAGTAGCAGAAGCAGGATTTAAATACGGCTCCTCTGACTCCAAATCCAGGACCAGGAAAGGCTAGACCTCCCCCCACCTTGGAGGAAAGGGGAGAGGGAGGAGTTCAGTTTCAGTCCTCTCCTTCCCAATACCCCCATTTTCTAGATTTTGAGGGAGGGGACCCCCTAGACCTATGATTTCATCAGGACAGGGAACTCTCAGTTTGGACACTTCTCAGAACAGGGAGATCCCTCCTCTGCAGATCAACAGTAACAAAGTCCTCAGAGAATTTGCCTGGAGCTCTGAGAGGTCACCAGACCTGTCCCATAGCTAGTATTGGTCAGAAACTTGAACTTCCTGTTGTTCGGTTGTAATCGCCTCTATATGACCCCATTTGGAGTTTTCTTGGCAAAGATACAGGAGTGGTTTGCCATTTCCTTCTCCAGCTCATTTTACAGATGAGGAAACTGAGGCAAACAGGGTTAAGTGACTTTCCCAGAGTCATACAACTAGTCAGAGACCAGATTTGAACTCAAAATGAGTTCTCCTGATTCCTCGCCTGGCACTCTATCCACTGCACCTAGCTGGCCTGAACTTAGGTCTTCCCTAGTCCAAAACCAGCCCTCAGTGACCTCTCCCTCTCCCCTTGACCTACCACGGTTTTATATATACGGGAAGAAGTGTTGCAATTTCATTTTAACCTGATTATTCCACAATTAGAGAATAAAAGCTTAAAATGTAAATGTGTGGTAAGTATTACTCATCAAACCTTAAACTAATCAGAGTATAAATAGGCCAAGATCAGTTTCTCTTTGAGAGGGGGCAGGGACAGAGAATTGGAAAGACACTGGGGGGGAAGGTCACATAGTCACCTAGGAGGTAAAAGTGCAGGAAGAGAGTTAGGGACATGGCTCTCTCTGCATTTTTGCCAAATGTGGATCCTGTGGTCAAATAGAACCTGTGTGGCTTGGCAGGAACATTACTCTGGAGCTGTGTGATACACGGGGTTGTTTTGCATGATCTACCATTATGCCTAATTTGGCTAGCCCCTTTTTTTCCTTTTTTTTAAACAAGGCTGATTTCTTAAAGAAATCTCATTCCCAGGAGATTACTTAAAATGAAATTTATGTAGTTATGTGACCTTGGTCAAGCCCTTTAGGTGATTTGTTTCTTAGTTTTCAGATCCTGCAAATATGATTGCAAATTTTTCCTTCTTTTTGTAACCTCGGGGCTTAGCAAAGTGCATGGGACACTGTAAGTGCTTAATAAATGTTTAACAACTACTCCATGGAACTTATGGGAGGACAGCTAGGTGGTGCAGTGGATACAGCACCAGCCCTGGAAATCAGGAGGACCTGAGTTCAAACTTGACCTCAGATACAGACTAGCTGTGTGACCCTGGGCAAGTCACCCAACTCCAATTGCCTCTCCCCACAAAAAAAAAAAGATTTATAGGAGGAAAAGTGCATACATTATGTACATGAAGTTACTTTGGACACAGACATTTGAAAAGCTGTATAGGAATGTAAGGACAGTATCGCTGAAAATTCCCTACCAATGATAATTTAAGGGTTTTGTTCAGACTCTACAAAGGATCATAATTTAAGAATTAGAAGAGACTCAGAACAGATTCTTAACTCAGGGTCCATAAATTTGGTTTTAAAAAATATTTATAAGTATATTTAAATAATCAGTTTCCTTTATAATCCTACGCACTGTATTTTAAGCATTTACAAACATTATTTCAAGAAGGGTTCTTCTGTAGACTTCATCAGACTTCAAGACACAAAAAAAGGCTAAGGACCCCCTGCCTTTGAGATTATCTAGTCCAACTCCCTAATTTACAGATGAAGAAACTGGGGAATCAAAGCCTGGTGAACTGCTCTGCCTAGGGCCACATGGGAACTAAAATGGCAGACCTGGGACTTGTACCAAGGTCCTTGGACTCCAATCCTAGCACTCTTTCCAATGTTGCACCTTCAAACTTTCAAAAAAAAAATGTTGGAGCAGCTAGGTGGCACAGTGGATAGAGCACCAAGTCTGAAGTCAGGAGGACCTAAGTTCAAATCTGTCCTCAGACCAAACACTTGACACATACTAGCTGTGTGACCCTGGGGAAGTCACTTAATCCCAATTGCCCCCCCCCCCCAAAAGTCAGAACAATATCATCCAAATGATGAGTTAACTCATTATGTAACCATTTTAAATATTTTAATAGTTATTAAATATTTATATAATATATATAATATATGTTTATATATTATATATAACTACTATTAAATAGTTATTAAATGGATTTTTTCCCCAATAGAGCTATACCTTAAGGAATCTGCCATTACTCTGGGATACTGGTTTCCATAGGTCTCATTTTTTTTTTAAAGGTACTTACACATACAAGAATACAACCTGAAATCAAGAATCTATAAATTAGTCAATAGCCAAAGTCAGTGCTTATTTTCTCTTTAAGTCTTATCAGAAGGATTGTTTGTTTGCTTAATTTGGAACCTTAGCCCAGTGGTCAACAATCTCTGGTCCATGAGTCAGATTAGGCCCCACAGATAAGTAACCATGCCAACAGCTGCTTCTCAGGCTCATGTGCCAGGGAGGCACCTCTCCTTTGACAGACTTCCTTCGTCCAGAATGAGGAATGTGAGATCACTGTGTTAAAAAATGCCAACACTGCACATGGAGATCAATTGCAAGTAATGTAGTCTCTCTAATCCTGAAGAATGGATAGTGATTGCCTTCATGAGTATGGGCTATACTCATGAAGGAGACAATTGTACCCAACAATTGGAAGGAGACTGCTAAGCCCTTCCCTACCCCTCCAGCTGTCACTGGGATGAGGGAGGGCAAATGCAAGATGGAAGGAATCATAGATTATTTATTAGAACTAGAAGGGATCTTAGAGATAATCAAGTCCAAGGCTTTGCAGTGTAGAAACTTGATGTTTAGAGAGGTGGTGACTTGTTCTGGATGCAGCCTGGGACTAGAATCCGTCATCGTAGCGTGTTTTCTTTTCTCCTGCTACCTTCCTGAGAAATAAAGGCACTAAATTCTCTAGAGAAAGTATAGGGTAGAGAAGACAGCTCCATTTGGGAGTCAAGAAAAGCTGGATTCTAGCTCTGCCACTCATTCTAGGTGACTCTGCATAAGTCACTTAACCCCTGAGGGTCCCCAGGCAATTCTCTAAGACTAAATTACAGATGAATTGTCAATACAGGGAACTGAAGTTAACATACTGGGTATTCCCCACATGTTGTATGAATCACTGTTGTTGTTGTTCAGTCATGTCTGACTCTTCATGACCCCATTTGGGGTTTTCTTGGCAAAGATACTGGAGTGGTTTGCTATTTCCTTCTCCAGCTCATTTTATAGATGAGGAAGCTGAGGCAAACAGGGTTAAGTGACTCGCCCAGGGTCACACAGCTAATAAGTACTTGAGGCCAAATATGAACTCAGGAAGATGAATCACAGATAGGACTTCTTCTCTCTGACTTAAGTATTATTACTCACTGGGAATCAATTTCTCATTAACAGATAATAAGACCCTTTTAGTTCCTCCAAGTTTCAGTTTTCCAAAATAAAAAAAAAGCATTTAAAAAAAGAAGTTAACCAGGTGATTTCTAAAGTCTTTTCTATATCTAAAATTTTCAAATTTAGACTGTAAATGAGTATGGTACATTTCCCCCATAATAGTTCTCTTTTATGATTTTACTTTTGTATTTAACTGGTCCAGAACCCACCTGAAAACTACAACTGCCAAGGTTTAGGCAGTTTGAGCACTGGACCTATAGTCAGGAAGATCTGAGCTCAAATCTAGCCTCAGACACTGTGTGATCCTGGGCAAGTCACTTAACTGGTTTGCCTCAGTTTCCTCAACTATAAAAGCAGAATAATAGCACCTACTTCACCAAGTTGGGAGATCAAATAAGAAAATATTTGTAAAGCACTTAGCACAGTGATTGGCACTGTAGGTGCTATATAAATGCTTATTTCCACCCCTACCCCTTGCAGCAAAACCATTTAGCCATAAGGTCATTAGGCTTTAGAATTAGAAGGGATTTTAGATGTCATCTAGTCAACCCCCTCACTTTACAGATAAGAATTTTGTCCCCCAAAGAAGTTAAGTGATTTACTACAGGTCACAGGGGCAGTAAGGGGCAGAGCCCGAAGGTCTTTTGACTCCAAATACAGGCCTACATTGGTCAGGAGATCAATGAATGATTTTCATACTTTGGAATGAAAAGCTAAACCCATTTCTAGATGACCCACCGTTTTTGATGTCATTCAGGATGAGGACTTTTCATCAGCGTACAAATTCCCCATCATGTAAATATCCTACAGCAATGCAGATTAACAACTCATCTCTAATTTAGAAAGCTGTATGAGGCACTCAGAGATTAAGTGATTTATCTATGATCCTAGAATGTTCCCGAGGCTGGACTTCACACCAGGTATCCCGGACACTAAGTTCAGCCTTCTATTCACTCCACCAGCTTGCCTCCGAAACTTTGGCACCCGACATCTGAATAAGGGATTTCACCCAATCCTTTGGTCAATCGCCTCTTCCGACACATGCTGGCCACCCTCACATTTCCACGTGAGGGATCAATCACAGATGACAGTCATCACACTTGCCTATTAAGCAATCAATTAGACAAATAATTTCGAATTGCACTTCCTAAACCTGTTTTTCCACAAATATGGGACATGGCTATCGTTAGTTCTTTCCACCTCTTGCTAAAATGCAAAGCAGTAACACATTCTGCACACGAAATTCAGTTCAGCTAAGAGAATCAGAAATGAGCATGTTAACCAGCTTGCTTTATTGTACCCAAGCCTTTTCTGCTCTTCCCCATATCGCCCAAGCTACTGGTTCAAATGCAACAGGTGATTGTTAGCACGCCTGAGCATATAATCTAAAAGATACAGAAATCTTCCCAGCTTCTTAACTTAGGGTCCACAGACGCCCAAAAGACTTCAGGGGTACACAATAGCTACGATTAAAACAGCCGCGGACCACAGCAAGTCAGCCCCCATTCATTCACTCGAAGAACTCAACTATTGAAGATAAAACCCCTTATCTGACTCCACCTTGACTCCAATTCCTCTAGCGTCTCTTTCAAGCCCTCTGAAGCCTTTTACTTACCTGGTAATGGGGTGCTGTTGATAATGAAGCTCTGCTTGGCAAGGGAAGAAAGCCAAAGCTTAAGAAAAAAGAATAAAGAGGCTGCCAGCCCCACGAGGTTCCCAGCTGCAACGGGGATGAGACGTACTTAGACTGAGCAGGGTGTCTGTGGGAGGAGGCTCGTGGAGGGAGGAGTCAGAAGGGAAATAGATTAACTGGGCTTGGGCAGATAAGCCTCTCTGCACGTGTGTTGGCCTGGGATGCAGAGTCTGACTTGAAAGCGAAGTTATTGTGGATCTTCCTTAGCTGGATTTGAGTTCAAAGTCCGACCTCAGACAATTACTAGCTGTGTGACCCTGGGCAAGTCACTTAACCCTCATTGCCGCCACCCCCTAAAATAATAACAATAAAATAAAAATAAAATTATTTGAGAGTATGGTGTAATGGAGCAAGGATTGGGTTTAGAGTTAGGAAATCTGGCGTTGCGTTCAGGTCCTGCCGTTGAACTTTATACTAGCTATCACTTTAGGCAAACAGCTTAACCTCCTAGTACCCTCAGGCAACTCTCAAAGACTATAAATTATTCAGGGGAGGGAGTTGCCACACCAACCACAGAAATTGTGCAACTCTTTCCCCCGCCTCCCAATCCCTGCCCCAGTCTAGAATCTAACTCCACCCCATCCCTCTGGTTGCTTCCTCTTCAGCCACTAGGACACCAAATCTAATTTTTTTTTTAAATGTGCTTCTTTGAAAATATGCTACCTCTATCCTTTCTGGCTTATTATCAAGCTTGGCTCATTGGATTAAGACCTGGAGGAAACTTTAGAGATTATCTAGCGTCCAAACACCTCATTTTTACAAATGAAGAAACGAGCCCAGAGAGATCGAGCAACCCGTCCAACAGCACAAAAGTAGTCAAGATCACTTCCAGGACTGGTATCATAGTGTAGGATGGATAGTGGATTTGGAATGAGGTGACTTGGATCTTCATTTTTGCTGTGACAGTTACTATACAGGCAGCTGGTAGCCCATTGGATAGAGCTCTGGACCTGGAGTTAGGAAGACCTGAGTTCAAAACCTGCCTCAGATACTAGCTGTGTGATCCTGGACAAGTCACTTCACCTCTGTTTGCCTCAGTTTCCTCATTTCTAAAATGGGAATAATAATAGCACCTATCTCCCAGGGTTTTTGTGAGGATCAAATGAGATAATTATTGTAAAGCACTTAGCACAGAGCCTGGCACATAGTAAGCACTATATAAATGTTAGCTATAGTTTCATGGTTTGTATATAGAGCACTTAACCTTTCTGAAACTCAGTTTCTCATCTGTAACATGGAGATAAAAATAGAATATCACCAGGACCTGTGATTTCACTGACATAAGGAATTCCTGGAAGGGAGAACTGCCTCTACCTATGCAAGTTGGCATCCTCTTTGTAACTTGCAGACTTAGAAAGTTGCCTAGAGAACTGAGAGGTAAAGTCACATACCTTGGGACATACAACCTATAGCAAAGTCATCAATAGGTAGTAAAGGCAGCACTTGAACCCGGGTTTTATTGCTACAGAAGGCAACTCTCCATGCACTGCCCCTCCCTTCCTTGCTCTGATAGGGAATCTAGAGAGATCTGGGTTCAAGTGCAGATTGTGAGATATTTTCTCAATATAGATCCAGGCAAGTCAATTAACCTCTCAATGAGGTTGCCCCAGGCAACATTCAAAGTATAGGTTGCAGAACTGTATCTAACCCATGTTGGTAGTAAATGCTTCTTCATTGGATAGTCCATGTACCAATCACGGGTCCAGATTTAAAAAAAATAATAATAATAAATCTGAAAAAAAAATAGAGAAAAGAATGAAGGGAGGTACAGAAGCAAACAGGAAATTTTCACTAAAATTACACTTTAAAAATTTGTTTATTTGAATTTATGTTCTTGTTGATGGTCATTAAGTTCAGAATTTCAAAAATAAAGGAAAATGCTTGCATGACCCACCTTGCAGTATGGTTTCAAGGAAATTACTTTGTAAACTATTAATGTTCTACTGGTTTAAGATGTGTCACATATTTCTGGCTCTAAAAAAGGAAAAGAGTGATGGCAAGTTAACTATCCTAAGGGACAGAAGGTTGATGAATAAGTGTGAGAGGGAAAGTGGGGGAAAAAAGCCCAAACATTTCTGTAGAATGTAATTATAGCTGTATAGCGGTAGTGCTGTAGGTGGTACATATAGATGTATGTATGTATATGTGTGTGTGTATATCTAAAATACAAAATAAAACTACATTAAATATATTTATATTTTTATATTAAATTTATACAAATAAAATATTTTAAACTATATTAAAATTTTAAATATGTAATGTGTGAATATATCTAAAACATATAACATACACACATACATACACAAATACACACGTATATACAAAGACATATATATGTATATATTTTTGTTTTGTTTTGATCAAGACCTGTAATTTCATCTGTGTGGAGACTCACTACTCCCTATAACCATGCTTAAGTTCATAGGGTAATAGATTTAGAGTCTGAAGGGACCTTAGAGGACACCTAATCCAACCCCTCATTTTACAAAGGCAGAAATTGTGCTCTATCCACTGCACCACCTAACTGCCCAATTGTGCTCTATCCACTGTACCACCTAATTGCTAATTGATTGATATATCTCCTTAATGTGGACGAGTCTTCATCTTTCGGTAGATTATGTCTGAAGAAATAGCCAAAAGTCATTCACAGCCAAGACTGGTGAATAAAGTAGCTTACCTAGGTTCCTCCTTGCCTTGCTTCCAATCTCTCTGCTTTTTCAATCTATTTTTTCCCAGTCCTGCTCAGAGAATCTTCCTGTGTGCTGATCTAGTCTCATCTCTCTCTTCAGTACCCCTCAGTAGCTTTACATTGCCCATTGACTAGGGTTCAAATTCCTTAGTGTAAAATTTTGAGACCCTCCACAACCTGGAGCCAATCTACCGTTCCACCACTGTCTGACACTACTCTGCTTCTCGGGGGCATGTTCTGTGTTCCCCCGAAACTGTATTATTTTCCGGGTCAGTGAAGGCAAAAGATGACTATCTTTGGAGTTAAATTTTCTGAGTTAGAATTCTGGCTTTCATTTGCTACCTGTTTACATCTGATAAATCATTTAACCTCTATCAGCTTTAGTTTCTCTATAAAATAACTAAATGGACTAGCTGAGTTCTAAGATTCTTCCAGCCCTTATGTCCTGAAAATAATAGTAAGAAAGAAACTCCAAGTGTATTTGCATCAATGGTAGGGTCACTGAAATTAGTGTTTGCAAAAGTAACTCCTCTGAAGAAAAACAACCCTTATTTGAGGTCTTAGCATCTCTGCTCATATGTATCAGACTTAAATATAAAGTAACACCTTTTTTTTTTTTGGTCTTTTAAGGAAACATCCACATATAAATTTTGCATCTGAAACTGACTTTATAGTGAGTGGGAGGAGATAATCTATTTAATCCAGTAACCTTCAGGGCTATTAGGAGCTTTATATTTCTAATGTCAGAGCCATCTAGTTTAAGCCAAAACTGAAATAAGCGAGGTTATCTTATTTTGATCCCACTCCCCACTTCAACCTTACTGTCACCCTTCTGGGCCTCAGTTTTTTCATCCATAAAATGAGGGGGTTGGTGTAAATGGACTGCAATGTTCTTTCCAGACAGAATATTCTATAATTTTGGATTTTCACCATTCAGGGATGGATATGGCAACTTCTTGCTCTTTTCTCCTCTATCTGTTCTCTGACCCTTCATTCAGACTATGGTGTGAATGACTATCAACCCAAAATGCTTACTTCCAGGATCATAGGGCCTCAAAGGTTGAAAGGACCTGAGAGATTATTTAGTTCAACTCCTTTCATTCCCAGAGTAGCAAAGTCTTAAGGTAAGGGATAGGGAGACAGTTGAATTTCAGGCATCAACCAGTGGGAAAGAAAAGATTATGGTTGAAGTTGGGAAGGAGTCAGTACTTATTCAGGTTTGATAAAAACTTCCTAGCAAAGAGCTATCCAAAAATGAAATGGGTTGCCTCTGGAGGTAGACTGTTCCTCACTTATTGGAGGCTCCAAGCACAAGTTAAATGATTATTTATAGGATATGCTATAGTGAGTATTCTTTTGGGGAGTCATGGTTTAGAATGGATGGTGGCTGAGGTCCCTTCCAATTCTAAAATTCAGTGGTGCTGTGAAATCATGTCTAAGAATAAGTTTAGTCCTGTGTAGAGACTCCCATAATAGACACCTGAGGCAAAGATTCAAACTGAAAACTGTCTCATTTTAAAGCAGTGAAATTACAGCTAGCGGTAGGACATCTGCACCTAGCTGTGGCCAACTTACATATGAAGGGCAGCTTTCCTAGACGTGAAAACAGCAAGGCCAGCCCAACCAGATATGCCTGTCACCTTCTGTCAGCTCCACGTGTCACAGACAGCAGTGGCTTTGTGCCAATTATCAGCTTATCATTTCTTTCACTTAAATTCACTGTGCAAAGAAGGCAAATTGGAATTAGATGTTTTGAAAGTCCTTGAGCTAGACATGGTGGTGTACACTGGTAATGTCAGTTAACTGGGAGGCTGAAGCTGGTAAATCATAAGTAGCAGTTCTGAACCATGGTGGGCTAGGACAGGCTGGTAGTGACAGTGGAAAGCCTGCCCCTAAAATAGGAGTTCTTTACTATTGCTGTGCTGTGGACCCCTTTGGTACTCTGCTGAAAATTCTGGACCCCCTTTTCACAATAATGTTCGTAGATACAGAAAATAAAATATGCAGGATTGTGAAAAAAACCAAGTATACAAAAATAAAGTCATCAAAATATTAAGTTTGTGGATCCCAAGTTAAGAACTACTTCAGTTTAAAGCATCTCCTCCATCTGCCTTGCTGCTGTCTGGACTTCAGGTCAACAAACATTAATTAAGCACCTATGTGCCAATCACTGTCCTAAGAAGCCCTTTATTTCACAATTAGAGAAAAGGCTTAGGCTGCCATTTTCAAGTGATCAAGAGAGACAGGCTGAGGGCACTGTACAAACTGGGTCATTCATTCAACAAGTTCTGATGAAACCTCAAGAAGGCTCTTGATTTGTGAGAACCATCCACAAAGGTCAAAGCAGAACCCTGAAGAAGAACCTTTTCTCTCCCCATCTCTATATCAAGAAAACAAAGCTGTCTCTCAAAGGGAAACTTTTGTTTAGCTAGCAGAATGAAAACTCTTGTCATCATTCTGATTCCACTTAAAAATCATGAAGATTTTTGACAAGTACTTATCAATAATCACATAGAAAAAATGCAATCACATCTCATTCATTAAAAATTGTAGAAACGCAAATTAAAGCAACTTTGAGTTTTCCCCTCATACCTAGATGCTCAAAGAGGAAAATAACAAATGTTGGCAGGGCTGTGGGAAAGCAGGTACACTAGTAGAGCTATGAATTGGTTCAACCATTCTGGAAAGCAATTTAGAACTTTGCCTACAAAAGGCAAAGTTTGTCTATGTACATGTATATACATGTATGTATGTATGTGTGTATGTGTATATGTATGTGTGTGCATGCACTTTGACCTCACTATACCACTACTAGGTCTATACCCCAAAGAAAGGAAAAAGATCTATCTAAACACAACTATTTATAGCAGCTTTATTCATATTAGCCAATAATTGGAAACTAAAGGGGTGTCCTATTGGGGAATGGCTAAACAAATTGTAATATGTGAATGTAATGGAATATTATTGTGTAAAGTGATGAGATGGACAATTTTAGAGGAAACTGGGAAAATCTTTATGTTTTATGTTGCAGAGTGAAGTGAACAGAACTAGGAAAGCATTTTAACATTATAGAGAAAAACAACTTTCAAAGTCTTTAAACACTGATCAATACAATGATGAACCACGAATCCAAAAGAATGAAGATGAAACATGACACTCATCTAACAGAGATGATGAACTTAAAATGCAAAAAGATATATGTTTTCAGACATGGCTAATACAAGAATTGTTTTTGCTACACTGTGATAATATGTATTAAGGGATTTGTTTGCTTTTTAAAATTTGCTTAATGTGGGAGAGGGTAGTCACTCAATCACTTAACTAGCATTTATTAAGAGTTTATCATGTGCCAGGGCAGCTAAATGGCACAGTGGATGGAGCACTAGGCTTGGAATCAGGAAGACTCATCTTCCCAAGTTCAAATCCAGCCTCAGACTCTAGCTGTGTGACCCGGGGCAAGTCACTTAAGCATGTTTGACTACATTTCCTTATCTGTAAAATGAGCAGAAGAAGGAAATGGCAAACCACTTCACGATCTTTGCCTAGAAAATCTCAATGGGGTCACAGAGAGTTGGACACAACTGAAAAGTGACTGAACTGAATTATGTGCCAGACACTGTGTTGAGTGATGAGGACACAAAGAAAGGGGGAAAACATAGTCTCTGCTCTCAAAGAGCTTACAGTCAAATGGAGGAGACAACTTGAAAATAACTGTGTGTAAACAAACTATATACCAGATAAATTGAGAGTAATCTCAGAGGGGAAGGACTAAAATTAAGGAAAACTGGGAATGACTTTTTCAAGTAGGTAGTTCTCTAGCTGAAACTTGAAGGAAGCTAGAGAAGCTAGGAGGTAGAGATAAAAAGGGACGGAGATCAATTAAAAATATTTATTACTGCAAAAAAATTTTTTAAAGCTTGAAAAAACATGATAAAAAAAAACATGAAGAGGAGAGACAGCTCTGGCACTGGGCAAAATTGTGAAGTAGTTTAAATTTGTCTTCAGCTCTCATCCCAGGTACCCCTTTCTTTGTACTTTTTAACTATCATGTGTTGTCTCTGCACATCTTCTTGTACAGCTAGAGTATTCTTAGTCTGACCTTGGAAGATAATCCTAAAACTCTCTCTATGGAACGATTTTGATATCAGAGGCAATGGAGCATAGTAGAAAAAGTACTGGATATAAAGTCTTGACAGACCTGGTTCCAGGCCCATCTCTGACAATTACTAGCTATGTGGCCATGAACAATTCACTTAACCTGCATTTACTTCTGTTTCCTTATCTGTAAAGGTGTTTTGTGATACCTATGGTACAGAAATTCTTAAGCCTTTTTTAAAGGCATGGACCCTTCCAGCAGTCTGGTGAAGCCTACAGTCCCCCTTCTCAAAATAATTTAAATGCATAAAATAAAATACGATTATAAAGAAAACCAACAATATTGAAATACTGTTATCAAAATATTTTCAAAAACAGGTTAAAAAACACCATGAGTCCTAAGTTCACTATGTACTTCATAGGGTTGTTATAAGAATGAAATGTATGTACAATGCTTTGCAAACCTTAAATTAAACCTTAATTAAATATTAAATTAAATTAATTATGTAATTAAATAAAACCTTAAATTAAATATACACCAACTATTATTATCTGTTATTTACAATTCAGTATGACTTTAAATCAAAGTACTACCTGTCCCAGAAGTATTTGCTTCTCTTGATCACTTAATAAGGACTCACTAAGGTATATAATAGGGATACCTAGGTAATGCAATGCATAGAGCACCAGACCTCGAGTCAGTAAGATCTGAGTTCAAATGTGACCCCAGACACTTAGTAGTTAGGTGACCCTGGGCAAGTCACTTAACCCCTATTTGCCTCAGTTCCTCATCTGTAAAATGAGGATACGCTGGAGAAGAAAATGGCAAACCACTCCAGTGTCTTTGCCAAGGAAATCCCTCATATAAGTCCATGGGGTCACAAAGAGTCAGATGCAACTGAATAACAACAAAAGTGCACAACAATTTATCTTTTTCTTTCAGGGTTCAGGGTTTCACCGACTATTTTCAAAATCACGGAAAAGTAACATGGGAATTTGTAGAATTTTATAACTGGAGAAGTCCATAGGAAAAAAGTCCTATTTAAATTTTATACTTTACAGATGAGGAAACGAAGGCCAGAGTGGTGGTGACTTATCTAAGTAACACATTTAGTTAACCATAGAACTAGACCAGAACTGAACTGGCTCCTCGAGGGCCTCAACCCCTGCATGACCCTTTCATGAGGTCTTTGAGGTCAAAATTATTTTCATAATAATACTAAGACATTTTAATTTTTAATACAATAAATATTAATAGCTGTAACCCACATAAACAAAAGCTCTTTGGAGTCCTTGATAGCTGAATGTAAAGGGATCCTGACACCAAAAAGTTTGAGAACCACTGATCTAGACCATGATGTAGCTGTTTTTCCAAATGTAAAGTGTATCCAGGACAATGGCATTTAGAACTGGTGGTATCACTTCTGGATTAGGAGTTAGGAGACCTGAATTACATTCCTGCCTCAACTGTTAACCAGCTATAAGGACCTTGGAGCCATTCATTTCCTCATCTGCAAAATGAAAATAATACCTGCCCAAGGTTATGAGAAGCTCAAATGAGATAAAGCATGCATAAGTGCTTTGAAAAGTATAAAGTGCCTGGTATCATTTATTGTCTTTTCGCATTTGTACAATGACAACTAAGGTAAACAGGCTGATGGTACAATACATATAGAACTACTGAGTCTCCAGTTATTTGAGTTGATTGAGCACATACATAGATCCATCGGCCCACCTTTTAGTTGACTCTAAGTGATCTGTTTACTTCCATGTAAATAACCTCAATTTGGGTTCAAAACTTTCAAATGCACCTGCAAAAGTTCACCAGAGATACAACTTAATAGGTTCTTTGGTGTTTGAGGGATGTTTGAAAGAATTTCTGTGACTGCACCCTATCATTTCTCACAGGTGAGCTGTATGAAAAGAACATGTTCCATTCCAAAGGATTCAAATAATGGGCCACCATCTATTCAAATGTACTCTCAGTTGTACAGATTTTTAAGCATTTGACTTATGTTAGATATGTATTCATTCATTACTTTGCTCATACTATTTATTTACCTACAAAGCATATTTGTAGCAATGTGAAAATATACTTCATCATGGGGCATTTTTTATTTTTCTTTATTTCATGAGCATGGTCAAAGGGTTCATATTATCGTAGTTAGAACTGGAAGAGGACTTTAGAAGTCAAATTCAACCACTCATTTTACAGATGAGGAAAACAAGCTCCAGGGAGCTGCTTGCCCAGAGTCACACAGCTAACTGTCTTAGGTGACATTCAAATCCAGGTCTTCCTGGGTTTCTGCTTTTAAACATATTTCAGAAAAAATGAAACTTCTCTTTATATACTTACATGTCATATCATAACAAGTCACATAAATGAATTTCAAATGCATATGGATTTTGAAATTTCCACAGAACCATTCCATTGATAGCATGGTGAAGTGGATAGAGTACAAGATTTGGAGTTGGGAGACATGGTTTAGAATTCCTTATTAGGCATGTGTAATCCCAAACCAAATAGCTTCTCTGCGCTTCCATTTTCCTCATCTGTAAAATCCAGGGGAGAGGCAGATTGGACTGGATGATCTCTAAGGTCCCTTCAACTCTAAATCTATAAAATTCCCAGAGCCTCAGTTTCCTCATCTGTCAAAAGGGTAATAATAGTAGTAATAATCGTAGAAATACTACTTTCATTCCCCTACTTCACAGAGTGAAAAAGTGCTTGGCAAACCTTAAAGTACTGTATAAATTGGAGTTCTTATTACACACTCCAAAGTATGAATGACCCACATGATTGGACTATGGAATATTCTTTAAAAAGACAACATTTATGTCTTGGGAAGGGAGGTGGGGAATTTGAAACTCAAAAGCTTATGGAAGTGATTGTGGATAAATCAAAATAAATTAATTGAAAAAAGTAAAAAAAAAAAAAAAACAAGACAACATCTGTAAGAGTATAGCTCATGTATTTTATTGAACCTAAGTAACTCTTTTCAGAAGTCTAAGACATAGCATGTTTTCCCCCCTATTGGTCTCACTGACAGAGACACAGGTGTTTATAGCTAGATGGAATGTAATTACTCTAATTGGAATGTGGCTATGACATCCAGACAGTACAAACTTCAGTCTTACAAAACAATCATTATTTTTTGCTTCAGCACTTTAAAAAAAATAGAATGTTGTATGAATTAGTTGTTCCTAGAGATATAATTGAATTCAAGAGTTATTTTAATACATATTTATAATAACTTCAATAATTCAAAAAATCAGTAATTTCATCATTGTGGATACTTCCTATATATTTCCGGATCACAACACCTTCTTACCACGGTTTTGTTGTTGTTCAGTCATTTCTGACTCTTCATGACCCCATTTGAGGTTTTCTTGGAAAAATGCTAGAATGCTTTGCCATTTCCTTCTCCAGTTCATTTTACAGTTGAAGAAACTGAGGCAAGCAGTGTTGAGTGACTTGCCCTGGGTCATACAGCTAATGTCTAAGGCCAGATTTGAACTCAGGAAGATGAGTCTTCTTGACTCTAGGCCCATCGTTCTATCCACTGTGTCACAACAGCTCTCCCCTCACCTGTCGTCTCCACTATAGTAGATAATTTTTATGAGTTGCTGGGGTAAAAAAACAAACAACCATCTTTCTCGTGTGTCTTCCCATTACTTCTAATTCTTCTTTACATCATGACTAATGTGAAAATATGTTTAATATGAATGTATAAGTAGAGCCTATAACAAATTGCACACTCTCTTGGGAAGGGGGGAGAAAATTTAAACCTCTAAATCTTTTGGAAGTGAATATTGAAAACTAAAAAGAAATCAATTTTTTTAAAAAATGAAGAAAGCAAATAAACAAATTAAAAAACCCACCATCAGCTGTTGTCCAACTTTGTAGTGATGAACCTCTTTGAATTTAGCTTGGCTAGTCCTTAGTCATTAAACACATATTCCTTTCCCAGGCCCATGACTGAAATCTTTAAAGATCTGCTTGAGTATGGACTCCTTTGCAAACAAAGATTACCTCCGCTCCAGGATGGGGCATTAGAGTAGAAGTTGAATGGTTATAGAGGTAGCATAGTATATTGTAAAGAGCATTTGTTTTGATGTCAGAGGACCTGGGTTCAAATCCTGATTTTCTAACTGTATGACATTGAGGAAGTATCTATATTGAAGCTTCTGTTTCTAAATTGTTGGATCTGTGATAGGAAAATGTTTTCCTGTTCCAAATGGAATTTCTCAATAATGTTTTATTTTTCTGTAGTCATTCATGCAGATCCAATCTTAGAGTCCCTTAACAGGTGGGTGCTGGAACTTAGACTTTAACTCAATATGATTCACTGGCATAGGTGGGCAGTTGGAAAGCTCACCTTTTCCCATAATGGAACATCTCCATGGGCCTCACTTTCTCCATCTATAAAATAAGGAGATTCAATTAGATTAGGGGTGGAGAAACTGCGGCCTTGAGGCCACATGTGGCCCTCTAGGTCCTCAAGAGCGGCCCTTGGAATCTAAACTGAATCCAAATTCAGGCCTGAACTAGATGGCTTCTGAGATCTTGTCCTCCCCTCAAACTATGATCCTGTGAAAGACAGAACAAATATATCTGAGATGTTCCTGTCTGAAACTCTGAGATTAATGAAAGGATATCTTTTTGAGAATTTCTTGGAAACTGTTCTTTGAAAAGAAAACAAGATACATTTTTCACTCGTTTGAAGCTGCATAAATAGGTTTGTGACTTAGGCAATTATCTTCCATCCTGAGTCTATGGAAAGAGGACAGTCTCTCCAGAATTTGTGAGTGCAGGTTGACTGACCCTACATAAAGTTTTAAGAAGTAGGTACAACCCACAAGTGTCCCAAGCGTCCAGAGCTTTTTTTAAAAATTTAAATAGTATTTTATTTTTTCCCCAATTACATATCACGAAAATTTTTTAGCATTTATTTTTACAAGATTTTGGGTTCCAAATTTTTCTACCTCCCTGCTCTCCCCTCTTGAGAGTTTTCTTTCTGCCCTTGATATCTTACTCAGATCTGCTCTTCCCTGTAATACCCCAGACTCCAAGATTATTCCATTTTCTCAGTGCAAATGATTTTAACTACTTGTCAGGAGAAGAGTATGAAGATTTAATTAATTCACACTAAAGTATGAATAATCAACTATTCTCCTTAATCCCTCCTAGAGTTATTTGCATTGAGAGGGAGTACTTACAATCTAAACTAATCTTTAATTGGTAACCATCTGGTCTATACAACACTGTCTTATGTGGTTCTATCATTCTAAGTGTGTTAATCTTTTATTGTTGATATAATTCTATGACAACAGAGACCTTGAAAAACAGGAGCTATATTTTGTGCTTCTTTTGTATCTCCCACAGTATCTAGAACAGGTGAAGGATTAATTTTTGTTGTTCAGAAGGC
Organism: Vombatus ursinus; assembly: GCF_900497805.2. NCBI lineage: Eukaryota > Metazoa > Chordata > Mammalia > Diprotodontia > Vombatidae > Vombatus > Vombatus ursinus. The sequence continues at coordinate 3,954,722 of NW_020954626.1, forward strand.
CAATGAGTCTACTCTTGAATAGTGTACGAATGTTGAGGTTTGCGATTGCTATGAAAGATCAAGATCACACTTTCTGTTTTTATTTTTAGTTCTTTTTTGTAGGCAGGGAAAATGGTAAGTCACCCAGACATACAGATAGCTGCCTCCAATATTGTCTTTGTAAGGAGTTTAGTTTTGTTACAACTGTGAGGAGCGGCAGCAATAGGGTAGGATGGCATATCACTGCTGTTTAGGTTCTAACTCTAAATAAAATCCTTTTATTAAGGAGATTTGTTCTGTGAAGCTTGGATTCAGTCAAAGGTTCACACTTGAGCACCCAGAGGTCCACATGTGGCTGCAGGTTCTCCACCCCTGGTTAGCATATCACTATCCACATTTTCAAATCTGACTGAGATGATATACTATATGTAATGTGTGTGAGTGTGTGTATGTGTGCACGTGAGTGTGTAATATACATAGTGTGTCCCAAAAGTCTTAGTGCACTCTAAGGCTTTAAATAGCTGGGAAAAAACTCTAGAAACCAAAAGAAACACTTAAATATGAAACATCTGTAGGCAAGTAGGAGAAGGGTCCAGAGACAAGAAGAAAGAAGTTTTTGCAAGTTAGAGAGGGGAGAAAGAGATTGTCCACCTTAAATGGCTTAAAACTCCACTAAGGCTTTTGGGACATCCTATATACCCATTGTGGGCAGCTAGGTGGTACAGTGGATAAAGTGCTGGGCCTAGAGTCAGGAAGACTTATCTCCCTGAGTTCAATGCTGGCCTCAGACACTTATTAGTGTCTGGGCAAGTCACTTAACCCTGTTTGCCTCAGTTTCCTCATCTGTAAAATGAGCTGGAGAAGGAAATGGCAAACCACTCCAGTATCTTTGCTAAGAAAACCCCAAATAGGGTCACGAAGAGTCGGACACGACTGAAACAACTGAAGAGCACCATCAATATACACACATTGTATATATAAATGTACGTGTACCTCTCATACTGTCCCAATATTAAAGTGCTCTGCAAATGTCAGCTATTATTATCATCACCATTTGTTAAAAAAAAAAAAAAAAAATCTGTGATTTCACTGGCATAGGGAACTTCCAGTGAGGAGATTCCCTCTATCAATGTCCATCGGCACCAGCTCTGCAACTTCTAGGTTTAGAGAGTTGTCTGAGACATGGGGAGTCAGCCTGGGACACAATATTAGTCAGAGACAGACTTGAACCTACTATCACAACCATCTTCATCATCATAGTACAAACAATAGGTAGAAAGGAAAAGAAGGAAATAGGTGTTTATTAAGTATCTACTGTGTGCCAGGAGCCATCCTCACAACAATCCTGGGAGGTAGGTGTCATTATTATTACCATTTTACAGTAGAGGAAACTGAGGCAAGCAGAGTTTAGTGAAGTGACTAGGGTCACACAGTTAGGAAGTGTGGGAGGTCAGATGTGAACTCTGGTGTTCTTGACTCCAGGTCCGGTGGTCTATCCACCACACCACTTGGCTGCCTATTGAAATAAGATGCTGACCCTCCAGTGCTGGATTCCCCATTCGTCTTGGCTTCTTTGAGGGAAGCCCAGGTCTGGTCATCCACTATGCTGGCTATACACGTAGACATAGACATAGACAAAGATAGAGAGATAGGCGGAAAGAGACAGATAGGAAGACAGAGAAAAGGAGGTAATAAGAGGCAGAGACAGACAGAAGGAAACAAAGAGACAGAGACAGAAAGAGAGAGCCACAGAGGGGCAGTAAGACAGAGGCAGAGACGCAGAGACAGACAGAAAGACAAAGAGAGAGACACACACACATAGAGACGGGGATCACAGAGAGAAATCTCAGAAAGCCTTAGATCTGATTCCCCTAGAGTACAGACATAGAAGAACCATTGTTTTTAGGTAGAGGGCCATATGAGGCTGGTAACATCACAGTACAGAGACAGGGAATTTCTGAGTGAGTTTACTGGCCTGCTGCCATGAAAGTCTGTGCCAAAAAGGAGAGTGACTAAACCTTACAATAAAAATCCTCCCTTAAAGTGGTGTCAATAGATTCAAAATAAGTTCACAGCAATATGGAGTGCTCTCGAATCTCGTCCCTACTAGCTAGGCCTACCTCTTCAGCTGGTTTTCATCCTTGTCCTGGAGTGCAGGCATGCCACCAGACAGCCCTAATTGTGATGAGTCTTTGTAGATGGATTGATGCTTTCCAGTTCCCTGAATCACTACAATGAGTCATGTTTAATAAACACATAGCACCTACTTCCTCTGGTATGACATCAGACATACTTGATGAACTTGAACTTCCACAGGGAAAATAAACAAAATGTGAAAAAAAAATGATTAACAGCTAGAAACAAAAACAAGGGTAAAGAAAATTAGCAGTAATTTCTGCTGAATGAAGAGTTCATTCTTTGCCCAGAATTTTTCAGCCTTAAAGAGTTATAAGATCAAGAGAGTCTCAAGCTGAATGAAATATAGTAGTTCAGCGGAACTGAGGATGTTGTTGCCAGGTGGTGGTACGTATTAACACATATTAACATGACCACTTTTGAATAGAAAAGGAATTATGAATATTTTAAGATTTTAGCCTTAAATATTTCTTAAAGTAGGCTAATGTCTATGACTCTGTGTGTGTGTGTGTGTGTGTGTGTGTGTGTCTGTGATTTCAGTGGTATGGGGAATTCCTGATGATAAAACTCTATACATGTTGTTGTTCAGCTGTTTCGGTCATAGATGACTATGACCCCATTTGGGGTTTTCTTGGCAAAGATACAGGAGTGGTTTGCCATTTCCTTCTCAAGCTCATTTTACAGATGAGGAAACTGAGACAAACAGGGGCAAGTGACTTGTTTTTCCCTCTATCAACGTCCATTGGCACCAGCTCTGCACCTTCTAGGTTTAGAGAGTTGTCTGAGACATGGAGAGTCAGCCTGGGACACAATGTTAGTCAGAGACGGACTTGAACCCACTATCATTACCGTCACCGTCACCATCATCACAGTACAAACAAAAGGCAGGAAGGAAAAGAAGGAAATAAGCATTTATTAAGCATCTACTGTTTGCCAGGCACCATCCTCACAACAATCCTGAGTGTCTGAGGCAGGACTGGAACTCAAGAAGATGAGTCTTCTTGACTCTAGGTCAGGATTCTATCCGACGAGCACCTAGCTGCCCCAGATGTTGTTCAGTTGTGTCTGACTCTTCATGACCCCATGTGGAGTTTTCTTAGCAAAGACACTGGAATGGTTTGCCATTTCCTTCTCCAGTGGATCAGGCAAACAGGTTATGTGACTTGCCTAGGGTCATACAGCTAGTGAGTATTTGAGGCAGGATTTGAGCTCAGGTCTTCCTGACTCTAGGTTCAGCAACTGTCCTGTAATTTATAGGCTTAGAAAGTTGCCTGGAGCATTGAGAGGTTAAGTGACTTGCCCAGGGTCACACAGCCAATATATATTGTAGTTGGACCTTGAATCCAGATCTCCCTAACTTCAGGTAGCTTCTCTAAGTTATCTATGATAAATGATAATTTCATCTTTTAATTTAAAAAAAATGTTTTTTGACTTGGGGGCAACTAGGTGGCACAGTGGATAGAGCACTGGACCTGGAGTCAGAAGGACTAGGGTTCAAATTCGGCCTCAGACACTTATTAGCTGTGTGATCTTGGGCAGGTCATCTAACCCCATTGCCTCCAAATGAAAAAAACATTTTTTTTTACTTGATTGCAGTAAGGAGGGACTAAATAGTAATATGTTGAGGTAGGCTAAAAGGGATGAAAGGAAAATGGGAAGGACAAAAGGATAGCATCAGCCCTTTAGGAAGGTAGAGGAAGAAGAGGGAAGGTAAGAGTTAGAAATAGATAAAATTCCACAGGAAAAAAAAATACATTTTCATTCATTTTATCTCCATATTATTGGGTTTTTTTGGGTTAAGCAATGGGGTTAAGTGACTTGCCTAGGGTCACACACCTAGTAAGTGTTATATGTCTGAGGCCAGATTTGAACTCAGGTCCTCCTGAATCTAGGGCTGATACTCTATCCACTGCACCACCTAGCTGTCCCTCCATATTAGTTTAAGATGAAAGCAATTGAGATGAGTAAGTTTAATAAGTTCCAATGTGAAAAAGACAAGATAACTTGATTTATTATTAGAGATAATACATTCAACTCCAATCCAATTTTAAGTGCCTACTATGTGCTAGGTGGGCAGTTAGATGGCTCAAAGTATAGAGCACTGGGCCTAGTGTTAGGAAGTCCTGAGTTCATATCTGGCCTCAAATGCTTCCTAGCTGTGGAACCCTGGGCTAGTCACTTAATCTTGTTTGCCTCAATTTCCTTATCTGTAAAATGAGCTGGGCAAATCACTCCAGTATCTTTGTCAAGAAAACCCCAAATGGGATCACAAATAGCCAGAGGCAACTGAAATGACAACAATGCTAAGCACTGGGAATACGATAAATAAAAAGGACAGTCATTGCATTGATACAGTCTAATGGGGGAAGGAAAAGAAAACTCAGAAAAGGAGTCAGAAAAGTGGGTGGGGGTGGGAAAGACCAAGGGCATCTTGTTCCAAGGAGTTGAAAAACACAGGTAGGGCAGCAGATACAGTGTGGAGTGAGCTCCAAAGTCCAGTTTCTGCCCTCTATAAAGGAAGGCATTGGGAGGAGTTTGGTACTCTATCTTCCAGCTCTCCAGTGGAGGGGAGGGAAGAGGAGGTTATGGGAGGTGGTGCCATCAAGGTTTGAGTTAGAGCAGTGATGAGATTCAGGTGATGAGCTTAAGCTGGGAGAGGCATCCTGTTCTGGGTGGAGTGGAAAAAAAACCAGGCCCAACAACAGATGCAAAGTGGAGTGATACTCAATTGATTATGGGATCCATGGGGAGAAGAAAGGAAGTTCAAAAGGAATCAATCCTTTTGAGGCCAGTTGATACTTCTCTAATCAGTGACAAATTGTATCCCTAACATTTACTGATCAACCACACCACAAAAGTGAACTGTGCTTGCACAAATAGCTTTTATAGCTTGCTAGCTATATATAACTCTTTACATATGTTATCTCTTTTAATCCTCACAATAATTCTGTGAAGTAAGTGCTAGTTTTATCCCATTTTTCAAAAGAGGAAACTGAGGCTTTGAGGTTATGTGACTTATCCAGGCACTAAGGCAGAATTTGAACTCAGATTTTCCTGACTCCAGATCCAACATTCTATCTGCTATGTTACCTAGCTGCCTAATAAAACACATGGAAGGTGCTTTATAAATCCTTGTTGAATTAAAGTGAATTATGAACCCCAGGTTGTCAGTCAGTCAACAACTATTTATTAATTGCTTATTATGTGTCCAGTACTTATCTAGATGGAATGTAATTTCAGAGGGAAGGCACTTATGTTCAGGGGAATCAGGAAAGGCTCTTTGTACAAAGTAGGATTTTAGTTGAGACTTAAAGGAAGCCAGGCAAGGAAAGGAGGTGTGAAAGAATGTGGATTGAACAGCATAAATGATAGGGTCTTAGCATCCTAGACTTGAAAAGGACCTCAAAGGTGATTTAACCCAATCCTTCCACCCAAATCATGAGTCTCTGTGGCAAGATCCCCAGCAAGAAGTTACTCAGTCTTTGCCTAAAGGCTTCTCTGTCTTCAAAGAATAGGAACTCTTCACTTTTCCATCCCCACTCCCCCCCTCCCCAAACTGCCTCCCACTATGGCAGCTTATTCCATTTTTTTTAGACAGGTCTAAATGCTAAGGAGTTTTTCTTTTTGCTTTCGTTTTTTTAAATTTTATATTAATTTATTTTGATTTATCAACAATTGCTTCCCTAAGCTTTTGAGTTTTAAATTTTTCTCCCCCTCTTTTTATGCTTATGATAAGCTCAAACCTACCTGCCTGTAGTTTCCCCTCACTAATTTTAATTCTGATCTCTTGGACCAAGTAGAATAAGAGGTTAATTCTCCCTTCCATATGAGAACCTTTCAACTATTTAAACACACCTATCATGCTCCTCTTCTCCTTCCTGTCCTCTCCTTCCCTCCCCAGCCAAAGCTTCTCTTCGCCAAACTTTCACAAGTATGACACGTTTTTGAGTCCTTGAAGCATCCTGATCTTCCTTCTCTACATATGTTTCAGCTTGTTGTAGCCCCTTCCAAAATGGGTCCCAGAAATACTCCAGATGTGCGCTAACAAAGGCAGCTCACTGGGAGACTATCACCCCCCTTCCTGATCTGTGATATTTCTTTTGATCAGCTACATCATGCCTCAGACCCAGTCAGCCTGGGAAACAGCTGATTGAATTTTAAATATTCAGACATCAAGAAGGTAGTGAAAGCTCATTTAAATGCAAAGAGGAAGAAAAAAGCAGAAAGGAAAGATGGGGCCTGTGAAAAAAAATCAAACAATGGGGTGTTACAGCACCAAAAAGGTTGAAATTTACTGGGTTGTACAGTTATATCTGATTTCATTGAGTTTATAAATCCCTTTTGATCCACTTCTTTACCTCACCCCCACCCCCACCCCAGCCTCACTATTCTCTATTTGTATATGTGGACTTCAAATTCCTCAGTCATATCTGAGGAAGTAAAATGGTACCTTAAGTATACCATGGAGATAATTCTGTTTAATGATCCTCAGTTGAATCTCAAGCAAGCCACAAAATAGGAAAATGGTTATTGCAGGTGTTCACGTTGTCACTTGAACGTTCTTGTAATTGATTGCAAATTCTAGGATTCCCTACAGATGTCATTGTCCTCTGCTTGCTCTTGCTTGCATTACAGGGCCTCCTCAACGACATCTGTGGTTACGCAAAAGGAATCAGTTAACAGTCCACATAGGTAAAAGCAAATGGATGAAAAATACTTCCCGACCAGACCAGTAGTTTCTAAACTTTTTTGGTCATATACTCCTATAACTCATACGAATGTTTTTGTTATTGTTGTTGAGTTGTGTCTGAATTTTTGTGACCCCATTTGGGGTTTTCTTGGCAAAGATACAGGAGTGGTTTGCTGTTTCTGTCTCCAGCTCATTTTATAGAAAGAAACTGAGGTAAACAGGATTAAGTGACTTGCCCTGCATCAGACACTGCTGTCTGAGGCTAGATTAGAATTCAGGAAGATAGTTCTTCCTGACTTCAGATTCAGTACTCTATCCATTGCACCACCTAGCTATAGTTTATGAATATACTACTGTACTAATTATATACATTATAAAATTTACACATAAAAATTAGAAATCAAGAAAGGGTTCAAATCAAGAGTTAAAATGAAATAATATTTGATTGTAGAATCAATTGAGAGCTAATGGACTTTATTGAGTTAGGAGAGTCACATGGTCAGATCTGTGCTTGACAAAGTTTACTTTGGCAGCTGCCTTGAGGACAGATGTAAGTGGAGATAGACTTGAGGCAGAGACCAGTTAGAGCCTGTTGCAATAGTCCAGAAGAGAGGTGATTACGGCTTGAACTAAAGTGGTAGCTGTGTAAGTAGAGAGAAAGGGACTGATGAGAGAGATGTTGTAGACGGACAAATGACAAGATTTGGCAATTGATTATATTTAGAGGGGTGAGTGAGGAATTGAGTTTGACACTGAGGTTACGAACTTGGTAATAACAAGGAAGTTCAGAAGAGAGATGAGTTTTGGGGGAAGGATAATGCAATGAGATTTGGGATGTACTTTGCAATCTATCCAAGCTTACTTATTCTGTGCAATTCACTCTTACTCACTGAAAACACAAAAGGGTAGGAGGTGTATGAGAGCTCTTATTAGCCCATTAGCCCAGAGTAAGGGAAGGATGCCTGCTAGAGCCGCAAGGCCATCTAGAAAGTAGAGTGTGGCGTATTCTGGGCACAGGAAGAAGAGGAGAAATTTTCCTAACAGCACCTGCGCAGCTAATGGAATGGATATCTGGTTGTGGTTAGGTTGTCAGGGGCCATAGGGGCTTCCACTAGGGCAGAAAAGGAGAGATTGGGAGCTTGCACAGCCATAAGAGGGGGTCATCTCAGGGAGCATAATGGAGATAACTCTCACAATTGGGAGGGGAGGCTGAGTCTTATCTTTTCAACCAATTGGTTGGTCATGTATCCATTTTGGTCATGTCATAGGCCCCCAGAAGACCAGGGCCCTCACTGTGTAGCTAATTGGTCTATACTGTAACAGGCCCTTAGATGGCTAGTCTATTAGGTTATTATATCAGTGCACATATTTAGGACAGGCTACACAGATAGACAATAACTTGAGCCCAGAATTGAATAGGAAAAAAAGAGTAAACTGGATAGCATCTCTGAAGCTGTACATTTCTAACAACAATCCTAAGATGCCCTCCCTGTTACCCCTCCCCAAGTCATCTTTAAAAAAACATACACAACTGTCCTACTGGTAATGCCACCTTGCTACAAATCTTGAACTAGCTCACTCTCAAAATGACCGTTGCACAAACAGTAGTGTAAGGGATATTGAAGAAGAAATAAATCAGAAAAGGAAGTCACATAATGAGAAGAAGGCATGTATAAAAAACAGCTCAAGGTACTTGTGAAATGTAAAAAGATAAATATGATGATAGAATTACTATCTTAGAGGTTACCCCTTTTCAGCTTCTTTTTATGTGTTATCTTCTTCCATTAGATTGAAAGTTCCTCAAGGGAAGGGACTGTCTTATCTCTATGTCCTTAGCACACTTAGCATAGTGCCTGGCACATAGTAGGTGTTTAATAAATTTATTGACTCTTATTCTGTTGTGATCTTCAGCAATGGAAAGAATACTCATAACAATGAGATCGTAATTCTAGTAAAATACTGAAGTTGACAGTACTCTTAAATTCTAAATCTTATATTATTTTTCCATTATATTTTTATATTATTATTTTATTATTTTTATATATTATTATTTATATATTTAATATATTTTTGATATATTATTATTGTTTTATATATTTATTTTATTATTTTCCATTATATATTTTTCCATTATTTCCATTATCACTATTAGAAAAATAACTAGTCTTTTGGGTTGACAGTGACCCATTCACCTATGAAGAATTTATATTATGGGTTAAGATTGAATTTTAGTCAAATATCACCAGTAGAAAGGAAAATGAACAAATTAAGGAATTATTCCTTTGTTTACATTTTATTGTGATTAGTCATTTTTTTAAATAAAGCCTGATATCTTTGATCAGAGGTAAGGATATGACATGCTTTGCTGTGATTAGTTTCCTAATGTGAGTTCTAGATGTTTTTATTTTCCAAGAGTTTTAACAAGGCTGGAGCTTCTATTTGAACAAATATATTTGGAAATAGAAATACCAACTGAAGCAGAATTCACAAATTTTCTAATTGTCATTTTTTAATTTGAAAATTCTATTCAATAAACATTTATTAAATTAATTCCACATGAAAAGTACTGTGGTAGATGCTGAGGAAACAAAGGGGGGAAAAACAGTCTTTGCCCTCAAAGATTTTACATTATACTTGGATTAGGCAGAGTTCAGGCATTAGCTATTATTCACAGTGTCTTTATTTTCTTATCACATAGAAGCCGTCTGTATGGCTTTACTACCCATCTTCCAGTCCTGGATTCATCTGAGAGTCCTCTTTTTCGTCAGGTAGCCCTTCTCCTCCACTTTCCAATGTCTGATTGCCAAATCCTGCCAGTTTTTCCCTCTACAATTCCCTCTCCAGTTCCTTTGTTTCCATAGCTACCTCTCTAATCCACACTCCCATCATTTCACTTCTGGATTTTACAATAATCTTTTAGCCAGACTTTCAACCTTAATCCTCTCCCTGTTTATGCCATCCTGTCCACTACTGTTAAATTAGTCAATTATCAAATAACACGTATGAAGCACCTACTATTTGCCGAGTACTGTGCTATTAATAATAAATCATTATTTATTATAAATAAAAATAAATTATCAATAAATTATTGTTTATTATTAATAATAAACAATTATTACCCACTCTGTGCCACACATGGTGCTAAATTCTGAGGAAAGAGATGCAAAAAAAAAAAAGACCGTCTCTCCCCTTAAGGAGCTGACAATTTTAAAAATTAATTTATTTTAAACTTAAATACACAATAAAAAAAGAAAAAGAAACATAGTATAAACTTAAATACTAAAACTTAAATACAAAACAAGAAAAGAAAAAAAAAAGCATTGCCATGTGCACAGCCAAATATAAAGAGAGGATTCAAAATATACAGCAATAAATTTCCATTTCAAGAAAGCCTATATAATAAATACTACACATTGCGTTCAGAGTTATCCATCTTTGCTTCCTTGTAAGTTTTCTTTTGTTCTCTGCTGTGCGCTTTTTACTTTGTTCTTTTCCCCTCTCCCCCCAAGGCTACAATTAAGTACAGATATGTATGTATGTACACATAGGTACACACACACATATACATACATATATACATCTATAAACACAAACATATACATACATAGACTTAGATATACATACATATACTTAGATATCTATAATCATATTCATATATAGACATATACATTCATATGTACCTATGTAAGACCATACTATACTTATTTGTCTTCTGTTTCTCTGAGGGTGGACAACATCTTCCTTGATAAGTCCAGGCCTTTCCGTATTTTTCATAGTCTATCACCTCATCATTTCCTACACCATAGCAATATTCCAATCTTATATTGTCTAGTTATTTTAAATAGTCTAAAACAATATTGATTAAAATGACTGACATATAGTGCAATTTCCCTATTTTTCTCTTTTGATTAAATCTATTTTAGCTTTAACTCTGTCTGAGATCTTGATTACTACCTATTTTTTTTTCTGAATAAATTCTATTCTTAATCTTTATTTTATGATTGTGCATGTATCTTATTTCCTATCCCTCCTGACTCCTCCATTTTACTTCTACCCACTACTTTGCCCTCCTATTACTTAATCTACTTTCCCATCCTCTCCCCTCCACCTTTCCCCCTTACCCTTTTGTTTCTATCTTAATTTAGAAGACTTTTGTAGCCTTCCAAATAGATATGTTATTCCCTCATTATCCCATTCTCATCAGTCTAAACACCCTTCTATAGCTAACCCCCCTTATTCTATTCTCTCACCCTCTTTCCCTCCCTTATCTTCTCCCCACTCCTTAACCCCTCAGCCTTTTTTTTATTTTTGAATTTAGATTTTTATACCTTTCTAGATGTGTATGTATTGTTTCCTCTATAACCCATTCATTCCTAATGAGAGTAGGGTTCCAGAACTACCAGCCCTTCTCCCTGATGTAATTCCTCTGTGCCAGTTCTTCCTCTAGCACCTCATTTGTATAATTACTCTTTTTACCTTTTTCTGGATGGTATTACTTTTTTGTTTGTTTGTTTGTTTTGGAGGCCATGGAGGTTAAGTGATTTGCCCAGGGTCACATTGTTAGTACATGTCTGAGGCTGGATTTGAACTCAGGTCCTCCTGACTCCAGGACCACTGCTCTATCCACTGTGCACTTAGCTGCCCCCAATGGTATTAATTTTTAGAATCACATCCTACTCAGCTCTACTCCAATCTTTCTTTCTAACTACCCAATTACTAATTACAATCTTAGACATATGGTTTATATTTCCTTTCACAAAAAGTAAACAGTCTATCCTTATTGAGTCCCTTGTAATTAGCCTTTGATGTTTACTTGATATTTCTCTTGGATCTTGTCAAATTTTCTGTTGAATTCAGGTCTTTTTGTAATAAAATCCTGAAAGTCTGGCAATTCGTTGAATATCCTTTTTTTGTTTTTGTTCAGGATTATGCTTAACTTTGCTGGGTATGATATTTTCAGCTACAACCCCAGTTCTTTTGCTCTTCTATATATAGTCTTCCAAGACCTGTGGTCTTTTAGTGTAGGCGCTGCTAAGTCTTGTGTAATTCTAATTGTGGCTCTACCATATTTGAATTGTTTTTTTTCTTGTTTATTGTAATATTTTCTCCTTGAACTGGGGGTTTCAGAATTTAGCTATGATATTCCTGTAAATTTTCCTTATAGGATCTCTTTCAGGTGGTGAATGGTGGATTTTTTCTATATCCCCTCTTGTTCTAACACTTTGGGACAATTTTCTTCAATTATTTCTTGTATTATTATATCAAGATTCTTTTTTAGATCATAGCTTTCAGGTAGTACGATTACTATAATGTTTTCTCTTCTTGATCTGTTCTCCAGTTAAGTTGTTTTTCTTATGAGATGTTGCACAGTCTCTTCTATTTTTTCATTCTTTATATTTTGTTTTATTATTTCTTGGGCTCTTATAGCTTCTCTGGCTTCCTCCTGACCAATTCTAATTTTCAAGAAGGAGCTGACAATTTAATGGGGGAAGATAACACACACACACAAATTGAAAAGCAGAGAGAAGTGAAAGGTACCTGGCGAGAGGCAGGGGTGGAATAGTGGGGAAGTCAAAGGAGTCCAAAATGAGTGTGGCCAGGTGGGAAATGAGATTTCTGTTCTGTCCCACCCCACCCCACCTCCTTAAATGGAGATCAAGTAGTTCACGACTCCATCGTCCAAACAAAAGGGCAGACGGTACTGATGAGGTGTGAGGACCAAGACTGATTGGTACAGGATAATGAGATTTCCCAGTCATAGAGTAACCTGGGGCATGGCGGAGCATTCAAAGAAGTCCAAAATGAGTGAAACTGGGATGGATATTAGCCTTCCTAAAATACTGCTTCTATTTCCTAACTCTATTACTCAAGTGGTTCCCTGTTGCTTATAGGATTAAATCTTAGCTCCTAAGCCTAACATTTAAAGCTCTTTATCACCTCTTCTTAACTCAAAATATATTCAGAAGTTCCCCAGCACAGTCCTTGCAGGCAGGTCTCTGAACAAATTTTCTGTGAATATTTTGCACATTCCTATCTCCAATTCAACCCCACAAACATTTATTAAGTGCTTACCATGTGCAAGAAATTGTACTGGGCACTGGATTTCATGCTGGTGTGACTCTAGGCTTATTACTTCCCTGCTATATCCCACAAACACACATCAAGTTTTCTTGTCTGGAATGTCTTTCTTTTCTGCTCCATCTGCTGAAATCCTACACTTCCTTAAGGCCCAACTCAAGCCAGCTGTGATATATTCAGTGGCTCTGAAATCAGCAGGTGTGTTCAAATCCCAGCTCTGCCATTTACTAGCTGTGTGTCCTGGGCTAAAACACTTACACTCTCTGAGCTTTAGTTTCCTTATTTGTAAAATGCAGATAATAGTTGTTAGGCTAAACGAGGTTTTTATGTGGATTAAATAAAATAACAGCTATGAAGTACTTTGTTTCCAACTTTAAAGTGTGATATGAGTCAGATATTTCATGAATTCTTCTGTAATTACTCTCTAAAGTAGCCTTTTCCCCTTTAAAGATTCTCTCAGCACTTGTTTATACATTACATATCACCTAATCTAACTCTTACTAATATGTTATCTTAAAATGATTCTGGTTGTTTCATTTCCCTAGCTGGAATGTAAGGTCCTCAAGGGAGAAATTATGTCTTTTATTTCCTTTGTATCCACCGCAGCACCTAGCACAGAGCTTTGTACATTAAAAGCTTAAAAAAAATGTTGGAGGGGCAGCTAGGTGGTGCAGTGGATAGAGCACCAGCCCTGAAGTCAGGAGGACCTGAGTTCAAATTCGGCCTCAGACCAAACACTTGACACGTACTAACTGTGTGACCTTGGGTAAGTCACTTAACTCTGATTGCCTCACTAAAAAAAAAAAAATTTTTAAATTTAAATAAAAAAAAAAGTTGGGTGAACTTTCATATGCATATATATACATATATATGCATATACAATATATGTATATAGAAAGAATCTTCCAAAAGACACACACATATACCTGTGTAATATATACATATATGTATGTATAAGTGTGTGTTTGTGTATGTATGTGTGTGTGTACATATAACAGAGAGAGGGAGGGAGGAGGATGGCAAAGGGGGCAAGGAGACAGAGATAGAAAGAGAGAGGCAGAGACAGGGAGACAAACATAGAGACACAGACACACACAGACATACACATAGAGAAAATGAACTCCATGACCTATTTGACTGAAGTTGTAGAATCAGTGGTTCTTGTTGTTAAGTCATTTTAGTCGTGTCTGACTCTCTGTGACCCTATTTGGGGTTTGTTTTGGCAAAGAAACTGGAGTGGTTTGCCATTTCCTTCTCCAGACCACTTTACAAATGAGGAAACTGAGGCAAACAGGATTATGTGAACTGCCTAGGGTTACACAGCTAGCAAGTATCTGAGGTCACATTTGAACTCAGGTCCTCCTAACTCCAGATCTGAAACCTAGTAGCTAAGTGGTGCAGTGGATAGAGTGTTGGGCCTGGAGTCAAGAAGACTCAACTTTCTGAGTTCAAATCTGGTCAGACACAATTGAAAAATGACTGAAACCATGGTTAAGATGAACCAAAATATGTTTACAAGAAAAGAATCAATTCAATGGCTCTGACCATATGGGTCTTAGAGTAATTGAAGTAAAGTTAAATCCCTTATTTGCTAGTAACATGGCAGAAGGAGATGTGGATCAAACCAATGATTTTAATTTCTTTTTCAAGCCATGATTATCATGAGAAACAACCAAAACAATTGGAACTAAAATTACCTTGAACAACATTATACAGGATTACAAAGACTTATAGTGACTCTGAAAACTGGTTTTGCAAAGAGTTACATGTTCCTAGGAGGAAAACAGAAACAGATAGCTGGGGGTGACTCAGGTTAAGCTAGAGTGGCCCCAGAGTCAAGCTGCCATGATACATAACCAATTCTGACATCATGCCTATGTGTCATGAACAACACTAAACTGAAACATGCCGGAACAATGACCAACCACTATTCCAAAGAACTAAGATTGAAACACACTGCCCTCCTTCTGATAGAGAGGTAATGAATTGAATGCAGATTTAGATTTGGCCATAGCTAATGCAGAAATTTGTTCTGTTTGACTATACATATTTATAAAAGGGGTTTTGTTTTTCTTGCTTTCTCAATGTGGTAGGGAAGGGACTGAGACAGAGAGTGGCTGAGACAGAAGGTGGATCTTCATTTGAAAATAAAATAATATTTCATTGAAAAAGAAACTTGTTTGATCTGATATTTGGGGCTATTTACTATTCAATCAATTCTCATTTTATATTGCTAAAAACAGATGAACTGACTATACATAGACATAGCTATAATAAAATAATTTTGTGGCATTTAATTTCCTTCCATTAACAAAAAAAATCACCTTTTCCCCATTTGTTTCTATCTTACTGATTTGGGGTAATGATTGGTCAAGAAAATTTTTATTGGATAAATCATCTCTCTATCTATCAAGACACTATCCCTCATCAGACCCTCATCAACTCCCTCATAGACTATTGCAAAGGTCTTTTCATTAATCTTCTTGCTGTCAATCTCTACAGCCCCCAAACAGTTGCTAAACTGATATTCCAAATGTGTAGGTCTTATAACGTCACAACTCTATTCAATAATTTTCAATGTCTCCTATGGCTTCATTAGAATGGAAGCCCTCTGAGGACAGAGACTGTTTTTATCTTTCTCCTCAGTGTTTAGCATTGCCCTTGTACATTATAAGCACTTAATGAGTACTTATTGATTGGTTGATTTTTTTTTTTGATGAGTTCTTTGGATTGCTACCCATTTCTGGGACATCTTTAGACTAGACCATACATCTGTACTTTTGCTAATTTATACTTACATATTCCAGAAAGCACCATATGTCTCAGAATCAAACCAGTCTCAGGAGGTGCTATGCCTAGCTGATGGTACCTAGGCATCTCCCTTCATTGAACCAAACTGTTGTTCCAGTCATCATCATTTAGGCAATATTCTGCATTTGCTACTTCTTCCCCATGTGACCTTGGGTCTATATCTCACTGAATATGTTTCCTCATCAGTAAAATGGGAAAAATAATTTCACTAGTTACCTTACAGGATTGTTGTGAGGCATGGATTTTGTAAACCTTAAATCTATATAAACTAAAGAAATGGAGCTATTTGTCTAAATCAGAAGTTCTTAATCTTTTGTGTCATGGACCCTTCGCCTGTCTAGCAAAGCCTTATGGACTTTTTCTGAGAATAATGCTTTTAAATGTATAAAATAAAATACTTAGGATTACAAAGAAAACCAATTATACTGAAATAAAGTTATCACAATCTTCTTTTTTTTTTTAAAAGCGAGTTACAGACCCCAGCTTACATCTAGTGCAAATGAAGCATATATTCTAGACGACAGGTATCAAACATCCAGCCCACTGACACAGGGACTCAAATCAGATTAAAATATAATTGGAAAATATTTAACAAAATAAATACAAATACAACAGAATATACATGGGGTTTTCTATTTGAGTTAGACAGCACTGTGCTAGACCATAGCATTATCATTATGTTTTTGGCCAACTCCATATCCCTTCATCCCTATTATTGTTGCTTTGTAAGTTAAATTCATTTTAGAGCTGTGTTCTAGGATGAGCCTGTCTCAAGCCAATGGCCCCAGTAGTTTAGGGTCCATTTTGAAACAATAGGTCATTCAACATTTAACAAAAAGAAATTTACTTAGCCATGGCAGGAGAGGGATATTCAACCAGGTTAGGCATTGGGGACACCAAGTTGATCCAGCTGAGTGAAAGTCCTTTGTCTGAGTTGCCTTTCACGATTCATCCTCTAAGCATCTAAATGCCCTTGGAGCTCCTCCTAGCTGTCCTGAGGTGATAAGGAAGTGACCTTAGTGCCTTGAGCCAATCATATCCTGAGGAAGCTCTCAATTCCTTTTAAGGAAAATTAGCTTAATTTGTATGGAGGGCAATGGGGTTTTCATAATACTCCTACCATAATCCGGAAGGAATCTTAGTGATCTAATACCATGGAGGAGGAGGACACTGAGGCCCAGAGAGGTTAAGTGAGTTGTACATTGTCACATAATAGTCATGAATTAGTCACATAGTAGTCAGTGATAGAGCAGGGATCTGAACCCAGGAGGCTACCGAAAAGTTTTTTTTTTTTTAAATCTTTCCTCTCCCATTCAAGCTGGCTGTGAATAACTGGCAAAACATATTGGTTGTCACTCACAAAGCTAAGTCACGTCAGAATCTATTGAGGAGTACTATTGAGATTCATCTACTTGTGACCATCCAAGTTACTGTGATTTTTGACCCAAGAAAAAGTTTAATTTTCTTTAGTCTAAATCTCTCCATGTATCATGTGTCTAGCTTTCTTCCGACCTTCATCCTTTGGTCAACATGATTATTTCTTGTTTACTTGGCTAATCTAGTATTTGTGTCATTAGTCTTTGTGACTAATGTTTCACCTTTTGAATTAGAGCTGAACAAAGCTACCTATAATTTCGGTTCTTTTGAAATAGACTCACATCTGTTTTCTCTTCCTGGTTTGGGTGAAGCAGACAATGTTCACGGCATCATTGGTTTTGGAGGTGGAAGGGGGATTTAGACCTCTTCCTGGCATCTTATTTTGAAGAGGACAAAACTAAGTCCCTAACAGGATAAATGACTTGCCCAAGGTCATACAGGTAAGTAAATATCAGAGCTGGGATTCCAACTCCACTTCTCTGAGCCCAGGTCCTGCTCTTCCCCAACTGGAGGTTAGAAAGGGTTGATGTTAGAGGAATATATTTATATACTTTAGTAGTAACAAAAAGATTTCTTGTGAGGATTAATAAAAGATTCTGAAATGCATTGAAATCTGTAGACAAATAAACTTCACTTATGTTGCTTTTTTTATGGAATAGCTCAATTTTCCAGGGCACATCAAACCTGCTCGTCTAGGCAGTGTAAACTTATTTCAGCTTTATGTGTCTCTGAGTACACCCCAGAGAATACCTGAAATCTTGCATAAATCAACACTGACTTTAAAAAAAATTCTCTTTTGTCAGCTTGCTGAGAATAGGATTGGTCTCAAAAGAGGCAAAGTTGGAGCAGTGATATACCCTACATAGCTAGAACAGGAAATATAGTTGTATGGGTCTGATCCTGGTATTTTGTTTCTATAGAGGCATCTTGACTATGATTTGTGAATGTCCAAGGATTCTCAAGTAAGGAGCATGTGGCTTACATGTGGTCTGAGGTAAGTATAGCGGGGTTGACTTTCATCTACATGAGGTCATTTCAGTGTAGCAAGGAAGGCCCTTCTGATAATAAAAATACTTCTTTGCTCCCTGATGCCTGAAATTTTACCATTAGGATTTCTATCTTTTGACAAAGGGAAGTTTTCAATCCAAGAGTTACCCACATTGATGAAATCGCAGGGAAAAAAGGAAAAAAAAGAAAGAAATGGTCTAATTGAGTTTGATGTTGGTGACTATTAGTGATTCATTATCTTCAAAGGAATTTAACTTTTATAGATCTCATATTCTTTATCTCCAGGTAACTAGGATAATGATTTCTAAGGTACTTTAAGATCCTAGAATCAAAGCATCTTACTAGGATGGAACACACCTGCATTATATTTGTATGTGATTTTGACTGGGTTCCTTAAAAGTTGATCCTTGTCCTTGGTCATTATTGAAGAAGCTGAGATTCAGAATGAGTTCAGTTGTCCAGGAAACTATCCCTTCATGGGAGAACACAACTTTGTTCATGAGAGGAAATCTTTTTTTTTGTTTTTGTTTTTGTTTTTGTTTTTTTTTGGTGAGGCAACTGGGGTTAAGTGACTTGCCCAGAGTCACACAGCTAGTAAGCGTTATGTGTCTGAGGCTGAATTTGAACTCAGGTCCTCCTGACTCCAGGGCCATCGCTCTATGTGCCACCTAGCTGCTCCGAGGGGAAATCTTAACGTTAGATCTCCCACTGTCAGTAAGCTGAGGGTGTAAACTTCTGTAAACTCAGGAAAGCTCTGGATCACAGTATTCATACTCTCCTGACTACATCATATCACATCACGTATAGGAGCCCTGTGTTAAGATAGTGGAAAACATCAAAAAGTCATGTCTCAAGGGAGGTGCGGTCTTCTCTCCTGGTTCATAATACCTTTTCCAAAATGAGATGTAGACTGGATGGCAAGCTGAGAGTGAAGGCTAATTAGAATCAAGGGTGGGGAGTCTGCTACCTTGAGGCCACACGTGGCCCTCTAGGTCCTCAAGTGAGGCCCTTTGACTGAATCCAAACTTCACAGAACAATTGGAGTTACTGTTGGATTTGGGTGGGGTAGGCCAGAAGTGTTTCTGGCCCCATGGTGATTAGTCTGAATGCTGGCATGTTGCTTCCTTGGTATGTGCCAGAAGGAAATCTTAAAAAGCTTACGTAATTTAGGATAGCATAAATCTATAGGTTAGTGTTATCTTTGGATATTGCCAGGGTTTTCTCTAAAAACCTTCTATGGGCAGTTGCTCTGTTATAAGAGCATAGGATTTAGAGCTGGAAGAGACCTTATAGAAAGTCAGTCAATCAACAAACATTTATTAAGCACCAACTGTGTACCATGCACTGTACTAAGTGCTGGGAATACAAAAAGAGTCAGAAGACATCCCCGCCCTCAAACAATTCACAATCTAATGGAGATTATAGGATAACAAATGGAAGGCTGAGAGGGACTTTAGAATCTCTCCCTTCATTTTACAGATGAGGAAACTGAGCCTCAAGGAGGTAAAGGGACTCATCCCTTTAAGTGCTGGAGTCAGTGAGTCAATAGTCAATAAACATTTATTAGGAGCCTACTACGTGCCAGGCACTGTGGAATGTGCTCCAGATAAAAAGAAAGGCAAAAGACAGTCTCTCTTTGCAGTCTAATGGTGGAGAACACTGGAGGATTTTAACGAAAGTGCTCCTGATACCAAATAAATCGCTAGATCGACAACACCATGAATATTTCTTAGGACAGATTTTTGTGTTTCAAGCCTGGTAGTAGAAACTACCAGATAGGTAGATGAGGTCACTTGGGAGTATATCTAGCTGCTGCAGCTGTAGCAGGAAGCTCAAATCAGGACAGTTTTAGAAATAATTTTAAATTTCCTAAGTAATTACCAGCTAAATCTGTCCCACTCCCTGCCCATTTCCTTACTTCTTGTAAGGGAAGGAGACATTTAATCAATTGCCAGGCATTTATTAGACACCTATACTATGTTATAGGTACAGTGCCAAGATCTGGGGATTTTAATAAAATCAAACAGATAAATCTATATTTTATTTATACTATGTAGTATTTATTTTGTTGATAGGGTTCAGATAATCCTGAATTTTTAAAAGATAGAACTCAAGCTATCTCCTTATTAATGGAGAGTCCACATCCTTTCAGAGACAAAAGGCGTAAGTTGAGATTGCTCCATAAATCCAAAACTAACTTTTATCTTTATCCCAGCAATGGGCTTGGATCAGACCTTTGCTTTTTTCCGCCCTTTAAAAGGAGGAATGAGTTTGCAGTTTAGGGAGTAGGAGTGTGTATGTGTGTGTTTGTGTATTGGTAGGTGGGAAGATGACAAGTGGTAGATCTAAGTATGCGCCCAGTCATATGATGGGAATAGTTATGTAATATCTAAAGAAGAGGTTTCAGGGTGGGGTGGAAGAGAGGAAATGAGGTAGAGCAGAAGTTGCTTTTACCACTGTAATTCTGTGAAAAGAAAACAATAATAAAAGCACCACTTTCAGGATTATTTGTACTCTTTCAAGGACAAATTTAGGGTGTCTTAGCTAGTTTTAAACTACTAAATGTTAAAACTGCCTTAAAACTGAATTAAGACTTTTGGCACACTTGGTATAAATACTGCATACCTATTTATGAGCTAATAATTATCTACTGTATTGTAGTACTCAGTTTTTTTTTGTAATTTTTAAAAAGTGTAGCTAGGTGGATAGAATGTTGGAAATTAAAGTTAAGGAGACTTGTGTTCCAATCCAGTCTTGTACAGTAGCTGTGTGACTCTGGGAAAGTCATTTAATCTTTACCCCAGTTTCCTCATCTGTAAAAGGGGAAGGGAATAAATACATTTGTATACTACACCTACTACGTGACAGGCTTTGTGTTAATCATTTTTTGTAAATATTATCTCTTTGGTCCTCACAACAACTCTGCAGGGTAGGTGCTGCTAATATCTCCTATTTACAGTTGAGGAAACGGAGGCAGAGGTTAAAGTGACGGGCCCAAGGTCACACAGTAAGTGTCTGAGGTCTGATCTGAACTCTATCTTCAGGCCCAGCACACTATCTACTGTGCCACCAGCTGCCTCTGGGTATAATAATTACCTTACATACACTTAATGGGTACGATAATAAGCACCTATATCACAGAGTGGTTGTGAGGATTAAATAAGATATCTGCAAAGTGCTTTGCAAACCTTAAAGCACTACATAAATTCTTCTTCTTGTTGTTGTTATTTTGGGGATTGTAAGGGTACGAGGGAGATGGGATGAGATTTGGGATAGGGGATGAGAGAGCCAAGACTTTGTTCAATTTTGTTTAGAAGCCTCAAATATAACTGTTCATCCCTGCTTTCAAAGAATCCCTCCACTTCTCCACCTGGCCTCTTTTGCTAAATATGCAAATGCCCATAAAAAGAACACT
This sequence comes from Vombatus ursinus, assembly GCF_900497805.2. NCBI lineage: Eukaryota > Metazoa > Chordata > Mammalia > Diprotodontia > Vombatidae > Vombatus > Vombatus ursinus. The sequence continues at coordinate 3,976,216 of NW_020954626.1, forward strand.
CTTCCTTAGTAGCTGTCAATAATGGGTCTGTTCATTTTAAAGAATTGTCATTGTTTCGAGGCTAAAATTGAATGAGCTTTTGGGTCCTTGATGTGAAACTGTTCCATGCCTGCCACCTACTGGCTAATATATATTACATCATCTATAGAACATAAACTAGCTTTAAGAATGATAGTTGCCTGGAAAATATGAAGGTTCAAGACTCCTCCTCTCAACAATCATTTCTTGGGGTTCTTGGGATTTCCCACCCTTGGGGTTTCTTGGGGTTCTTGCTTTTAATCTTGACAGCCGCTTTTCAAACAACTGCACTGACAGACATTTAAATGCACCTGTGAGAGGTAGCATTCTCCTCATCACCTAGCCTTCCAATATACTCCACTCTTTATTCCCACTCTCCATTTCCAATTTGTTCCCAAACCGTGTAAAGTTTGCCTTTGAAACTTCTCTCCTATTCTCTCCTCTGACACCACCACCACCCCAGTGCAGTCTCTCATCATTTCACCCCCAGACTGTTGTAATGGCTTGCTGATTGGTCTTTCTGCTTCAATTATCTCCCCACTTTAGTCCATTCATCCATAACTCGGCTACCAAAGTGATTTTCCTAAAGTGCAGGTCTGATCATATTATCCTTTCTGCACTCCACTCCCATAATCTTGAGGATCAAGCAGGCAGGTAATAAGCATTGATTAAAACATTTACTAAGTGCCAGGCACTGTGCTAAGTGTTAGGGATTCAAATAAAAGCAAAAAAGAAAAAGAGTCCTTTTTCTCAAGTAGCTTATCTTCTAATGGGTGGTGGTGGTGGTGGTAATGGAAGAAAAAGGGAGAGCTGAAAAGAATTTGGAGGGCCAGAAGTGAAAGTACCTGCATGGAACATGATGGTGAAGACCAGCGTTAGCACAGCCAGAAGGGAAATGAAGTATGGTGAGCCTGGGCCGGTCTCCAAAATGGAGGGCCTAGAGGTAACTCATCCATGGGAGAAAAGGGATGGCATGTTAAAGAGATGTTTTGGGTGGGAAACCCCTAAGCATGACAGGAACTTCTCGGGTGAAAAAGCAACTGAGTGTCAAAATCTAGAGTTAGAAGCGCTTCTGAAAGAATCAAATATAAAATCTTCTATTTGGCTTTTTTTTGTTTTTGAGGCAATTGGGGTTAAGTGACTTGCCTAGGGTCACATAGCTAGTGTCAAGTGTCTAAGGCCGGATTGGGCCGATGCTCTATCCACTGTGCCACCTGGCTGCCCGCCCCCCTTTTTTTGGCTTTTAAAACCCTTTGTAACCTAGGCCCTTCCTACCTTTCCAATCTTCTTACACTTTACTCCCACATAACTCAGAGATCTACTGACATTGGCTTCCTTTGTTGATGCTTGAATGAGACATTCCATTTGCTGACTCCGGGCATTTGCACTGGCTATGCTCCCTTTCCTCTCCTCTGACTCCCAGCTTCCCTGGCTTCCTTCCAGTCTCAGCTAAAACCCCACCTTCTGCAAGAAGCCTTTCCCAGTCTCCCTAAACTACAAACCTCTTCCTTTTGAGATTTTTTCCCTCTTTATCTTTCATATATCTTGTTAGTACATAATCGTTTCCATACTGCCTCTTTCATCAGACCATGAACACCATGAAGGCAGGGACAGTTTCCTCCCAGTGGTTAGCCTTAGTCTGGAACCTAGTAGACATCTAATAAATGCTTCTTGCTTGGACCACTTACAGTCAGAAAGATCCTGAGTTCTATCCTTGCCTTTGATATATACTGGCTATATGACTGTTGGACAACTTTTCAAAAGTTCACATTTTAAGTAGGTATTTTCTCATCCAGCTGGAATTCACTGAGGTTTAAGGTGTGAGAGGGGGGCCTAAATCCCTTTCCTGCCTAATTGAAAATAGAGGCTCAAAGTCATCTAACTCTGTAGTCTGCAACTGTAACCTCCCCTGTATTAGGAACATATTACAAAGTGTATTTGTTAAATAATTAATCATGTCCCCAGTTTTTATTTTCTAAAGATTTGCCAAACAAATGCTAATCTTTTTTTTTTTTTTTTGGTGAAGCAATTGGGGTCAAGTGACTTGCCCAGGATCACACAGTTAGTATCAAGTGTCTGAGGTCACACTTGAATTCAGGTCCTCCTGACTCTAGGGCTGATGCTCTATTCACTACGCCATCTAACTGCCCCTAAATACCAATCTTCTGAACACATTTAGTTGGATATCTGATGCATTAACTGTAGTGCACTGAATTTTTTTTGGATCAGTAGCAGATAGATTTGGGGATACCTTCTTTGTAATTATGTTTTATAGTTTAGAAGTTAAAAAAAATCAACTCTTTCATTAGCTTTTCTTTTCAGTGTTTCCCATAATAGTCTTGCCTGCTTATTTTTCCAAATGACTTTGTAGAGACTTGTAAAGAAACCCCTTAGCATATTGATTAGTATTGCAATAAATATAGAAAAAAATTTTTTTTGAGCCCTAGTGTTACTCTCTTACCCAGGCTAGAAGGATCCCTCTCATAGGACTGATCTGTATACTGATCATCTTTGAGCTGCCCCATGCCCAGCCTGGGCTGTTTTGCCCCTCCTTAGAGCTCTCTGCTCCTCCTCCCTCCAGTTCTTCCTTCCGAGGGACTCTCTATATTGATGTCAGACTTAGCGATGATGGGCTCTGGTTCTATTGGAGCTCAGAATTCCTACCAGTCTCGTGTTTCCTAGTAATAGGGTTTATAGGCACGTGCCACCATGCCCAACAATGAATTTTTTGAGTATTACATAGTGTAGTTGATTCTTGTCATTTGTGATAGTTATATTTTATAAAGTTACCACGAACACTGCATTAATGGGTACTGAATCATTGCTCTTAGGAGAAATATAGGGTTAGGTCCTTCCAAGCCTCTAGTCACAACATTTATTTTAGTACTTTCCAGAGTGACTTTATGTACCTATTGGCAAATTTCTCTTCCTTTTTCTGATTGTACCATATTGTTGATTCATTAGCATTGAACTCATGGCCAATAGTACTATACCTCACGCCTGAATGAAGCTTATCTAACACCCAGATTTTATCCATAAGGCACATCACAGCCTTCTTGCGCATAGTAACAATACACAGTACTTTGGAACTATGCTTGGGGGCCATTTTAAACAGGGAAATTACTAACAAAAAGCACAAAAATGAGAAAAAGGAGGCTACTCTTTAAGACTATAAATTGCAGAGAAGATTCTAACCTGCATTAGTAGAAAATTTCCTCACTCAAATGTTCCCTGTTCCAAGAATGCAGACAATTTTTATTAGTCTTCTGGTTCTCACTGTAGGCGTTTTGTTGTAAGCAGAGAAATCTGGGGCTGAGTAGCAGGAAATCTCTGCTGCCTGCAGGGACCAGGATGGTGAAAAGCAGCCAGGGGATTCTCCAGGCCTTGGGAGGAACTGTACTCCAGAAATGGGGGTGGGGGGAACCCTTTCAAGCTTGAGGAGAGAGAATCTCTTTAATTAGTTGGGACCCATCAGTGAGTCTAAGCCAAGGTGGTCTCAATAACTCAGGCTTTCAAACATACCCAGTCAGAGAAATCCCTAGTGGTAGATGAGATGGTCCCCACTGAAGGTTGAAGGGGAAGTTCATGAATATGGACAGGTTTGTTGTCAGGTTCAGAGAAGGCTCCAAGACTATAGGTCAACCAGGCATAAGGCATCAGCACCAATTTCTCCCCTTATAGTGATTATCAAAAAAAAGAATTTTTTTTAACCCTTTTGGTTTCTTCCTTCCTTCCTTCTTTCCTTCCTCCCTCCCTCCCTCCCTCTTTCTTCCTTTCTTTCCTTTCTTTCCTTTCTCTTTTTATTTTTCTGTTTTGCTTTGTCTCTGTCTTTCTGTCCCTGTCTCTAGCTCTCTCCCTCCCCACCTCTTTCTCTGTTTCTCTTTCTCTCCTCCCTCTATCATTGGATTTTTTTCATTCATTGGCTTTCACTCATAATCACCTCTTCCATCATCATAGACTTTCTGACTTTCAATTCATGCCTAGTCCCTACATCTTCCTTGTTCAAACTATCTACCCTCTTTGAAGACTTCATCCCAGTCTGTGCAGCTGATTTGATCATCCCTGTGAATTCTATTACTGTACCATATGACATTTTCAACACTCATTTTTAAATAATATTTGCCAAAATAGAATTCACAGAATGTTTTCTTCACTCAATCTAGGTCCAGAGTGACTTCCTATATGTCACTACTTTTGGCATAGAAGTCATAAATTAGTTTTTCTGTTAAATTAAAGGAAGGATTTACAATATATGACAATCAAATTTTTCTTGTCAATTCCACCCCAGAATTGTTGGTCTTGTTACTGGTTCAACTCCACAAAAGAAATGCTTAGCAACCTTCAAAACTCTTCAATGTTTTTGCTTTTTTCTTCTCTCTCTCTCTCTCTCTCTCTCTCTCTCTATTTCTCTCTCTCAGTAGTTCATGGGGTTGTTCATAAGTTGGTCAGTGTTTCCAAATTGGTGAGGGGATCAATTACAGCTGGTTCCCGTTGTTTTTCTTTCTTTCTTACTCCGCCATCTTTCCAAGGGTCACTTTTAAAATATTTTTTGGTAACAAATACATGTATTTTTAATAATAGAGATAGGGCATTGATAATAACAAGCATGTATATAGTTCTTTAAGGCTTACAAAGAACCTTTACATATGTTATCTCATTTGATCCTTACAACAATCCTATGAGGTAAGTGCTATTATTATCCCCATTTTACCAATGAGGACCCTGAAGATAAGAGAGGTTAAGTGATCCACTAAGGATCACACAACAAGAAAAGTGTCTGAGGTAGGATTTGAATTTATGTCTTTTTGACTCTAGGTCCAGTGCCTTGATCAATACCACATATTTTCAATTTCTATAGTATGTAAGAGAGAAATCAATGGCATGTGGTATAGTAAAAGCCTCTGGGGGATGGAAAATATTGTCAGGGGATGAGGACTGGGGTGTAGGGGAAATGGCGTTTCAGGATGTTCAAACATTACTGAGGGTACAACAAATAGCTTGTTCTGGCTTTGCCTCTGCTTTACTTTTTTTTCTTTTTCCTTTCTGTTTCAGATGCTAAGGTTCACCATGAGTTACTACTCCCTCCCTCTTTAGTCCCTGAATTTGTTGAATTATGGCTCAGGGGTTCTTCATTTTTTTGGTGTGTCATGGACACCTATGGCAGTCTGAAGAAGCCTATGGACCCTTTCTGTGAATATTTTTAAATGCATAAAATAAAACATACAAGGTTACAAAGGAAATCAGTTATATTGAAATATAGTTATCAAAATTTTTTTTAAAAAAATAATTCATGGACCCAGAAATCCCTGCCCAAGTATGCCTGGAAGAAAACTGAGATATCATCTAGAGGTCTAGTCTAAACCGTCATTTTACAAATTACTAAACTGAGGTCTGAGAAAAGAAGTGACTTGTCCAGGGTTACACAGAGTGAACATTTGAACCTAGAACCTTTGAATCTAAATCCAGTTTTTTTCCTACTGTACTACAAAGCAGGTCAGAATAAATCTCTAAAGTTAGCACAGAGACTGTTGCTTGATCAGTGGAAATATTTCCTGTTATATAAGAAAAAAATTTATATGTAAGAAATATTATCATATAGTTTTATTTGGGATTTTTTCTCAGCTCCTAATATTTCTTTTTTATTAATTTATTCTGATTTATCAACAATCACTTCTATAAGCTTTTGAGTTTTAAATTTTTCTCCCCTTCCCTCCCTGCCTCCCTCCCCAAGATGGCACGCAGTCTGATATAGGCCATACATATACATTCCTATTAAACATATTTTCACATTAGTGATGTTGTGAGTAAGAATGAGAACCAATGGGAGGAACCACCAGAAAGAGGAAATAAAACACAACAGAAGAAAAAAAATAGCAAATAGTATGCTTCGATGTGCATTCAAACTCCATGGTTCTTTCTTTGGATGTGGATAGAATTTTCCATCACGAGACCTTTGGAGATGTCTTTGATCCTTGTATTGCTGAGAAGGGCTTAGTCTGTCAACATTAGTCATCACACAACATGGCTGTTACTGTATACAATGTTCTCCTGGTTCTGCTCATGTCACGCAGCATCAGTCCATACAAGTCTTTCTAGGTTTTTCTGAAGTCTGCCTGCTCATCACCTAATGTTTCTTTATCAGACTAGAAAGAAACATGGAACCTAGTTCCCCAGAGGTTGTTTTTCCTAACCAAAATGAAGAATGGAGGGGTATCTCTACTATCATAGATATCGGGTATAGTGCAGTGGATATCAAAGTGTGATCTGGGGACTCCTGTGGTCCTCAGGACCCTTTTGAGAATCTTTGAGGTCAAAATTATTTTCATGATAGTATTAAGATATTTACATTTCTAATATAGTAAATATTAATACATGGGACTCCCCATTAACAAAAACTCTTTGGGGACCCTCAATAATTTTTAAGAGCATAAAGGTGCCCTGAATTTGAGCACTAATGGTGTAATGGAATGAGGCCTGGATTGGGAGTCAGGGGAACTGGGTTCAAATCCTGGCTTAGCTGTATGCTACCTACATGACCTTAAGCAAGTCAATTAATTTCTTTGAGCCTTAGTTCCTCATCTGTAAATTAAGGGGTTGGACTAGATGACTTCTAAGATTTCTTCTGTCTTTAAATTTAGGATGATAACCATAGTGACAGTTTTCTAGCAGGCAGATTTTCCGTATTGTCAGAGCTATAATATGGTGAGCTATTGGCTCATTACAGATAGTCTCTGGGCTTGGTTTTTAGGCATTTTAACTTTATTGTCTTCAGGACTATTCATATCAGATGATAAACCTGAAGACAAAGCAAGAAGATAGGCTAAAAGAGATGAAAAGTTTGTTGAAATTAGATTTCTGTAGTTCCTGGGAAGGGGAAAAAAAGTTCACCTCTGACAAAAATCAACATGTAAGCTGTTCATTTGCACAAATAGTACTGGGTTTTTTGATTTTGAATTCTGATACAGTTGTGGTGGGCAGCCATTCAGGATGTGGGGAATTGTCAGTCTGACATTAAGAGCTTACAAACATTCCATTGGTTTTGATAATTTAGGAAAAGATCCAAACTCCTATGTGATTGTCTATGGTGATTGACAGGCATCATGAAAATGGCAAAAATAAATAAGCAAACAAACAAATAAATAAATAAAAGCGCTCTGTTTGGTTGTTCCACAGCTCAGTTAGTGATCTGTATCTCCATTGGCTCCTTAAAAAGACAAGATTTTTGCCATTTATCTATAAAACCCAGAGGGGACATCATTTAACACAGGAGTGTCTGAGTTTTCTCTTACTCTCAAAGTTTTGTCCACACAAACATGAGAACTATCATTATTGTAGACAATAACAGAGCAGAGGCCAATGGACCGGGAAAGAAAGGACTACTAGATTTGCTGATAGAAAAATCAAGATAAAGTTGACTATTTTCTTCCATTTTACTCCTATTAGGTCAAGCTGTTATCTTAGACTGCTGCTTAAGATAAGATGCTACACGCTCCTACCTAAATTTTTGCTGTATGGGGAGAAGTATCTCAAGACAACAAAAATTCCAGCGACAGTCTAAACACCCTTCAAATCCCAACAGCGATGGGTTAGAACTGGTAAATGAAATAAAACCAGATGAGAAATTTGGAACTTAAGGTGGCATTATTAGATCAATAATCAATCAATCAACAAGCATTTATTAAGTAACTACTAGGCGCCTGCTATTGTGTAAAGTGCTGGGTATGCAAAGATAAAAGTGAAACAATTTCTGCCTCTAAGAATTTTCTATTCTATCTGAGGAGAAAAAATATACAAGTATAAACATATACAGAATAAATACAACGTAATTTCAAGAGCAACAGCAGCTGGAGGAATCTGGACAGGTTTCATGTAGATGGTAGCATTTAAACTTAATTTTAATAATTATAATAATGATGATAATATTTGTATAGTGTTTATTATGTGCCAGGCACTGTGCTAAGCACTTTACAAATATCATCCCATTTGATCCTCTCAACAAACCTGGGAGCTAGGTGTTATTATTATCCTCATTTTACAGATGAGGAAACTGAGGTAAACAGGGTTAAGTGACCTGCCCAGGGTCACACAGCTAGTAAAGGTACGATGTCAGATTTTAACTCAGGCTGAGTCTTCCTGACCCCAGGCCCAGGACTTTACCCATTGCGCCACCTAGTGGCCAAAATGCACAGTACATACACAGTTCACAGTAATGCACCACAGAATGTCAGGAGTAATTCATAGGTTGGAAAAGTAGTTTGGGTCCAATTATAAAAGACTTTAAAAGCCAAATAAAGGAGTTTATGTTTCATCCTAAAAGCAATATATAGTCACTGGAATTTGTTGAGTAGGGAGATAGTTTGGTTAGATCAGTGCTTTAGAAAAAATGACTTTGGCAGCTGTTTGGAGAATAGATTGGAGTGAAGTGAGATATGAGACAGGGAGACCAACCAGGGGGTTATTGCAATAGGGGATGAACTAGGGTGGTGGCTGAATGGAGAGAAAATGATGCATGCAAAAGATGTTGTGGAGGTAAAAAAGACAGGATTTGGTCACTGACTTGGACATGGGGAATGAGGAATAGTTTTCAATTGAGTCAAGGATCATGACAAGGTTATGAAACTAAATAACAAGAAGGATAGTTATGCCCTCAACAGAAATTGTGATGGGTTTGGAAGAAAGGTGGTTTTTTGGGAAAAGGTCAATGAGTAGAATTTTGCACAGTTTGAGATTATTACGGAACACCTGGTTTGAAACGTCCAATAGGCAGTTGGAAATGTGCAACTAGTGTTCAGCTGAGAGACTGGGGCTGGGAATCATCTGAAGAGAATCCAGGAGAGAGCCTTGGGGTACATCCACATCTAGGGGACCTGATATGGATGATGAGCCAGCAAAGGAAACTGAGAAGAAATGTTCAGACAAGTAGGAGGAGAATCAAGAGACCAGTGTCACAAAAACCCAGAGGGGAATGAGAATCCAGTGAGAAAAGGGTGGTCTGCAGAATCATATGCTGCAAAGAACTCAAGGAGAATGAAGATTGAAAAAAAGTCTATCAGATCTGTCCATTCAGAGATCACTGATAACTCTGGAGAGAACAGTTTCAGTTGAGTGCTGAGATCTTAAACCATATTGCAAAGGGTTGAAAAGAGAATGAGTGGAGAGGAAGTGAAGGTGACAGGTGTAGACAGCTTTTTCTGAGTTTTGCTGGTAGAGGCTGTTAGTCAAAGTAAAACACAGGAGACTCAGATATACAAACATTTCAAAAAATAATAAGAAAAACCCACATATTCCCTCCATTACCATCTCCATACTTGTCTGCCCAGCTCTTGATGTCATCAGTGAATGTAATCCCAGCTATGTTAGAAGCTCTGAGTCCTTCTAATATAAGGGGAAAATGTACGTATAAAGCTTGGGATATGCATGTACTTTGGAAATGTACATGTATTATGTCCTGCATATGGTTAGGCAGATTGTCACTGTAGTACTCTCCCAAGTGATGCTTTGTATGGTGCCATTTCTACTGCATAGATTGGAGTGTTAATGTGCATTTGCTTATTTTAATTTCAGGTAACAAAGGTTGGTTATCTAGAATGCTGGGAAAATCATTCTTGTTTTAAAGCACTGATGCTTGTGTTTATACTGTATGTTTACAATCATTAGACTTGCTCCAGCTGACCTTTGCAAGAGACTGCAAAGGGTTTTGGCCCAGGGGAGGAAAGTAATCCGAATTCCAAAGCATATTGATATGGGACTCTCTTCTCACTGGTGGAGGTCAATTCTTTGCACCTGCATAAGGGACAGGGCAAAGTTGGTACCTTTAGTCTGTTTGGTTTCTTTAGCTCTCTTCAGCTCGGACTTTCTCAGGCTGCTTCTGACTTTCAACTTGGAGAGAGAAGATATATGATGCCAACTTCACTTCAAGTTGCTGAAGGGAGAAAAAGACTCAGGGAAGAAATTAACATAAGAGGAGCTGGTAGTCTCCATCTTGTCCCTATCTCCAGCTTGCTACACTAGAGACTTTGGGGAATTTCTCCTTGGGTGAGGTCTTGGACTCTTTCTCTTGATTGAGCTGTTACCTCACTCCCATTGGAAAAACTTCTTCACCTTGTCTTGTCTGGCATATATCTTCCTATGTATACTTAGGGTGATTTCTGTTTTGCTAATGATACGGATAAATTATTTTCTTTGCTTAAAACAAGCTCAGTATCCTGGCACTTTTTATTAGTTATCTTGGAGTAATTGAAGAGTAATAAATGAAAACTTAGTAACATATTGACTTCAATAAGAAAATTTAACACTTCTCAGCATCCATTAAGTGCTGTCCAGATTGCTTGCTGAGTCACCTATTTTTTCTTGTGGCTTCCCTGCCCATAGACCTAACTTGTTTTATTTTATTTTATTTTTTTTACCATAGACTGGTAATAAGATTAGTTGGAAACCATCCCTGGAAACTGTAAGAAAAAGAAGTTTTCTGCTTTATGCAATGGTGATAAGATTATTCTACCTTCCCAAAATACAGTTCTGATATGAATCCACCATAGACAACCTTCAAAGAGGTCCCATAAAAGGCCTTTCCATGTAACCAAAGGTTACATGAATATGAGCCAGACCATTGACTCTCCTTCTCTCATTATGATTTCTTATTCTGAAGTGGAAAGTAGAACCTCTTATATTTTGAAAAATGAGGGAAGCAAATCAAAAGTGAAATCTTTTATATCCATTTAAAACTCATCATTGCAAATATTTGCCAAAGACAAAAGATGATTCTTATCATCTGTCCCCCAACCCCCTCTCCACCACACTTCTGTCTCAATCACCTTGGGCCTATCCTCTAAATAAAAATAATAATGATTAATAATAAATAACATAAATCCTTATTTTCATACAGTCAATTAGATTGGTGGAAGTTGTTAGCCTCTAGAAATACAATGCTGCTCTTCCATTTTAAAAGTATCTTCTTGTTCTATCCAGAAAACTTTGGAGGAGAGGGTTGCTTTCTTCATTGACTTCCATGTGAACATCAGCACCAATTGAATCAATCCCTGCTTCTTTACCACCCTCCCCTCCTCATCCACCCTCCAAAACAAAGCTCAGGACTAATCTGTTGTGATTGTGTGGATGGGAAAACAAAAGGAGGCAAGAAAGGTCTAAATTTAAAGTGCTGGAAAATCCAACATTTTATTGACTACATTTTGGTGACTACATAAACGCTGAAACATTTTAACACTGAAAAGCATGATGGCATCATCACTTGCTTTTTTTTTTCTTTTTTCTTTTTTTTTTCTTTTTTGCTTAGCAAACACAGCAGATGATATTGCACGGCATAAAGTGAGAACAGTAGCAAAGCTTAAAAAAAGGAAAGAAATCTTAATGCAGTACAGGAGATACCCATAAACAAACCAGAATAATGCCTAATGCATTATACTTTTTGTCTCTACACACAAAAGTACAGAAGAAGGGCTGGACTGAGAGACAGAGAGAGAGAGAGAGAGAGAGAGAGAGAGAGAGAGAGAGAGGGAGAGAGAGAGAGAAAAAGAGAGAAGAGATTGACAAAATATCAGCAATCAACTGTAATTGGGTACAATAATCACTTAGTCTGAAATGCAGATGCAACGTATAAACTACTACTGCTTTCTAATAGACAAACAAAAAAAGACAGCAACATTTGTCTTTTATCAAAATCTTCTAAGCCCCTCATGGTTTTTATTTTTATTTTATTTTATTTTTTTCATTGCTAAGGAAGAACTCCCTCTTGCTCTTGGAAGATTTTCTACCTCTACTGATCTTTTTATTTTTTTTTTAATTTTTTTTTTACCTGATGATTGTCTTAGGCACCCTCCTTATATAATTAAACCATCAAGCTAACTTGAACATGGAAACTGAGACACAATGTCAAACAATAGCTAAGGTCAAAGGTGTGTTGAGAATGGAAAAGTTCAAGAAAGGGGAAGGGAGAGATTCCCAGGGAACACAGACTAGTGGGCTGGTTTCAGATTGGACACCATCAGATATAGGAACACAACTATTGAAGCAAGTAAAAGACAATTTTTGAAAGTTTATTTTTTTTTAATACTGTTGTTTTGTTTCGAATGCAAAACTAAAATGATCCCACAATGATGATGCAATAAATGCAGAACATACCACAAAATTCAAAAGGCTAAAGGAGAAACAGAAAACATAACTCTTAAGGGATACAATTCTGTTCAGTGTTTCATTGCTGATGGTAAGACTAGTTAATAACTACTGCTTTTCTTTTTTCCTGGATTTTCTTTCTGTTATACATAAGTCACCGCACAACATTACAGTATGTATTTAAAAGCAGATAATTAGTCAATGCCTACCAATGACAGACCATTGAATGATCCTGCATTTCAGAGCAGCTTTATTGCCCTATTTAAATACTTGATAAGTATAAAACATACCTAAGAAAATGTAACATTTGACCCAAAGTTTAAGCCCTCCCTTTCCTTTCCCACCCTAAACCCCCCATATTATGTCCCTGAAAATGAAAATAAGGTACACCTTGAACTTAACTATTGCGCCTGGAAAGAAAATATTTACATTGGTAATAAATCATATGGATTGATGACATTCATTTCAAACTGAAATTATCACTCAAGCAAAACAGCGGGCATCATCTCCCCCGATGATGCCATTTGTCAGGTTTGTATAATTCTTTGTGTATATGTGTGTGTGTGTGTGTGTATATATATATATATATGTATATATATATATATATCCACACTGTGTGCATGTATGAACATACTGTGTGTGTGTATATCTATATTTATTGGGTTGATGTGGCCCAAAACAGTGGCAAGCATCTGATAAACATCAATGGGGTCTGGTTGCGGTTTGTTGCTTCTAGTTTGGAAAAAGAAAATGGTGGGAGGACGAAGTATGGGGAAGGACAAACTTAATTTGGGGAAGTCTTTATTCCTTCTATGCGGGGCCTCTGAAACTATTCCAATTTGGTAGTTGGGGAGGTGGGGTGGTAAGGGGAGATTGGGTGGGAGAGGATGTTTGGAAGATTAAGGGTAACAGGCTAGATAAGAACAGGTATTGAAAAAATTTTTCCTTTTTTAAAAACGAAATTTGTAGTTGGGACTGAGAAATCACGCTCTGAGAGTCTCCTGTTCTCTCATAAGTGTTGCTTCAGAAATAGCATTGGCTCAGTCATCTGTCCTTAGCAGTAACTTTCTCTTTGGAGGCCCTGAACCATGACATTATACATATAGAAGTAGAAATTATGCATCCAGAAGTGGAAATGTTACCTCCAGCCTTTGAAGCCCTTCAGAAGCTTGGTAAAACTCAGAGATATTTCCAAATTCAAGTTAGCTTGTTCTAGAGTTTTTACAACTCTTTCCTTTCCCATACCCGTGCGAATGGTAAATTTTTTTTAAAAAGTCAGCAAAGTATCTCACAAATGCCGGTGCTTTTAAACATCAAACAAGTTTTAAATTCTTTGGAACTGCAGGTCTTACCTGCAAAGTAATCTTTTCTTAAAAAAGACAAATAAATAAAGAAAAAACACACGAATAATGCTTTTCTTCTTTCTAAGTGACAAAAAGGACGATCTCGAAACACTCATTTTGGCATGTACAAGTTTTTTGAAGGGGGGTAGTGGGGAAACCTGGCAGTGTTTACAACACACACTGAAGTGCCCGCTAAGACAAGGCTAAAGATACACCCTGCAGTTAAGAGAAGCTCTCTCCTTCAGCTCATCTTAGCAAAAAGAACAAAAAAGATTGTAACATAAAGCTTTGGCCATTTCAAATCTACTATATACATTTTTTTTTAAAAAACTACACAGTCATAAATTAAAGTACTGATTAAATAAGCGTATACAAAATGTAATTAAATTAAAAAATCACAGCACATTATAGAGGAAAAAACAGGAAGAGCCCAGTGTCACAAAAAAGATAATTTTTTTTTTACCCTGTGAAAAAATCAACTACCAAACACAAAATTTCTTAAGTAACTATTGAAATGAAAGTCATTTTTTTTGTTCCTTTCTTGCATTTTTACACAATCTTTAACCCACCTGGGGAACATTTCCAGAAATTAAAAGTCTTCCTTGAGCATCCTAGGGCAGTTCTGCCAAACAAAAAGCAAAACAAAACAAAACCCAACCAACCCCAAACTGAAGGGAACAAATCTTCAGTGATACATACTACAAAATAAATAAGAATTATAAAGATTTTTAAGTAATCTTAACAATTATCAAACTAGTAAGTTTTGCCTTATCACATAGACTCTCTATACAACATAACCCTAAAGCTTCATTACTATGAGGTATTTGGAGGAATTGGTAAAAGTGATGCACGGCCTGCCTGGTGGAGGGACTCAAACTGTGATGGGAGGGGAGAGAAGAGAAGGAGCTTTGGTTCATCAGCAAGAAAATGGAAAAAAAAAGTTTTCCTTTGGTATCAAAGAAAGTTTCATTGCATGGTTGCACGGAAAAAGCACCACGGTGAATAATTATTCCTTTTTTTTTTTTTTCCCATTAGTGGCCTTTCTAAGAGGCTGAGGTATTCAAAGAGTATAAGGTGAGAGAGGTCAACAGCGGTTTAACACTTTGGTTCAAGCAAGGCACTCGTCCTATGAGTTTACAAAGTTTGCAACATGTTTGCCTAAAGATTTATTAAGTAGTATTAGCAGTAGTAAGAGTAGTATTTCCTAATGTCATTATTATTATTATTATTATTACCATTATTATTATCAATAATGAAGACAAGTTTATACACTGAATGAAGATTGAGAAAGGGGAAGAGAGGTGGGGGAAGGGAAAGGGGCTGAGTCCCCTTTGCAGACCAAGGCCGTGCATGAAAAAATCTTTGGTATTCTTTGGTATCATCAATGTGATTAAAATCACCAATGGAAATCGAGTGAGGTAGCGTCTTTGGTTCACACTATAAATAGTAGATTTTTACACATTTATTTTTTACATTTGTGGAAGTAGCTATTTCTTACCTTTTGCTTCTTTGTCCTTCATATTTAGGAAATAGTTACCAGATGTATTATAAAGCTAACCACACCACAATAATAACCCAGAAGGCCCAACAAGTCTCAAAATAGCCTCTGGCCTTTGAATGCACCCTAAACTTGGCTTGATAGAACAGGGAGAAGTGCTTTCTCTTTGTTTGCTAAATGCATAGTTTTCATCCTTTATGTACAAAGGGAGGACCTTTCCAGGGAAAACTGCCTTTACAATTCACGTGAGAAGTGTCCTAGAACTCTTTGGTATAGTACGGTTGCATTTAACCTGTGAAGACAGGCCATTCACCTGGGATAGCATTGGGAGTGGGAAGAGTCCCAGAGTAACACAGTGCTTTTCTTTTTTTCTGGCAAAGGAATCACGATGCTCTTGGTTGGGTGCAGTGAATGACATGGGTCAGTTAGAATTTCTGGATTCCACCACACCCTTTCTTTGGTCTTTAGGGTCTATTCCAGCTGCATTCTGAGATTGAATCCCTGACATCCAGAATTGTTTTACCTGAACTCTGATTAAAGCTTTGCCTCCTATTCTTTGGTACCTGCTTCCTTCCCCATACCATCATTCCTCCCACCCTCCTGCTTAGCCCCTTTCAGGAAATATTTCCTGTGGTGATAGGACCTGGATGATTGATGGATGAAATCAGACTAATTTCAATTCCACCAAAAAAAAAGTTAAAGATTATTTGGAGTACAGTGTTGGAACCAACATAAAATGAAGATTTGTTTTTTAGCTGAATTTTACTTAGGGTAAGAAATGATCAGAACTTGAGTGAACTAATGTCATGTTGCTTGCTTTGATCAATGTATTAGGTTAATATCCTGAGACATAAAATAATGCTACACTAAGCAGAAATGGTGACATTCCTTTTGTCATCATGTGATATTTAGACGGTAAGGAAGATGAAGCCTGTGACTATGAGGTGATTCGAATATTGCTTGTGAAGAGGTGGGGCTTGTCCATTATGACTTCTAAAAATTAAAGGTCTTAAATATGCATAACAGGTAAGTAAAAAATTATTTTTCAGGCTGTAGTTTGTGCATCTGTTTATGTGAAAATATATCTCTAGGTCCTGAAATTGCATATTGGGTGCAAATTCAATGCTGGTATGAAAATTCTCTTTGGTTTCAGCAAATAGGTTAATTGATTATTTTTCAAAAGACATTATGATGGGAAGTACTTAAAATAAAATGGTGACATATCTGGGGTCTGTGTCCACAACCAAAACAACTGGTTGAAAAGTTTGAAAAAAATATTTTCAAAGTGGTCATTTGGGAATCATGCAATGACAACAATAGCAACAACATCAATAAAAATAAAACCTGGTCGCTTGAATTCAACCAATTTTTTTGGTGGGCTTAAAAAAATTACTGGAATTAAGTAAAATCATCTATGTGTGTGCAGACATAGCTTGAAGTTCCCTGAATTTTATATTCTCATGTTTGGAATGAATAAGGCTTCCCCCTCCCAACATGATAAATAACTTATATTGCAGGTTTTCTTTTCCTTCTGGAGAGAGCAAACATCTATAGATTTCTTTCCTTTGATTCATGCTGAATTGACAATACTGAATTTCTAGGAAACTTGAAGGTATGTAATTTTAAAAGTTTGTTTAAATGACTGGACTGTAATTGTGCCTTTTTTTTAAAAAAAGAAAGTTGTAATTCGGGATAAAATGGAAAATCCTAAAATAAAAATACCTTGAGGCAACAGCACTGGAGATTTCATAAAGGAGTGTTAGTTTCTTTTTCCCATTCAACATTGATCTCAGGAGGAGGGATGGAATTAATGTGTTGTGGTTGAGTTTCACTTTTTCTAGATTTCTGTCAGATAATTAAAGAAGTTGCTCAAATTTTGTCCTAAGGAGCTAGGTAGTATGTTGTAATTGTTTAATTTCCTTACCTTTTTATGAGATTTGAATGAGCTACTTGTTATTGGGACAATGCTTAGCTTTGTATTTTCAAGCACATAAGGTAATTAGGGATAGCTAGTTTTTAGCCTAATGATGAAAATGGTAAACCTGCAGTTGTGGTTTGAATTGAAGGAATTTTTTTACCTGAATCTCCATAGTTCTTTAAAGAAGAGAAAATGATTCACTAGTGTCCCACCAGTGCATCATCATTATCTGATTTTGTTGTCTCTTTTATTACTCTTAGTGATCTAAAAAAATCTCATGGTCATATATTGCCCCAGCTCTGTGAGTTGAGCAAAATGGAAAAAAATTTTGTCTTGTGTTTAGAAGGTCAGGGTGAGTGCTCTTCTTATCTGCCCCCTTTAAAATAAAGTGGAATCTACGGCATGCAATATCCAGCTTGATGTATAGCAAGAAAGAATGTAGTACACCATGGAGGTTGTGCTTAGTGATGCAAAAACTGTAAGAACTGCAGAATGGAAAGTCTACTCTTCTTTTGGACCTTTTTCTATGTACTATTAACAATCTTCCCAATTCAAGGTTCAATCATCCATTGTCTCTTGACACCCAAATCTGGCTATGCAATCATTTTGATTAACTTATTTAAGTAGTTAGAAATACTGGATAGGTTATTTTTAGCAAATGTTTTCCATTGTATAGCTTTCTTAAGTGCCTCCATTTTTGCTCTTTAGTCTTTTTTGGTTGTTTGTTTTTAAAAGCATTTTGGCATCTAATGATTCAAAATAATAGCTCAAATCCCCTAATTTGATGATGTGGCCACATACCAAAAAAAGGATTTTACTGATGCCACTTTGACAATTTCATGGTGTTAAGAGTAGGTTCAGAATGACCTGTAGGGAAATAATTTGGAAGGAACAAAATTAGATTTTTTTTTATCTGTGAATGGATTGTTGGGCTCTATCTAGGGTTCCAGTCAAGTGATGGTTATGGAACTTGAATGGGCTAGTGTCAACTGAATGGAAGGACACACTCATGGCATCAACCTTTGTGATGGGATATTAGTTGCTTCCCTGAAGCTACATTCTTTCTTGCCAGTTCAGAAAACTAATGTTTCAAATGCTTCAAGAATCCTAAATAACAGTCATGATTATATGTGTACTGTATTATACAGTTTAGGTCAGTTCATACGTATAACTTTACATAGTATTTTGTGTAAAAATAGCTTTGGAATATTAAAATCATTGCAATAAAATACCTGCACTATAATATTAAATGTGTTCTTTGGTACCTAGGTGATTTTTTTAAATGGATGGAATCTTGTTTCATTTTTTAAAAAATATCTGGACATTCCTTAACAAACAAAGAGAATGCACTGGTTTAGGAGTCATTCAAATTTTCTTTGCTGGGTTTGAATCTGCATTTAGGTTATAGGCCTGGCAGGTTCAAACAGTAGAAGAGCGAAATCCCACTTCTGTTCAAATGAACTCAGACAATTCCACACCATGTTGGCTGTACTCCATGGCACATCCCTTTCTGAAGACCAGCCCTGCCTAAGTCCCTAACCATTAGTGGTGGGTATGTGTGGGTGGGTGTGTGCACGCACAGTACTGAGACACCATACACCTTCATGGTATGGTAGAAGAGATGAAGGAGTCAGATCTGAAAAGATGTCCATTCAATGGCTAAAAATCACTATGCTTCAAACCACTAAACAGCCAAGCACAGCGAGAATGATCATGGATGGACGGTGTAAGACCCAGAAGTTCTCTTGCTCATAACTTCCTTTGCCAAGTCATCACCCTGCTGAAGTGTGTCTCAGAACAAAGTCAGGATGCAGGTGAGTTCAGTCTTTGGTTTCTTTGGACTATAAATAACTTTTTTTTTTCAAATAATTCTAAGTATAAACCTGCTATCTTGAAGTCCTGGTCTTTATTTTTTCTTAAATTTTTATTTAAAGCTTTTCCACCGAGGTTTTAGTTTGTGGTTATTTCTTCATGCTTTGGTACAAGTGCTTGATGAAGAAGATGAATTGCTTGAATTGGTGCTGCCCTCGTCTTGCCACTTATCCAGACTTCTCCTCCTTGCATTCATGAAAAAGTTGCTGACGGTGCTCAGCTCCAACCCGAGCTGCTGGGAAATGGTGATTTGCAATTCTTTGGATGGACGCTTATTTTCTTTGAATATTGCATGTAGAGTTCGACGCTGGACATCTGTGAAGACCAACCTAGGCTTTTTGGGTGTGTTCCCTCTATCCTTCCCATGTTCTTGCTCTTTCCTTTTGCATGCTGCAATAAAAC
Organism: Vombatus ursinus; assembly: GCF_900497805.2. Lineage (NCBI taxonomy): Eukaryota > Metazoa > Chordata > Mammalia > Diprotodontia > Vombatidae > Vombatus > Vombatus ursinus. The sequence continues at coordinate 3,995,396 of NW_020954626.1, forward strand.
ACATAGTTATGTTAGAATGTTGCCTGGAAAAATATGGAGGCCATAAGGAGGGGCTAACGAAGTTGTCTAACTGGATGCATCAATTAATGCAACAATTTTATCATAATTTTGCTTTGAAATAAATTTTTTCTTATCTCTATTTTTCTTTGCCTTATGGATAAAAAAATGCAGTACATCAAATGATTCAGTCTGGTTCCTCTTGGTTTTCTTAAATTGCAGTCCTTTTAGTGTTAATTATTTACTACTTACTGATGCAGAGATCTGAAATAAGAGCAATTGGGGGAGTGGGGAAGGAAGATTGAAGAAGACTGGGAAAAAATATTTAGGCCCTCAAAAAGTTTATAGTATAATTGGGTTAGATGAACAGAAATTGGGTGTTTGAGTAAAGAATAAAAATTTAAAAATCTGGCCTCCCCACCTCAATTTATTTTCTGTTTCTGTTATTTCACAGTAAGATAATATTGTATTGGACTTCCATTGCACACGTCAAACAACGGAATTAAGTGCTGCATAGGACCAGGAACACAGTTCCTCAAAGTGATCAGTCCCTCCCTTTTCTTTCACTGTCCCCAAACTGTCTGGGGCTTATCAGTGTGTCAAGGTTTGCACCAGTAGGTTTATACCACAAGGTGATTAATGACAGCAAGATAAGAAGATAAGGTATAAAAATATTCATAGCAGCACTATTTGTAATAGGAAAATCCTAGAACCCAAACAGATATCCAATGATTGGGGGGAATGACTGAACAAACCATAGACTATTAGAGTAATGGAATAAATATGACTGCACCATAAAAAATGATAGATCCGAAAAACTCATTGAAATATTAACACCTAAACCATCGAAAAGCTTTAATAAAGTTACGTAGAGTGAAGAAAGCAGAATCAACAGAGAACAGCATATATAATCTATGACAACGTTAATAAAGACATGACTGAAAAGGCAACCAAATACAACCCAACTACAACCAACAGTGTTGGTAACACATTATCAAAATTAAAAGCATTCATCCTTCCTTTCTATTAGCAATCAGTAAATTACAACAGTGCAAAGTGATGTGTACTCTCAGTCACAATCTTGCTACTTCTTGGTGATGTACTTTGCAAGGGTTGGTGGAAGAAGTTGAGCAAAAGGAACCTAGGAGCAGTAGAAAAAAAAGAGAAGGGGAAGGAGAAAGAGAAGGACTTCAGTTGAAGAAGAAGGAAGTTAGTAAGACAAGAAAAAAGAAAGATCAGCGTGGCTGCCAAGGTGCCAAATTGATGAGAAGGTGCCAACATGGTGAGAAGGTACAGAGCAGATGAAGTGAGTGGTTCCAGGGTGTTGAGAACATGAGGAACTAGTAAGAGGGACAAAGGACAGAGAATTTTGCAGTCATAAAGGATATAGATCAAGGAGACCTCTGATCAAGATCACAAGGTCACAGAGCAAGGTTTGCTGTGACCTAACATAGAGTGTTCGATGTTTGTCTTTCTACCACTGCCAAGTAATTGTTATCTTATTTTTTTTTTTTTTGGCTAGGCAATGGGGTAAAGTGACTTGCCCAGGGTCACACAGCTAGTAAGTGTCAAGTGTCTGAGGCCATATTTGAACTCAGGTCCTCCTGAATTCAGGGTCAGTACCAAGTAATTGTTATCTATGTATGAAGTATAGGCTGGTTTTTCTCCTAGGGAAGGCAAAGGGGCAAAAGAACCTTTCTCACCCTTCCAGGTTATCAGGGAGAAGGAATTATTCCTTAAAAATAAAACAACAGAATAAGGACTCCTATGTGAAAACAAGAGAGGAAAACAAATGGAAGAAGCAGAAGGAGATCTTGACTTGTGTCAGGAGGTTAGAGAGTAAAGAAATGTGATGTAGGGGAAATAAATATAACTGGGGTCTACGGGAAGGAGGGGAAAGACTAACTAATGAGAGTTATTGTAAATAGATGGTAAGAAAATAATCTGTAAACAAGCAAATAGGAAGCAAATAGTATAAATAGTAAATAAATTAAACCAATTATTATTTAGGTCAACTAAGTAAATACAAAATTGATAGCTGGAAAAGTATACAATACTAATATCATCCAAAAGACAGGGCTAAGGAAAATCATAAATACATATTCATTTTCCATCTGGGAGGGATAGAAGGATGGATGGTTTTAATGTAACTAGTCAGCAACTAGCAACATTAACTGGTCTCTCAGCTTACACTAAACTCTGAAGGTATTCAGAGCCATAGAAGTCAGAATGGCAAAAGTTGAGAACTGAGACTTAAATTTGTCAATGGAGAGAAAACTCCTTGTAATGGCGTTCTAGGCCCTCTACAATATGTCTGTAACTGATGTTTCTAATTTTATTTTTTATCACTTCCCTTCATATACCCTTTTGCTTCATCCAAACTGGATTATTCACATTTACCAAAGAAATAAGTTCACAAACTTTGCTGACACCATCCCCTATACATCTTTGTCTATCCTTCAAGGCCTCTTTGATGAAGTCTTAACAATTCCCCTCCTCCCTTCCCTATTCCTTCACTATGAAGTGATCTCTTTCTCCTTTAAAATCCAACATCATTTTGTTTGTACCTTTCTTATGTCTTATCTCATGTTTATTCAGTATTATATTTACTTGTATGTATTTCTTACCTCTGCTGTTAGACTTTTAAACTTCTTAAGTGAATGGAATATTTCTTATTTATTTTTCTCTTTCCTTTAATACCTACTGCATAACAAGTACCCAATAAATGCTTGTCGAATAAATAAATGAATTAATGAAGTGGGAACCACTAACAATTAAAGAGAACAGGGGGTAGTACCTTATACTCAGGCAAGTTGATAGTGGGTTCCCAGGTCAAAGAGGGTTAGAGAAAGCAATTCATTTATAGACTCTTTTTTTTTTTTGGCTAGGCAATGGGGTTAAGTGACTTGCCCAGGGTCACACAGCTAGTAAGTGTTATGTGTCTGAGGCTAGATTTGAACTCAGGTCCTCCTGAATCCAGGGCCAGTGCTCTATCCAGTGTGACACCTAGCTGCCCCTTGAAACAATTCATTTATTCAAAGGGAACTGCTCTCCATATTTTCTCTGGTACCTCCCCCTAGCACAGGATATCTTAATCAACAAGTTACTATTCTGCAAAACACTATTGCTGATGGGGAGGGGGGTGGAATCCCCTCTCCCTCTCATTCCCCTGCACTCTGAAAGGGGCACATGGGAAAAGGCTTCTTTTGTGGCTGGCACTCAAATGCCAGGGATGACTCCCTCTGGACTGACACAACAAAGTCTCTAGCTTACTTTTTAAAGGCCATGAGCAATGTTGTTTTCCTTCCTCTAGCCAGAGGCTGACACATACCGTGCATATGACCTGGGCAAGGCAGCTGATTTCTTAGTGACTCAGGCTCTAAGACAATGTTACTCTAAGATTATCAATTGCAGAACAGTTGCCTTTCTGCTTTCTTAGAGGCAGTTTTCTCACCAGGAATTCTCTATATCAAAGATAGTACAGTTCTAGGCTCTCTTTCCCTCTCATTTGTTTTCTAAATACAAAAATCAAGCTTGTAAGTCAGGACACCTTAGTTCTAAAACTGACTCTGACAAGAAATAGCTATTATGTCCTTGGGCAAATAACTTTACCTCTCTGGGCCTCCATTTATACATTTGTGAAATGAGATTATTGAACTAAATATTCTCTAAGGTCTGTCCTAGGACTAATACTCTATTATTCTCTTTATAATTTACCAAGTTAGCACTTTTCATATGTCTTTTCTTCTTCCCTCCCTCTTTCCCTCCTTCCTTCCTCCTTTCCTTCTTCTTTGCCTCCCTCTCTCTCTCCCCCTCACTTTCCTCCCTCCCTCCCTTCCTTCTTCTCTCCTTCTCTAGTTCCCCATCTCTCCTTTTCTTCCTTCCCTCTCTTCCTCCCTCTTTCCCTCCACCCTTCCACTCTCCTTCTCTCCTTCCCCTTCTCTCCTTCTTTTCTTCTTTCCCTCTTTTCCTTCCTCCTTCCTTCCCTTCCTTCCTTTTTTCCTGAACTTATCGTAAGGCGCAATATTCCAAGTGGTGTGGTTTGGAAGAATCCAATTTAGCTCTTAGAAAGGTAAACCCGATGTGATTATTAGCATCAGAGAACCATCCTGTCTTTTAAGGCCAGATTAAATTTACCAAGATTTTAAGGAATCTCATTCAATATATTTCATAATTCCTTGAGATTTTATTTCTTGTGGCCTCCTCTCATTGCCTCAGATTAGCTTTCATTTGAAGGATGATCAAATAAAAAGGTTGCAAGCCTGGGACTATGTGTCTTTCAGTTTGGGGCCTTCATTTCATTCTTCTGTTTGTTTTCTTCCCTGTCTACCCTTTTAGAAGGCTTTTCCTGATTGAAATCTATGGCAAATCTGGCTGGTTGTGGCAGGTTCCCAAGTTACAGTACTGAGACTGTCAAATTCCATCTCAGTTAATTCCAACTCAACAGCATAGAGTTTTTCTCAGCGCTAGATATGTGTGCTAAAGTGGCACAATCTCATTCTCTACTGTTGTGATAACCCTGTCAACTTTAAAGGGTTATAAAAAAAAACCATGTGAGAGTACCTGACCATGGACAAATGCCATACTTCAAGACTTTGAACCACTTTCTTTCAGGGACTTAATATATTTACTGAGACTAATTTTTCTACTAAAGCCACAGGATAGTATGTTTCCAGTGCTCCTTATCCCATTTGGGGCATATTTACATTAATAGATTTATTTGTTAGTATGGATGCTACCATAGTCTTCCTCTTGGGCTTATTCTATGTTGGAACAAGCTATTAGATCAACTTCAGAATCTCTGGGGCTAAAATTTTACTTTAATGCTCTTTATTTTATTGAGGATTTTGTAAAGTCAGGGTCAGGACATAAAGATATTGTGAGATAGCAGATTTTGCACTTGGGATCTCTTGAATTCTAATCTTGGTTTAGTCACTCACTTCTGTGCTAATGGGTAGGCTATTTGACAACTTTTCTTTAGTGTTACAAAAAGAGACACAATTCACCTCAATTTTTATCTTGGGGCACTTGTGAGGACAAGAAAATCAAAAGAAAAATGGAATGATACAAATATAATATACCATGTCTACTTGCATTTTTCCTCTCCTCCTATATTCTCATTCCCAAATGTATACATGAGGCAGGGGTGGGGTCATGAGTATTATAAAATATCAAGTTTGTGGGTACTCCTGTAGTATCTGCAGTCATTCATCCTCATCCATCTTCATTAATCTTTTAGATTCTCATCTCCTTTTCCTAAGAACAATGATACATTCTAAGGGGGCACAGCAAATAATAAACATTTATTGGGATTTAGATATTTTAATGCTCCCTATTTCCTTTAAATAGTGTTGCTATGGTGTAAATGAAACAAAAAAATGCACAGAAAAGATCAGAAGTTCAGAAGGGGACAGACAAGTAGGGGAGTATTGGTACTTTCATATTAAATTTAAAATATACTCAAAGAAAATAAGCTGTATGTAGTGAATATTCATGGATTCATACACAATCTTTTTCTCATTATTCCTTGTATATGGAAATGTCTGTACAAGAGAGTGGGATTCCTAGGCACCTCCTCCCCACCACTGCTCAGCTGATGTAGTTACAGAATGTTAAAACACATGATGAGGTTTTAATGTGATAAAAAAGTATATTATACGGTGATCCCTTTATGATGTTCAAATAATACCTTCCTGACTGAGTCAAAAAGAGAATGAAATGGGCTGAGCACACAAATTAGCCATGACCCTGGAGACTTTAAGCCCTGGACAAATTTCAGCAGTAGGGAAGATTGCAAGCCAGTAACTGCCTGTGGAGGAGACACCCTTGTTGGGGGTGGGAATGGGGTTAAGGATTGAATTTCTGTCTCCTTCCCCTATATGACATGTCACATTGAAAAGGAGCTTTTGCAACAGTAGGAGTCACTACATCCATCAGGGAATAAAGAAAAATGCTTCAGACAGACACAGATACAGATAGTCAGTCACATACAGAGAGGAAGGAAGCAGCTTCAGAGTGTGACTCCTGGTAGCAGAGAAGAGAGTCAGATCATGGAGAGGAGCAAGCCCTACAAACCCACCCAATAGAGATGCTAATCACAAAGGTAGCTTTGTGAGTACTCTATGAAGAGAGAAAAGGCTTCCAAGCTCTGAAGTACCAGGAGTTGTAAATTGCTTTGCCACATCCCACTTTCATGCCTTAGGACAATTGTTCTGTAAGTTTGAGCCTACTGTCCTTCAGTGTGCAATGTATATTTGTGGAAGAGTGCACTCCAGGTATATAGGAGGAAGGTTTTATAACTACTGCTCTTGCTATACCATAAATACAAATGCCTTTGCTAAGAGCTAACTGAATCTTTAGTTGTTGTTTAGTCATTTTTTAGTCATGTCTGATTCTTTGTGACTCCATTTGGGGTGTTCTTGACAAAGATACTGGAGTGCTTTGCCATTTCCTTCTCCAGCTCATTTTACAGATGAGGAAACTGAGGCAAACAGGGTTAAGTGACTTACCCAGGCTTACACAGTTAGTAGGTGTCTGAGTCTGGATTTGAACTCAGGTCCTCATAACTTAAGGGCCAGCAATCTATCCACTGTGCTACCAAGCTTTTATCTATTGATTCTATTGACTTGCTAATAGGAAGCATACCAGTAGGGGCCCACGAGTTACAGTGTTAGGAGTGTAGACAGAGAGTGTTACCCTTATAACCTTAGATAGTATCCCCTCTCTACAGACCCAACCTTAGAGTTTGAGGGCAAGTTGGGGAAGCAGGCCATAGAAAGTGGCACATTCATGTTTGTTGATGTTTGTTAAATTCATAAGTAAAAAAAAGAAAACTGAATAAGGAAAAGAAAGCATTTCATTGAGAGAAAGCTAGCTTAGCAAGCTTAGCTGGATATTATTCATGAACTTGTTAGCACGTGAGACAAAAAACCATTCCCAAATTTATATTGTGAATTATTTTGTAACATCTCTAAAGCCTATGATGTTTTTGTTTGGTCATAGTTATAAAATGTAAATGTTTTAGATATGTTATCATTTGTACTGAGTAAGGATGTATTATTAATCTGTTATTTTATGTATGAATTGGTTGGGACAAAGGTGAAAAGAGAAGAGGAAGGAAAGTATGAGAAAGAGAGAGAGATGTGAAAAGCAATAGGAACCATTTAAAATAAATTTGGAAGGGCTGACACACAGCATGAATTAATTGAATCTGAAAGGCTTCTGACAGTAGCCAAAAGTAAAAGCTTGAGGGACAGACAAGGCTGTGTGTGTGTGTGTGTTGGGGCAGCGGTGTTAGAAGAGGGACTTAGGGAACTGGAGGAGTTAACTCTTGGGAATAATGGCCTCCTTGGGATACTAAGGAAGACCTGACTAATTGATTTACCTAAGAAACTGCTTGCCTGCCCTCTGACAATTGGTGAGATCCAGCAGGACCAGGAGCTCAAAGGAACTGGACTAGACCTTAGGGCCGTGTGGTCTTAGGATCACACCTCTAGAGCTGTAAGGGACCCCAGAAGTCATCTAGCCCAATCCCTTTATTTCCCAGAGAAGAGTACAAACAATGGTAGAACTGGGAATGGGAAGCAGGGAATTTAAGCAGAAATTCTGATATTCTGATATTGATTTAGCAATTTAAAGTTTACAAAGCACTTTCCTCATATGATCCTATGAGGTACGTAATACTAGTATTTTTTTTTAAACTAACACTCAAAGATTTTTTTACATATACCTTTTTTTTGGAGCAAAAAGGGGAAACAGCATGAGATGGTTTGCAGTGTGAGGAGCAAATGAGGAAAATACTTTAGAGTTTACAATGAGTTTCTTTCACAACAACCCAGGGAGTCAAATAGTGCAAGTATTATTATCACCACTTCACAGATGCTGAAATTGAGGCGCAGAGACATGGACTGATCCTCCCATGGTTGTATAGCTAGTAAGTGTCCGACTCCTAGTTAATCTTCCACAACACCAATATTCTTCATGGAATCACTGAGGCCAAGTGCCAGTATTCTTATCCTCATTTTTCAGATAGGTCAGTGACCTGCCCAATCACACAACTAGTCGGGTATTGGAGCTGAGACTTAAACTCTTTAGATTCTATCCCTAGTTATCTTTCCACTAGACTTGATAAATGGGTGCTAGGGAGGACAAAACCTAGGCAAGTTTTAGGTGACTGTGGAGAGGTTAATTATAGCCTTGAACTAAGGGGTGTACCTGGAGGCCAGTACCTGCCAGGTGGCATAGGAGTGAGTCAGCTGACCCAAGAGAGAATCAAGTTGATGTTACTAAAATTGAGACACTGTTGTTGTCATTGCTATTATTGTTCACTTATTTCAGTTGCTGTTCAACTCTTCATGACCCATTTGGGGTTTTCTTGGCAAAAATATTGGAATAGTTCACCATTTCCTTCTCTAGCTCATTTTATAGAAGAAGAAACTGAGGCAAACAGGGTTAAGTGACTTGCCCAGGGTCACACAGCTAGTAAGTGTCTGAAGTAGGATTCAAGTTCAGGTCTTCCTGACTCCAAATCTGGCACTCTATGCATTGCACCACCTAGCTGCCCCAAACCTAGGCATATATTACTCCAAATCAATTTGAACTGAATAATGAGACTGAATACCGATATTTTATTTAGTTGTAGACAGTTTGTACTCCTAAGATTTCATCTGATTATATAGCAAGTTAGCTTTTGCACAGTGGAGGAAAAAAACATTCATTGCCTCTGGTATTAGAGGATTTGGGTTCAAATATGACCCCTAATGCTTACTGCCTATGTGACCTTGACCAAGTCATTTCTGTGGGGCCCTTAGTTTCCTCATCTGTAAAATGGGGGAATTGGACTAGATAATTGCTAAGGTCTCTTCCAATTCTAGACCTGTGTTATGCTTTTTGCTTATTTTGTGCTAAAGCCATAAGGGAGGAACATTAGCTGAGTGAAACAAAGGGGAAAGACTGTGTTCATAGGACATGAAAGCAGACAAATCCCAGAGGCCTTTCATGGGACTAAAAGTTTACCAGCACCAGAAAACTTTCTGTTTGGGGGTTTCCTCAGGTCTGTTTCATGATAGTACGCCAGTATATGAGAGTGAGAGCTAGGTAAGTAGAGGAAATAAGAAGGGAGAGGGACAAAATCTGCAAAGCTATTGAAAAGTGGTGTTTAAATTTCAGGTTTGTTGGTGTAAAAATCATGGATCTCGAGTCTCTGATCCCAAATCTAATTTTAGCACTTGCCTCTAAGTGCCAAGCATCTGCTGGCCATCTCTCTCTACACCTCCTCATCCCCTTTTAGTACCTGACTTGGGCTTGCTCTCCTCAGGAAATTCTCAATATTCTGGGTATCTCCTTAACTCTTTCTCTCTATCAAAACTTGCTGGTGCCTTGTTCCTTCTCCTGCCCCTCCCCTTTTTTCAGGAACTTTATAGGTAATAGATAGCTAATCTAGGTAGGGCAGCTAGCTGGTGCAATGGATAGAGTGCCAGGCCTGGAGTCAGGAAGTCCTGAGTTCAAATTTGCCCTCACACACTTATTAGCTGTGTGATCCTGGGCAAATCACTTAATCCTGTTTGCCTCAGTTTCCTCATCTGTAAAATGAGCTGGAGAAGGAACTGACAAACTACTCCAGTGTCTCTACCAAGAAAATCCCATGTGAGGTCATGAAGAGTCGGACACAACTGAAAACAACTAAACAAGAAAATCTGGGTAACAGCAAGCCTCAAAGAAGATAATATATGCAAAAAAGTTTGCAGACTTCAAAATCTATTATTATCGTAAGTATTTATTATCATAAAATCTATTATTATCATACTACTAAAAATCTAATTAACTACATTATGTTAAGATATTAATGGCTGATCACCTGCTAGGTTACTACTTGCAGATAACTTTTTCATGCTAACAATGGCTTCTGGATTATTGGTACTTTCACCTAAAATTGTCTAATGCTGGGTATTTTAAATGCTATGTTACGGTGAAAGGTTTTTTTTTTTCTGGTATCAAATCTCACCATCTGGGTTGTTATACATTCTACCTACACATAGGACCGGCCTTGGTCCAGAGCAAGGGAACTTTAACAGGCCCCAGCGAGCCCTAGCTCACCACTCCAGTAGTAACAGAAATTGGAACTTCAACAAATGCTCTTGCTCAGTGGCAGTTAGCATAGTTCAGTGCCAAGGAGACTTGGCCATGACAGTGTTGAACCTCCATCTCAAATGTGGATGGGAGACAGAAATAAGGAATAAGGGAGCAAAGGAAAAGCTGGTAGGATTGAAGGTTCTCTGATTCTTTTGTTTCCTCCCCCAAAACCTAGGTAGTGACAGTTCTATAATGTAACCTTGGCAAGGACAAAGTAAGTTGTGTTGGTTTATGTTTATAAGACCCCTGATGGGTCTCTGCTGGCAGTTGTGATTTCTGTTTCAAAGTAGGAAATAACCGTGTGTTGTGGAGGTGGGGGGTGTGGGGATTGCCAACTAAGCAGTATCAGAAGGAGACAAGGCATTTATTGAGGTCCCCATGGGACCCAGTGGGAGATCCAGGAGTAATGAACCAGGCAGTTGTGACTACCTCTACACTGTATTTTAGTTAGACAAAGAAAACACTTTCTTCTCAAAATGGAGAAGGGGGTGGGAAATAATTAAGGGTTAAAATATATAGGGCAGCTAGGTGGCACAGTGGATAGAGCACTGGCCCTGGAGTCAGGAGGACCTGAGTTCAAATGTGGCCTCAATGATCCTGGGCAAGTCACTTAACCCCATTGCCTAGCCAATACATACACACACACACACAGACACACACACAGACACACACACACACAGACACACACACACACATAACTAGGAACAATGGAAAAGTTTCAGAGTCAGATTTAATCTATCATATATATATACACATATATACATATATATTAGATCTGTTTTTAGTCCTATTTGGCAAATGAGTGGTTGAAGCCTAAGATTAAGCCACCAAATTCTTTAGAGACTCATAAAATTTCAGAGTTGGATAGGACCATAAGGGCCATCTTCTTCAACTCATACTTAGGGGAAAATCCTCTATTTTCCTCACAGGTCAATGGTTATCCAGCCTTTGCTTTAAGACCTCAAGGAAAGGTGAGCCACTACCTTTCAAATCATTTAGTTCGTCCTACTTTTGGATGGTTCTACTTGTTGGAAATCCTTAAAGAAGACTTAAATCTGACTCTGAAACTTTTCTATTGTTCCTACTTTTGACTTCTTTGGGCAAGGAGAACAAGGCCAATCCCTCTTTAAATACTTGAAGACAAGTGTAAGGTGCTCCTTAAGTCTCTCCTTCAGGTGCTAAATATTGCCTGAGCCTTAGTATAGCATCACCTCAAGGCTGTTTACCTTCTTGATCACTTTTCTTTGGACACTCGGTAACTTATCGACGTCGTTCCTGAAATATGATGCTAGGAATGGAACACAATACTCCAAATGTGGTCTGATGAGGGCAGAGCAAGGGCAAAACTCTCACCTCCCTATTGCTGGATGGCATATATCTTATCATAGCCTAAGATGGCATTATCTCTCTCAGCTGCCTTGCCATATGTCACATAAAGTTCACATTTTTCAGTTGAATTGCTGTTCGGCCTCACCTATCTTTTCTTGCAGTTGTGAAGTTGATTTTTTGAACCCAAGTGTCAGACATTACATTTATATATACAGAATTTCATCTTGTTTGGTTCCATCAATGTTCTAGAATGTTAAGACCATTTTGAATCCCAATTCTCTTCCAGCATGTTAGCTCCCAGCTTTGTGTCTTCTGCAAATCTGATAAACATGCCTTCTATGCATTTATCCAAGTTGTTCATGAAAATGTTAAATAGCACAAGGCCAAGCACAGAACTCTTGTGGCAATCCACTGGATTTCCTTTTTAAATAATATAGAAATGATTGCTTAGCTTCTTTGGGTGTAAATTTTCTTAGCCATAAAATGAATGGATTGGAGGAGATAGCCTTTGAGATCTCTTCCAGTTATAGATCTATAAACCTGTAACTCTACTATTTGGGACTAGTTGGCCATTCAGGAATCTACTTGATTGTACTAACATTTAGTCCAGATCTTTCCATACCTTCTTCACAAAGAGCAAGAGAGAATTTCTCAAATGTTTTGTTGAACCTAGGTAAACTATATCTATAGTATCTATCTAGTTTCTCAATTTGGTGACACTGTCAAAAAAGGTAAATAAGATTAGCCTGAAAAAAAAAAGCAAAAAAAACAAAACAGGGGGCAGCTAGATGGTGCAGTGGATAGAGCACTGGCCCTGGATTCAGGAGGACCTGAGTTCAAATCTGGCCTCAGACACAAGACACTTACTAGCTGTATGACCCTGGGCAAGTCACTTAACCCCCATTGCCCAACCAAAAAAAAAAACAAAAGAAGATTAGCCTGGCATGATCTATTTTCAATGAAGTTATATTGACTCTATGATCACTGCTTCCTTTCTAGATGTTTACTTACCATTCTTTTAATAGCAAGCTTGAAAATTTTTGCCAGGAAGCAGAATTATGGTCTATTGTTCACTGGTCTATTGATTTCAGACTCCTCCTTTGAAAAAATTATAACATCTGCCCTTCTCTAATCTTGGGGTATCTTTACTAATCTTCACAATTTTTCAAAGATCACTAACACTGGCTTAGTTTTTGACAGTGGCATAGCCATCAACTTTTTCAGGATTTATTTCATCTGGGTCAGATGATTTGAACTCAGGAAAGCAGCAAAGTGCTTAAATTAAAATCATTATGTACTTGGAGTACCAATTCCCTGTTAACCATTTTTGTTCTGTCCTTTTTAGTACAAAGAAACTTTTCTGGACGGATAAAAAAAGAAGTCAAATAAGTGTTGGCTATCTCTGTCTTCTCTCCATCATTACATATTATCATATTGTCTCATACTTTCTTTGATTCTTTTCTTTTTCCCAAGATGGCTTTAAAAATCCTTTCATTTTTCTTAGTCTGCCTCTCTTGTGCTTCCTTAGAGGGTAGTCAAGGAATGGGACCCCCATTTGAGACTGAGTCCATGCAGTATTTGTCTGGATGCCTGTTTGGGGTTCTCTGAATGTCTTCCAAATGGAAAAGTGATAGTTAAAAGAAGATTGAGATTTAGCTCAGATTCTAAGACAAAAGCTCTGCCCAAAAGCCCAGTTAGCCCTGGGCTGGGTTGTCCTAAAGATACTTTTTGTTAAAAAATGAGGAGGAAAGGGGATACCCTTGAGACCTAGAGATAGAAAGAGAGAGGCCAGTTGGGATTAAAGTATGGGCAAACAGGAACTAAAAAAATTTTTTTTTTTCTAAACTCCTCTTTTCCCCTCTCTCTCCTCTCCAACCCCAAACACTCACTAATTGAAGAAGCAATGATAGTACCAGAAGAAAGACTCAGAAAGGATCATAGGGCCATAGATTTACAGCTGAAATGGACCTTATCATAGAAAAAAAGGAGAATCTTATTACAGTTAGTTTCTTGTAGTCTCTAAAGTAGACTTTTTGTTGCTCTAGTTTAAATTCTTAGTTCATCCTCTTATATTTCTGTCCCTTTCTCACTTTCATCTTTGCTGTATGTGTACTGGCACCAACCCTTCTTATTTTATTCTCACCACAGCCCTAGGAGGTAGGTGTCATTATTATCCCCATTTTGCAGATGTTAAGTTACTTAACCTCACAGGGTCACATATTAAGTGCTTGAAACTGGATTTGAATTTGGATCCAAGTCCAGACCCAATGCTCTATTCACCTCACCACTTAACTGCCTTACAATAATAATAAATGTAACTCTGTCTTTTCTCTTTCTCTAAGATACAAAAGCCTCTTTCTTACTTGCATTCTGGAATGCTCCCATACCCTGGGCATACTTACCCTTGAGTATGAACACTCTTTAGTACTCATACAGTTTAGTATTCATACCTGACCCAGATGATCCTAGGGCACTGAAAAAGTTGAGTACTTATATAGACACTTAAAACATGATAATCATCCATCAAAAGCTGAAGGGACCATTTTTAGATTTTTGCTTAATAATGCTGTTTTAAAAGTTATGAAAGAGGCTGACTGGCCTTCAGTTCTGATATGGGCATCCTTTGATTTATAAAGTACATTAATTTGTTCTGTTACTTGTTTGGAATTTGTGATAATTCAGACAGGTTAGTAAAAGTAACTACTGAGTAAAATGTCCAAAACAAATGACATACCTTATGAAGGTTATATTTATGCTGCATTATTATGTAACAGGCAGGGGTTTGCTGGAACTAGTTTGAATCGGCTTATAAGAGCTTGTTGTTAAATTTTCCTTGTGAGCATCTACACCTTAGAAATTGAGAAAGGCTAAAGGCTACACATCAGGGATTAATGCATTGTTTTGTTGATTGTCTAGATTTAAGAAAGTGGTGGGGAAAGTGTTAATAATGCAAATTAAACTTAAAAGTGTGTTGTACATGCTTTTTTTCCTGGAATACACAGCGGCATATAGGTAATATATGATATGTATGTGTACCTATATATCAACAATGTATAGGATGGAAACTAGGAGGTAGAGGTATGACTGATATCTGTGTCTATCTTTACAAATAGTAAAGGGTAATTAGCTCATGGCATGAGCCTATTTGTTAAGTGTATTGTTGAAATAGGAGTCAGATTTATGGCCAATTTCAACAAATACTCACATATAGAATACAGTAGTAACTGTGATAATAAATTAGTTAGGGATGACACCATAGGACATACTTAGAGTAATTAAAATTCAAGGGATGAAGGGCTCAGAAATAAGGGAGCACAATGTGATACAATTTAATTGCTGCCAGATGAAAGAAGACAAAGTTGTTGGAAGAACTTTGTTTTTGGAATCCTTTGCGTGAAGGAGAGACTCACTTTTGTTTAAGATATTGTACAATGACCTCAGCTGTGTGGCCGGAAATCCCCTCTCTGAACCAGATGGGGCAGATCACTGTGGTGGGGGGGAAGGGTCTTGAGACAAATCATACTGGAGTCCTCTCCTTCCTTATTCCCCTTCCTCTCCAGCATTTTATACAGAGGAAAGTGAGTTTTAAAAAAAGATGAAGAATGGATGAGAAGGTTAAAAAATCACAAAAGAGAGCAATATAACCATTGGGGGTGCGGGGTGGGAAGAAGGGTAGGAGAAATTATAGCTGGTTATATGATACTCTATTCATACAATGAGGTACAATGGAAAGAGTGCTGGGTTTGGAGTCAGAGGACCTGACTTTGAGTCTTGGCTCTATAGCTTAATACTCTGTGTCCTTGAGCAAGCCAATTCATCCCTCTGTGATTCAGTTTCCTCATTTATGAAATGAGATTGGACTAGATGATGACCCCTCTAAGGTCTGTTTATAGTTATAATCTCAGAGAAAATGTATTTTTAACATTAGTTCCTTCTCTTTCAATTTTAATATCTTCCCATGTCATTGCCTGACACTGAAGACCCTACAAAACACCAATGCCTAGATTGAGGCTCGGAGCTATAACAAGGAATTTTTGTACCTCGGACAAGTACTATAAAGCCAGCCTTAGGAAAGATGTACTAGAAGTGTCCTCAGTTAAAAGGGTATGTAGTGGGGCTGAGACACTGCCTTGTTGCATGGAGGCATTGGTGTTGGCATGAGGCCACTTTGAGAAAGTTGATGATGAAGAAGACAGCAGGGGCAGAGGAAGAACTCACCCCATCTATTATTTTCCTTTTTAGAATTGTTGTTCTTGCCAAATAGGCGCTATTTTGTTATCTCTATGCTTCTGAAGGACTCTAAGTACTCTAAATTTGTCATCCTCTACATTTGCCACTTGTTTATAAGAGTTGGGGGGAAAAGGCCAGATTGTTTAGCCCTAATTACAGCTCTGGAGATGCCTGAAGGAAAGCTCATCCCTGAAGCTCTATTATTATTCTGGAGTCAGATACTACTCACATGAAGAAAGCGTAAATTTTCCAAAACCTAATGGATAAAGATGGATAAGACTCCTTTGATAATTATCTTTGCTCCTAAGCACCAAAGCAAGGTGCCTAGCAAAGTGCCCTACAAATAGTAGTCCTCCCTACCCACTCCTAACCTAGCTCCCTCTTACGTTTAAGACATGAGGGCTGCTTGCTGCAGTCAGAAACCTGTGGTCTCCATTTCTTCCAGGCCTGGGCTGGAGCTATTTTGTGACCCCTTTGTCCTAAACAACTCTGTATATAAAGGGTCATGGAGGGCACAACCATCCTAGAAACATTTGTGTCCGTTGCAATGACTTGGAAATCTTTTTGAGAATCTCACCTGTTACTGGATCCCTTTGTTAGATCAGAAGACTGAGCCAGAAAATAGCTAAGATCTATGCAGACTTAAGATAGCGATAATCAGGTGATATATATGTGTATTCTATACATATATGTCTGTTGTGCTCTTTGTGTTGGGTCTATCTCTGTTGCTGTACATCTTAAGCTAGGGTTGAGGTATGAGAAAAATGGAACTGAAAGATTACTTTCTTCCAATACTCCTTTTCCTCCCTCTCTTCTTCCAAACACCATCATTCACAAATTGGAGAAGCAAAGAGGGAAAAAAGAGAAAATGAAGCGTAGAAAGCAAGAAAAAACTTATTCCCCTAAAATAGAATGAAATTAAAGTTTTCTTTTTAAAATCCAATTAACCAGAAGACCTTTCTCTTATACTCCATTCTTCTTCAAACCACAAGTCTTTTGTTTCCATTCAACAAAGTTATCTAAAGAGCAAAGCTACCAGATTGAAAAATAGTGGATCTTTTAAAAAAAACATTTTATTTTATTGCAAGGCAATCAGGGTTAAGTGACTTGCCTGGGGTCACTCAGCTAGTGTCAGCTAGGCCAGATTTGAACTCAGGTCCTCCCGACTCCAGGACCAGTGTTCCATCCCACTGCACCACTTAGCTGTCCCTTAAAAATCATTTTAAAGACCATACCAGATTAATTGGATGGCAGCACGACATAGTTGATATGGAGTTGAGTACTGGTCATATGTCTTTGGAATCAGGAAGACTTGTGTTCAAGTTCTCCCTCCAACACATACTGACCACATGATCCTGGGCAAATCTCAGTGACCTGGGC
Organism: Vombatus ursinus; assembly: GCF_900497805.2. Lineage (NCBI taxonomy): Eukaryota > Metazoa > Chordata > Mammalia > Diprotodontia > Vombatidae > Vombatus > Vombatus ursinus. The sequence goes on from NW_020954626.1 coordinate 4,012,463, forward strand.
AAACCTCTAAGATAATCAGTTGTAGAACATGTGGTAATGGTCATTGGTAGCAGGACTGCCCCTTACTGGAAGCTACCTGTTCCATTGAAATCACATGTCTGGCCCAAACCCAGAAAAATAAAAGCAGTTAATCTTAATTGATTATGTGCAAAGTAATCACTTAAAAGATTCATTGAGTGACCATGTAAAAGCATGGGTCTCTCTGCATATTGATAGTAGTGTGTACATTATGGTAAAACATTAAGATGGTAACTAACTAATTGTAGGTTCAGATGAGTGTGAGGTGTTGTAATGAATCAGTCCTTTTATTTCAGCTTCCCTGTCCCTCTTCCCACCCAATCAGTGCTTTTGGACTGCACTAAATGAATTTTTTCGCCGATGTCAGTTCATTTATAGCTCAAGACACCAATTTAATTGGACCAAAATATTTTTTTTTCATTCAGGTTCTTGTTATCTACCTGACTGGTGAATGAGTAGGCTGAGTGTCAGAGAATTCATTGCCTTTGTTTGGTGTTTTTGTTTTGTTTAAATACAAATGTTGGCCATACACCTGAAGGACCTTAGATCTGACAACAGGCCTTCGAGATCATCCTTATCTTTATGTTCCAATCATCCAGACTTTTAGGATTTTAAGAATTTAAATCTGAGAATTTATGTTAAGCTGGGAACATAAAACTTTGGTCCCTTGGGACACATACTTGATAGCAGAGGGAAAAATCCCAAATTAAAGAACTTCTCCAGTCACCTTTGAGAGAAAAATGAACTGCAATTTTGGTAGGTCCCAGATTGAGTTTGTGATGTGAAAACTATCTCAAAAGCAAATTCATTGTCAATTGGTTGAAATTTATGAAGGGAGCATTTTCAGTCAAGAAAGTGATTCACAGAAAAAGAGTACATAAAATGACTCTAATGGCATACATGTAAAGAACAGCTAGATAATTGGATAAATGTAATTATACTGATCAAGAAACTTGGCCCTGGAGAAGAGTTGAGAAAATGCATCTCCTTCCCTCTTTTGTAGTGGTGGAGGATCATGGTTTTGGTATACCATGATACATGATTTATGTGTGAGTTGGTTTTATTGAACTAAATTTCTTTTGTTACAAGAGACGGATCCATGGATAGGAGACGTGGAAAGATACATTCAGAAATAGAGGTGATGAAAAACAAAATCTATCAATAAAATATTTTATCAATAAAATAGTTTACACAAAGATTGAGGATGCAGATAACAACTCTCTCTACCCCTTTGTTACCCTGAGAAGAAGACCAGCAAATGTAGATTAAAAGCCCTATATTTTGCTCAATAGCCATTGCAAGGTTTGCCCTAGCTTCAATAAATGTTTCTTGTGTTGAAGAATATCAAGGGTGCAGGCAAGATGCCAGAGCAGCAGGAAGAAGTAGAGTAAGTTCTTTCTACTCTCCTCCCTCAACTCCTACAAACAGATCTAGAAAATGCACCAGATTGAATACTAGTTGGAAAGTCCAAGAAAAAAAAAATCAGATGAGTCATTTTCCCAGCGTAGATTAGCACAGGGAGGTAGACAGAGAGGTTTGTGGACACTGGAGATAGGTTGTGTCATGGAGCTGCTTCACAGAATATTCCAAGGCAAAGAGACACTGGATCCTAAGGGAAGAAGAGGCCCCAGATCCAGCATTGTGCAAGGTGCAGGAATAAGTACAAACTGGTACTTCTGTTGCTCACTATCCAGTTTTGGATTATAGATCTGTGCCTATGCTCAGTGTCTCAGTAACTAGAGCACTGGGCCTGGAGTTAGGAAGACCTGAGTTCAAATCCCACTTCAGAGACTTGCTAGTTGTGTGACCTTGGTCAAGTCAATTAACTTCTATTTCAATCAGTTCCCTCAACTGTAAAATGGGGATAATAATAGAACCTACCTCCTTGGGTTGTTGTGAGGATCGAATGAGATAATTTGTGAAGCACTTAGCACAGTGCCTAGCACATAGTAGATACTATATAAATGCTAGCTGTTGTTGTTGTTGTTGCTGTTGGCAGCTTTCTAGGGTGAGGAGTGGTCACAGGTCCTAGAATATGTATTGGTCGAAAAGCAATTTCTGAAGCAAGCAGCAGCGGTGTGGCTTTGACTCCAGAAGCAGAATGGGAGCTCAGTTTCAACTTCTAGCCAGGTTTGAAGTTTGCAGTGGAACAAGTAGGAATCCCAAACAAGAGGGGAATCTGCAGTCCTATCACTTTGAATCACCAAAGCTTTCCAGTTAGCTGATAGTGGCTGAGTTCAGCAACAAACCACTAGTGTTCCAAATGGGGTGAACCTACAGGCATATGACTCAGACCCAAACCTAGGTCAGGAATGTGTAGAACTCAGACCAGGAAGGCAGTAACTAGACTTTGCCATGGATCAGACTATTTTGGGAGCATTGAAAGATTACAGTCCCCAGGCTGAGCTATTCTTGAGATCCTGGGATAACAAAACATTCAGTACAGATATTCCCTCTAGGAGTATGCAGTCTGGCCCTAATATCAAGTCCAAAGTCAGGAAGTAGACTAGAAGAAACAAACAAAAGAATCCCAACATGAAAAAACTTCTATGATTACAAGGATGCTCAAGACACACTCATAGAAGAAGATAATGATTCCAAAATATCTATAAGTGAAATCTCAGAGAAAAATACAGCTTGGGCACAAGTTCAACTAGAATTCCTAGAAGAGATGACAAAAAAAATGAAAAAAGAAAGATTTTAAATGGTTTTATAAATGCAATGGGAGAGCTGGAGAAAAAAGGGAATGAGGGAGAAGCTAGGTGGTGAAGTGGATAGAACACCTGACCCAAAGTCAGGAGGACCTGAGCTCAAATCGGGCCTCAGACCAAACACTTGATACTTACTAGCTATATGACCCTGGGCAAGTCACTTAACCCCAATTGCCTAAAAAAAAATAATAAAAAAAAGGAATGAGGGCCATGATAGAAAGAAATGGTAAGGGAATTGACAGTTTGGCACAAAAGAGACAAAGTTTTGTCCAAATAGCAAACTCTGAAAATTAGAATGGACCAAATAGAAGCTAGTTACTCTATGATACCATGAGAAATATTAAAACCAAGTCAAAAGACTGAAAATGTAAGAAAATGTAAGATATTTTATGGCAAAAACAACTTATCTGGGAAAAAAATCGATGAGAGATAATTTAAGAAAAATTGGGCTACCTAAAAGCCATAACCAAAAAAAGGGCCTACATACTATCTTTCAAGAAATCATAAAAGAAACCTATTTAACTCTCTTAGAACCAGAGGGAAAAGTAGAAATAGAAAAATTCACTACTCACCACTTTATAGAAATAAAATTAAAAACAACCATATAGCCAAAATTCATTTTCCAGGTCAAAGAAAAAATATTGCAAACAGAAAGAAAGAATTTAAGTACTGAGGCACCATGGTCAGAATTTAGCAGCACCCATTATGAAGGGACAGAAAGCAAAGGATATACGCTTACAACCAAGAGTAACTTATCCAGGAAAACTTAACATAGTCCTACAGGGGAGAAAAATAGACCCTTAGTGAAATACAGGACTTCTAAGCATTCCTGATGAAAAGACCAGAGCTACATAGAAACTTTGAATATAAACACAGGAGTCAAGAGAAGTAAAAAAGGTAAACATAAATAAACAATCATAAGAGATAAAACAAATATAAATGGAGGGTCTAGGAGTGGTTCTGTAATATCTTGATCATCTTTAAAAAAAGAATAGAAAGGGAAAGGAAGAGGATTACACTGGGTGGGGGGGGATGGAAAGGTAGGATGGGAAAAATTATCTCATGTAATCAGAGTATGTAAGTAGAAGTCTCTACAAACAAAGAAGAAAGGTTTGGGAATTGGGTGTTACTTGAATCTCACTCTCATTTGAACTGATCAAAGGAGGGGAGAACACACACAGTTGGCTTTAGAAATAAATTTAATAGGAGGGAAAAGGGAGAAAAAGAGGAAGAAATAAGGAGGGTAGGTTAAGAGAAAGCAAAACAAGCTCTAATTAAGAATGTATTAAAAATATTTATAGCCACTTTTTGTGGTGACAAAGAATTGGAAACTAAGAAGGTGTCTATCAATTATAGAATTGTTGAACAAATTATGGTATATAAATGCAATCAAATACTATTGTGATACAAGAAATTATGAAGGGGATGGTTTCAGAAAAACCTGGGAAGACTTAGATGAACGAATACAGAGTGAAGTGAGCAGAACCAGAACAATATATATATTGATTGTCAAGACGAACATCTTTGAAGCACACAGAAACTTTGAAAAGTGTTAATGACCAATCACAATTCCAGAAGCTCAAGATGTAAAATGCTACCCACTTCCTAATAGAGAGGTGAAGGACTCAGAGTGCAGAATGAGACATCTTTTTTTGGGCGTGGCCAACATGGAAATTTATTTTTTGGTTATATATATTTGTAACAGAGGGAAAAGCAATAAGGGCATTAAAGAAGTACAAAACAAAAAAACTAGCAAGAAATTGTCTTTTAAATACGGTCATAATCATAAGGTCAATTTCCTAAAAAGTATTGTTAAGCATTGTTACATTTTGAATAATACTGTAATTAATAGCTGTTTGTAAAGGGATTGGAATATAGTAAAAAGAATTTTAAGTGATCAGGACTGCTTTTCATTGTACTCAAGGAGCAGGTCACTCAGCGGTGTACTGGTAAACATTTAACAACTGGCTCTCTGAATAAAAGAATGTACACAGGACGTACTTTTAAGTTTAATCTGAATTATTAACATTTTCTACCTCATTTTCTTAAGTCTAGATCATCACCAAAATGATTAATCAAATACTGAGTGGTAGCATTTGCCATGATTTCTGAGGTGTAAATGCTCAAACTGAAAATTTAACATTTGATTTTCAGGAACCAGAAGGGGGTAATTCTAGTACATCCTTACCCCTACCTGTTGATGATCTATCCTGTAGTATCATTTCCTGTCTCATCCATGAAATCACAGCATTACAGAGCTGAAAGTAACTACAAGAGGTCTAATCCAACGTGGGCTTTATCAATAATCTCTTCTATAACATCAGCAAGTGGCCATCATGTCTCCACCATAAAACTTATACCAAGGGGAACCTCATAACCTCCAATCCATATCCAGACAGCTCCAATTGTTAAGAAGTCTGTCCAAGGCTGTCTCTCTTCTACTTCTACCTATTTGTTCTTTTTTCTACCCCCTGGGGCCAAGAAGAATAAATTTAATCTCTCGTCAGCTAAATTAAAGAGCATTAACTTCCCACTTACTAGGCTCTACTCTGCACTGGGTATAGAAAAACAGAAATGAAAACAGTCCTTGCCCTCAAGATTATACTCTAAAATATGAAACACCGCATCCCACATGAGGCCTTTCCTGATTCCTTCCAGCTGTCAGTGCCATCCCTTCTCCTTTTACTTTGCCTACTTGTTTGGTATATATGTACTTATATGTGTTTGTGTTGTCTTCTTGTATTGAGTGCTCCTTTAGGGCAGAGACATTTTCACTCTTGTTTTTGTATCTCTGTAGTTCTCTGGCTTCCTTCCAGTCTCAGATAAAATCCAACCATCTGCAAAAAGTCTTTTTTGATCCCGCTTAATGCTAGTGCCTTCCTTTTGAGATTAGCTCCAATTTATTCTGTATACATCTGGTTTGCATGGACTTGTTAGCATGTTCTCTCCTTTGTTAGACTGTGAGCTCCTTGAAGGCAGGGACTTTTTTGCTTCTCTTTTTATCTCCAGCACTTAACACCATGCCTAGCACATAGTAGGTACTTAATAAATGCTTGCTCATTAACTGATTAGTTCCACTGGATGGATAGCCATTCAAATGCTTGAAGATAGCTATCATATTGTCCCTAAGTCTTCTGTTCTATAGCTCAGAGCACCTGGCACATTGTGTTTAATAAATGCTTGTTTCCTTCCTTTTGCAGCTTAAACTTCCCTAGGTCCTTCAACCAATTCTCATATGGTTCAGTCTCCAGTCCCTTCATCATCATGTTCATTCTACTTTATGTACCTCTATAGCTCAGAACCAAAAACAACACTCTAAATGTTGTCTGACTAGGGCAAGAGTACAGAAGGATTAAGACATTTCTCATTCTGGGCATTAGCCCTTTCAAGGAGGTCTAGGATCGTATTTACTTTCTTGGCTTCCATTCCACAAAATGCTCATTCATTCTGAACTTCTAGTCTACTAAAACCTAAATATCTTTAATTTTTTTTACACAGTTGTCTAGCTATATACAATTGTAGCTAGACAATTTTTTCACATAGCGGTCTAGCTATAGGCAACTATGGTTAGACAGCTTTTTAACATAGCAGACAGGCTCCCCTATCCTACACTTCTGAACTGATTTTTGGACTCAAGTATACGATTAAGCAATTTCATCTTACTAGAGGTGGCCCATCATTCTAGCTTGATGTCTTTTGGGGATCTTGGCTGTCATCCTCTGTATTGGCTAGCTCTCTCAGCTTCATGTTATCAGAAAATTTGATGAGCCTGCCATCTATATCTTCATCCAAGATATTATTTAAAATGTGTGACATAACAAAGCCAAGACATTTACCAAAATGAGATTGCTCAGAATTTGAATCCAGGACCTCTTGCATCCTGAATGAGAGACATATCCCTAGAGCATTAAGCAGGGACACTGGAAGTTCTTTTGTGAGAAGAGCTTTATCTTCCCTTCTTCTCTCCTCTTCCTTATCCCTGGGGATGAAGAAGATTGGCAGGTCTACACGGGGGACATAGCCTTCTCCCTATTTGATGAGCAGATTTCAAGGGAGCAAGCTGACTCACTATTTCCTTTAAAAAGTCATTCATTTTTTACACCCATTAGCCCAGTAAAAACAACTCTAGAAGAAAGCCAAAGCAAAACTCTTTCCCTTGTGAAATTCTGTGCTTCCGAAGATATAACCTTTATTAGAGTGGCTGCTGAAGGGAGACTGAAATGAAGATTTTGGCAAAGAGCTATATGATTTTCTAATGAAGGATGCATTGAATATATCTGTCAACTAGTATATTGTCTTATCATATAGCATCCTTTGTAAATGGAAATGAGGCTATTCATTGGGGCATTCATTCTGTTTATGCAGCAGTGAAGATGGATTTGTGCTAATCCTTCAACACTCTTTCATCCTAGACCCTTCGTGACCAATGGAATGCATTTGCAAGATCATTGACTGGAATGAGCAATGGTAATGTTAATGTGTATTGGAACAAAGCTAAGAACTCGTCTTGTGTATTAGAAACAGGCCTAGACTTGGAGTAAAAAAAATCTGGGTTTGAGTTGAGTCTCTTTTGCTATGTGACTTGGGCCAAGTTACTTAACTTCTCATTTCTTCACCTATAAAATTAGTGTAAACAAATATTTACACTGTCTATTCATGAGTCAAAGGAGATTTTATACATAAAAAGTGCTATGCAAATATTAACTACAGGCTTAGATCCCAAATTTTGATCTCATTAACACTTTTCTCTAGTAAGTAGAACGAGGGACAGGGATTGAACCTATGATTTCATTGGTATAGAAAACTCTCAGATGAGGAATCTCCTTCTATCTATGCAAGTTGGTAGCTTCTCTGACACTTGTAATCTTAGAGAGTTGCCTGTACCTTAAGAGGTTAAATGACTTGGCCAGTATATTCATATAATCAGTACAAAATGGTTCAGACTTGAACCTAGGTCTTCCTGGCTCAGAGGTCAGCTCTCTATATTCTATGCTATGCTATGCTATACTATGTTATGCTACCTGTTAAAGCTACCTAATGATAACGTATAATACAGTATTTTCTCCTTCGTCCTACCTTCTATTCATTGTATGTCATTATGCAATTTTCTTTTCTTTTTAAATTTTTTTTTTTGGTGAGGCAATTGGGGTTAAGTGACTTGCTCAGGGTCACACAGCTAGTAAGTGTCAAGTGTTTGGTTTGAGGCTGGATTTGAACTCAGGTCCTCCTGACTTCAGGGCCAGTGCTCTATCCACTATGCAACCTAGCTGCCCCTCATTATGCAATTTTCTAAGGTGTTCCCAATTCCTCCCTGAGAAGCTATGTCCCCTCCATCCTCCAAAGATTTTCAAGAGTAATCTCCATAAAGCCTTCTCAAAAACCTTCTAATTCACTGCTAGAGATAAGATTTAAGCTAAAAATTAGTTTAATAAAGATAATGAGGGAGTATAGGCTTATGAGTGGACGAGAATACGGATGGTACCTCTTGGCACTTTGCGAGGGCTTTGGGAACAGGTAAATGGACCGTGTTACACTGTAGTATTCTGGGAGCCAAATATTCAGGACTAGAGTTGGTGTATCTCTGTTTAGACTGACCTAACTGTATATGTCAGTGAGTAGAACGTGGGATGATAGTGAAAGTCATCAGCGTGGAAGAGAAAGGAATAAGCATTTATAGTGCCTACTTTGTGTCAGCTCCTGTGCTAAACACTTTACAAATATTATCTCATTTGATCCTCAAAACAACCCTGCAGGATAGGTGCTATTATTATCCCCACTTTACAGTTGAGGAAACTGAGGCAGACAGAGGTGAAGTGACTTACCCAGGGTTACATAGCTAGTAAGTTTCTGAGGCCATTAGTCTAGGTAGAAGGACCAGTTGAGACTGAGAGGAGCAGTGCAGCTTTGATACCCAGTATTGGAGCCTCAGTATTTCTTCCTTTTGTGTTTTTCATTGTTGTGAGTGTGTTTGCAGGTGAATATGCTGGGCTAGTTTGTTCTGTTCTAAAGCTAAGCCAATATGCATCCAAATTGGAGGGCAAAGTTATGATGAAACTAGAGTCCAGATCCAGCCTCCAACTTACTATCTAAATTGTACTGGATATACTTACTTACAATCCTAAAAGAGGTTGTCTAGCAGGGAATAGTCAAGATATGACATTTTCATTTTGCATCTTCGCCATTTCCTTGAGTAATTAGCACTATAAGGGTGTTTTCTATTATTGTATTTTTGTGGAGTATGTGAGCCTCTGTTTGTGTTACTGGAATTTACACATGCAGATTTTTCATCTTTCAGTCAAAGAACCGAGACTCTCCAAGTTGGAAGGGGACTCAGTGTCATCTAGTCCATTCCATATCCAACTAAGAATTGACTTTACAATATACCTTATAAGTGGTCATCCAGTCTTTGCTTGAAGACCTCTAGAGAAGAGAACCCATTATTTCTAAAGTGGTTGTTTGAACTTCTGGATGCCTCCTAGTTCTGTCCTCAGGGACAGTGAAATCCCTTTTCTACATGACCATCCTTCCAATAAGTGAATCCTACTATCACATCCTCTAACCCAACCTTTCCTTTCTAGGGCAGTCAGGTAGCACAGTGGGTATAATGCAAGATTTGCTACCAGGAAGACTTGGGTTCAAATACTATCTCAGATACTTACCAGCTGTGTGATCCTGGGAAAATCATTTAACCTCTATCTGCTTCAATTTCCTCAACTGTAAAATGAGGATAATAATACCATCTAGCTCCCAAGGTTGTTCTGAGAATCAAATGAGATAACATGCATAAAGTGCTTTGGAATTTTAAAGCTATTCTTATGGCTTAAATGCCCCAGGTTCCTCATATGACTTTATCTCAAGGTCCTTCTCCTTTGGATATACTCTAACTTATCATTGTCTTTCTTAAAATGTAGTAGCCAGAACTGAACACAGTACTCCAGAGTTGGTTTAATGAGGTCAAGAAACAATAAAACTATAATTTTCTCCAGTCCCAGACACTATGCCTCTCAATTATGTTTATAGGATCATAGATCTCAAGTTGGAAGGGATTCTAAGAGCCATCTGGTTCAACATTTCATTTTACAGATGAAGAAACTGAGGCCTAGTGAGGCTAAGTGATTTGTCCAAGGTCATATAGTTAGTGGTCAGGATTTTAACTATGGTTCTCTAACTCTAGGGCTAATGTGCTTTCCTCTGAACTCCACTACCATTTGTCTTAGTCTTTTTGCCTATTTAAATACTCTTTTGGACAGAAGACTATCTTCTATTTGATTTCCAATCTTCACAGCATACAAAGGAGCATTTAATGACTACTGCATGGCTGCAGTTGTTGACTAAAAGAGAGGCACCAGCATTAGTTTAAGAATTACAATATTATTATAAATAATATATGTATATATATGTATATGCATATGTATGTGTGCACCCACACATTTATACATTCTCCCTATGGTATTTGGAAAAAATTACCTTTCAAGTGACGTGGGATGACATGACATGATCCATATAATAACTGACATGCATTGGTTGTAGAAAAAGGTGCTTAGGCATTTGAAATTGCCATCCTCTAAATATCTAAAGACTACTAAAATTTCTTGATCTGAGGTGTATAATGACCTTATCTCCAAATCCACTGACTTTTGTTTGGTTCTCTTACTCCTTAACACTTTTTGCACCTTTTGACACTAATGACCACTTCTTCCCTCTTGCTATCTTCTATTCCCTTGGCTTCTGAGACATTGTATTCTTATGATTCTCCCCACAACCCTAGGATCACACCTACTCTTTCTTCTGCATTGACTCCTTATCCTCTTCCTACCACTAAAAATGAAAGATCAAGAAGATTCTGTTCCTGGTTTTCTTCTTCCCCTCCTCCCATACCTTCTCCCTTAATGATGTCATTGACATCCATGATTTCAATTTTATCTTTATCCAGATATCTTCCAAGTCCGTATTTTCATTCTTGACCTCTTCACAAAATGCTAAACCTAACTGCCTGCTAAATATTTTCTTCTGCGATATTTCACTCACAGCTCAAACTCAACATATTTGATATTATGGCCATCATTTGCACTCTAAAACCTGTTCTGTATCCCCAACAGCTCTATTTTCATTGCCAGTCACCCAGACTTAAAATCAGATTCATGTTTGAGCATTCCTTCTCCTTCATCTCCTGATCATTTACTATATTTATTAGCACTTACTTTGCATGGTACTATCCTAGGTACTGGGGGAGAAAAGACAAAAATACAACAGTCCTTTGTCCTCCAGGAGTGTGCATTGCCATGATTTCAGAGTCCAGACACACTCTTGATGCAACTGTGACTCAGTCTAGCCATGGGTTCCTTTAAGTCCCAGGTAAAATCCCATCATCAATGAGAAGCCTTTTCTTATCTTTCTTGACTCCAGTTTCTCCCCTCTGTTGATTACCTCCAATTTATCCTGTATATATCAGTTGTTTGCATGTTGTCTCTCTCATTTTACTATGATCTTCTTGAGAACAGAGCAGGGACTAAGGTTTTTTTTTTGTACTTTCCTTGTATTCTCAATACTTAGCACTGTGTCTGGTACATAACAAGAGTTTGATGATGTTAGTTGACTAACTTCAAATTATGCTAAAAATGACTAACTTGTCTATAGCTTTGGACTCAGAGATCTCACTGTTAGGCATATCCCACAAGGAAGATAGAGAAAGAAAGAGTACACATATATACCATTTACACCAAAATATTTAAAGTTACATTATTAGTAGTAACAAAGAACTAGAGATAAAATAGATACTCATTAGTTTTGGAGTACACAAATTATGGCACATGAATGTAATATAACATTAATACACTATAAGAAATTATGAATACAAAGAAGTCAGAGAGGCATAAGAAAATGTATAGGAACTGAGTAGAGTGAAATAAGCAGAATTAGAAAAACAATATACACAAGCACCACAGCAATATAAATGGAGAGAATACAAAAATGAAAATGCTATGTAATTATAATTTCACAGTTTGACTCCAGAAAAGAGTTGAGAAAATGCACCTTTTCCCCTTCACTAAAGAGGTGGGGGACTCTGAGTATACAATATTGTGTATTATCTGAATGACCAATATATTCAGTTATGATGACCTTTTTTCCCTTTTAAAAATCTTTAAGGGAAAAAATACTAAAAAACTGTTATAAAGAATGCCTCATTGGGTCAGAGGCAGAATAGAAGAGATATATTTGGAAAAGAATGTGATATGAAAACAAAAGATGTCAATAAAAATTAGACATTTTTTAAAAGAAATATCAAGGCAGGATTCAAGCCCATGTCCTTCTGACTCCAAGTCCAATATTCTGTGCTACATCAATCTACCTCCCTAACACCATTGTTCTTGCTGCTTCCCATGACCAGAATGGGTTCCCTTTCACCTCCTCTGTCCTATTACCTCTGCCTGATGAAATCTCTCCCTTACTTTAAAGGCCAACTTGGGTGTCACCTTCTCCATGAAGCCTTCTCTGATTATCCAGCTCAAAGCAGATTCTCCCTCCTCAAATTCCTCAGCAATCTTATTTGGAACTTTCCTTTGCAGTAAATGTGTTATTCTTCATAACAGTTTGTGCATTTGTCTTTTTCTCTCACTAGAGAGAAGGATCTGTCTAATTTTATTTTTGTATTCCCAGGACCCTTTGTGGTGAACATATACAGAAGGTGCTTGATAAATGTCTGTCCAGTTGTTGAATTTATTAAATTCCTATTCAGGCAGGGTATATTGCATTTTGAAACAAAATTGAGTTCTCCAAAGACCATGAGTCAAGATATATTTTATATGATTAAGATGCGTGTGTTACAGCAGCAAGGGTAAAAACAAACTCAATTGCTGCGACAGAAAGATAGTTGAAACAAGTTGCTTCACAATTCTGGATATCACAGTAATTTAATGAAGACAAAAATGGCTTCCTATGTTCCTTTCACCTTTGAACAGGTTGATTGATGAGCAAATCCCTCTATCATTACCTAATGAAATCATCTATTTCATTTTTCTCCTAGCGCCCCTTTGGCCATTTTGGTTCAGGTTTTTGGCAAATGTTGCCCAGAGAGCAGACATAGCATAAGTTGTTCACACTTCCTAATAGCCAGCCAAAAGGCTCACAATCAAATTCAGATCAATTTCCATCTCTGTCTTGGGGTTTGGTCAGTTTCTTCATATTGTACTCAAACATCTGGTTCACATGTTAATGGGGTAATGTGTGTGTGAGTGTGTGTGTGTGGAAGGAAGTGGTGCCATAGATACAAAATCTAACTCCAGAACAGCACACCCTTATGCCAGTTCATCGGAAAAAGATTTTGGGGTGCATGGGTTAGTAGCCTTCAAAGTCAGTATGACAATGTATTATGGTAGTCAAAAAAACTAATGAAATATTGAGCTGCATAAAGAGACATACAGCTTCTATGCATAAGAACAGTATAGTCCTACTGTAGAGACAATATCTAGAATACTGTGTTCAGTTCTAGGCACCACATTTTAGGGAGGATATTAATAAACTGGAGATCATTCAGATGAGGGCAACCAGGTTGGTGAAAGGCCTGGAGTTCACGTTATGTGAGAATCAGTTGAAGGAAGTGTAGTTGTTTAGCCCAGAGAAGAGAAGACTCAGATGGGATAAGATTGTTGGCAAGAATGGAAGGGCAACTATATGGAACACTGGTTAGGGTTATTTTGTTTGACTTCAAAGGACATAACTAGGAGCAATTGGTGGAAGTTCAAAAGAGGCAAATCTAGGCTTTAATAGGGGAAAACTTCTTGACAATTAAAAATCCAAATGTGGAATTCTGCCATCAGAGGTAGTGAGTTACCTCTCAGTGGAGGTCTTACAGAAAGGCTAGATGACTTCTTGTCAGGTAAATTGTAGAGGGAATTCTTCAGGTATGGTTCGGACTAGGAGGCCACTGAGGTCACATCCAACTCTGAAATTCTGGGATTTTGTAACTCAGTGTCTACCTTTCATGGCTTCTTGAACCTTTGATAACCCCCAATATTAGGCGGGATGGCTAGATCTGAAAAGCCATAGAGTGGGCTGATCTTACATGTTTTAAACTTTTAAAAAGCTTGATCCAGAGGAAAGAGAACTAAACTTGGATTCCACAATAAGGTAAACTTGGGTAACAGTAAGGTGAACCAACTTATCCCTGGCTTTTGGATAGCAAAGTATGACCCAGAGAATAGTAATATATATATATATACACAAACAAAATTATAATTCTAGTAACTCACATTTATGTAGCAATTTGATATTTTCAAAGTGCTTTTCTCACAACAACCTTGCAAAGTTGGTAGTGCAAATATTAGTATCTCTGTAGATGAGTAAATTGAACCTGATTTCCTTCAAGTCTCAACGCTTCTGCAAGAAGCCTTTACTAGCCCCTCTTAAGGCTAAAGTCTTCTGAGATCATCTCCAGTTTATTCTGTATACCTATTTTGTGTATTATTTGCAGGTTGTCTTCTCCGTCAGATTAGGAGTTTTTTGAGAGCAAGGGCTCCTCCCCCCCTTTCTTTGCATCTGCAGAGTTTAGCACAGTGCCAAGCATGTAGCTGGTGCTTAAAAGATACTTGTTGACTTTATTTGCTATGCTAAATGATTTGTCTTTGGATCACGTAGTTAGTAAATGTTGGAGCAGGGACTAAAACATAGATATCACGATGCTAAGTGTAGTGTTTTTTCCCATGATATAATGTGGTTTCTGATCAATTCAGTCAAACAGTGAGGCATTTCTGTGGGGAAAAAAAATCAATTCTCAATGGTATAAATTGGGAAGAAATACAGAGCACTGAGTTTAAATAAAGCCTCTGAGAATTATCTCTGAGCACAAACCATTTAACAAAAGACAAAATTACATTAATCTGGAACCCCAGTAAAAATATTTATTCATAACACTTATTACCCTTATCCATTATTCATCCTCCCAAATGTACAATCCTCACGTATAACATCTTCATTTGACCTCTTCAGGGAAAGTTAGCCTAAAAAAATAATACTAGGTTGTAAATTCTATCATGATTTACAATTTGTTGAGGTATAATGCTATATGTACACCTATGCAGACTAGATTTAGTTCTTGCTTTCTAACAATTTTAATACTAAAGAGATTTTCCAACATTTGAATACTGGCTAAACATAAAAAGATTCCAATTAGCAACTGAGGAACTTATTTCTCTAGTCAGTTACATAGAATATCTAGGAAGCAGTGTGATATGTAGAAAGAGTGTCAGATCTGGAGTTAGAAGACACCTGGGTTCAAATCCTACCTTTGAATTTTATTAACTGTATTACCCTAGAGATCTCTGTGAGCCTCAATTTCCCCATAAGTAAGGTGAAAATAATGATGCCTCACCTCATCGAGGCGGGAAGTTTGTGAGGCTTGAATAAGATGATGTTGCATAACATACCTTGCAAACTTTATAATGCTACTTAAATATCAGTTCTTAGTATAATAAAATATTACAAAATGTGAAACAAAGGAATCTTTCTCCATCAAAATCAAAGGCAACAAAAGTATATGGTGTCCCAATAGAGGAGAGGGTGGGGTTAAAAAAAGAATTAGTTAATGTATGCATTTAATGAATCTAAAGCATCTGAAAATGTGATTTCATCCTTTTAACCAAGACCTGTTAAATAGTTTTTCTTCCTTTTCAGTAACTACTTTTTATTCTTTTAAAATTATCTCAGTTTGTCAAGTCAATTCTGTGTCTGCAGATTAGTAGCAAAAATCTTCCTTTCAAGGATCTTCCTTTAAATATAGAGATTAAAATAATTAAAGCTAATATTTAAATAGTGGTTCAACTTTTATGAAATCACTTTACATATTTTCCTTATTTGATCCCAACAGCAACCATGAGGGGTAAGTATCTTAGAGATAGAGAAACAGGCTGAGAGAAGTTAATGATTTGCCCAAGTATATACAGCTAATAGATATTCAGGAGGTGATAAGAATTTGGGTCTTCTTTATTCCAGATCTAACCTTCTAACCACTTAGCTGCCAGAGGCATTTTCATGCCTATGTGGGATACTTCAAGCACCTGTGATTTCATCTATGTCCACTCTATATGCCAGTGTAGATTACAATCCTGTGTAGATTATTTTAATGATAAGTTACTCATTTTACTATGCATCTGCTGCTCTGCCTGTATCAAATCCATGGAATAAGATGCCTCTCCCAGGTCAAACTCATAACCCCTAATATCATCATACTGCTAACTCAAGCCTTGTCTGATACTACCTCTCTCAACTTCCTCTCCCTTCTTATTGGAGGACTGGAGGGTGGAGTACCAAACTCCTCCCATTGCCTTCCTTTATAGAGGGCAGAAATTGGACTTTTTGGTTCACTCTACTCTGCATCTGCTGCTCTGCCTGGTTTCAACTCCATGGAACAAAATGCCCCTGCCTGGTCTTCCCCCAACCTGAGCCCTACCCTGCTTCCTGTCTCCTTTTGTGTGTTGTAGATTAAATTGTAAGCTGCTTGAGGGCAGGGACTGTCTTTCTTTTAATTAATTATATCCTCAGCACTTAGCAGAGTGCCTGACACATAATAAGCACTTCATAAATGTTTATTGGATTGGATTGGATTAATGAGTTACTGGGGTCAAAAGAATTCAACACCTGGTGGCCAACATTCTAGCAATGAGTTTTTCTAAACTTAGCGAGGCTGGTTTTCAGATGACAGACACGCAGTCTTTAGATATTGTCCTTATTTTGCAAAAGTTTCTCAACATTTTTGGATAATATGAGGGAAAAAAAGGCAGTTTTGTCCAGTGATGTTGACTTAACTGCTAAAGTACCAAGGTGTTTTTAGCCACATCTTTTCCCCCAAACCATTTTGATGAGTGCTTATTCTGTTTAATGAACTTGTAGCATCATAACATAATCACCCAGTTCACTGGATTAATGATGAAAAGAGGAACTGATTTCTCCAGTTGCATCATCTGAAGTAAATGTTAACTTTCTTTCAGCTGAGTCCTTAGTTAACCACATTAGTGTGACAAATATGTCTTTGTCTAGCATAAGTAATTAGAATTTAATCACTTTAACTGCATCTTAATTACCCCAAATGAATTGAAAGGACATTTAATAGCAAAGATTAAATTGCCTTAATGAACGATTTTTGTGACTACATCAATACTTTAATCGGGTTAGCCACTCCTATCATACACTCTCATCAGCAGAAATAGTAGTAAGAGTTGAGACCACTAGGTGGCACAATTTCATCATTTTTTTAATTGTAGAAAGCCCAAAGAAAAGTGGCACACAGTCACCGTTCTTTGGCTAACTTCCTTTGGGAGCTATGGCATCCTCATGATATGAAAAAGGAATGCAATAGTTCCAGAAATGACAATTCCTAGGATAATATTCAAACTAAAATTTCAGTTAAATAATGTTTGGAGACATACAAGAAATAATTGAATTTTTTAGGTTTTCAACATCACACGAAAGGCTGCTTGACCTATTGGATAGAGAGCAAGACTCCAAGGCAGGAACACCTGGGTTCAGTTTCTACTCTGACACATATTGCATATATAACTCTGGCCAAATTATTTAGCCTCTGGGTATTCTAAGTGACTCTAATATTGTAGGTTGTAGAGTTTCTTATATTGAAGAAATCATGTGTATAGTTGCTATCCACCTAGATCATTTGACATTTCATAGACACAGTCTGTGTTAATGTATTATCTAAAACATACATGATCCTTAAAAATAAGCAAAATACAGACATTATATGTGGCAAGCATTAGCTTAAAGGCAAGAAATAGAATTGTGACCTAATATACCCTACTGATCCCTAGAATTACAAAGGAACCCCCCAGCTTGGTCCCAGCAGTTAATAATTCCAGGTGGAATAGAACTACTTATAGGACAAACATAGGGCATGTAGTAGAATGAACAATGACCTGGCAAATTGGTTCCTTTACTGCCTTGCTATGTATCTTTTGCTTTCTTTCTCCAGTTTCAACAAATGGAAGCAATAATACATAACTCTAACAGCATGTTGTGAAGAGAAATGAGGTAAGAGATTGAAGTTTTTTGAGATCCCTAGAGAAAAGGCATTTGTGTTATATGCTTAAGGCAATGTTGCTATTTTTCATAGACATTTCAAGTTGGGTTTATATGAAGCTGGATTAGACATAGGGCAAAAGCATTCCATCTATTTGGTTCACCTGTACAAGTGGCAGAACCTGTATTTCTGGTTGTTTACCATCTAGTTTGTATATACAGACCAATCATAGTAGCTTTGATAAATGTTATGGTCTAGTTATATTAAAGCATTGTCTTAAAGAGTTTTTTTTTTATCAGCGTGACTTCCTTAAAGGATCAATGCATTTCCTGAAAAGAAAAAAAAAATTAAAATGATTGGATATGAATGTCATAGAAATGATTAGAAGTGTTATTTTTCTTTGAGGCTGGATAATCACCAAACAGGTGTGGTGAAGTGGAAAGATTGCTGGATTTGAAGTTAGAGGATGTGGGTTTTAGTTAATAATACTTAACTGCTTGCATAAGCTTGGGCAAGTCACAAACTCTTTGGGCCTGCGTTTCCTCATCTGTAAAATAAGAGGATCCCTTCTAGCTCTAAATCTGTGATCCTCTGATAAAAGAATAATGACAAGGCATTTTGGGTATCCATTTCCTTTACTTTAAATGTGGATAATAATGCTTCCTTCCCTCACCTCATACAATTGTAAGATATGTATGAGATAGCATATGTGAAAGGATGTAAGTGCTTTAATATAATACTATGTAAATATAAGGCTAGCTCAGTGTATAGAACATTTTAGGAACATAACAAATGCTTGTTTATGATAATACAAGATTGCTTCTGTGGTTGCTCTGGTCAGTTGCTTCACATCCAGTTATCACACCTTTCCACAACTGCCAGTACAATGATGATGTCTAACCATCACTGAATATCAATAGTCAGAAAAAAGAGGGTAACAATGGTGTGGCTAATCATTTTCATTTAATTAGAATTCTTATTTGGCTGCAACCTGTTTTTTTTTTTTTAAACCCTAATGCTGTGAGTCTGTGTTCATTTTCATTGTTAATTAACATGCACTAAGGTTATGTAATAAACTCAGAAAAAAAGGCTCACTAAACTTCAGTGGGGAATGAAAAGATCCATCCTAGTCAGTAATGTATAGTATAATACAATATAACATAACATAACATAACATAACATAACATAACATAACATAACAT